>NW_027397064.1:40370566-40529901 GCF_003265705.2 Callorhinus ursinus | reverse complement strand
TATATATATATATATATATATATATATATATACCACATCTTATTTCTCCATTCATTGGTTGATGGACATCTAGGCTCTTTCCATAGTTTGGCTGTTGTGGACATTGCTGCTATAAACAGCAGGGTGCATGTATCCTTTTGGATCACTACATTTGTATCTTTGGGGTAAATACCCAGTAGTGCAATTGCTGGGTCATAGGGTAGCTCTATTTTCAACCTTTTGAGGAACCCCCATACTGTTTTTCCAGAGTGACTGCACCAGCTTGCATTCCCACCAACAGTGTAGGAAGGTTCCCCTTTCTCCGCATTGTGATAGGTACTATTAAGAAGAGGCAAATAGGGCCAGGATGGCAGCTATTTCTGGGATCTAGCCTAAACTCAAGGATAAATGAAGCCACACACAACAAAGTAGCATTTAAGTTGGGATCGAAAGCAACAAGAAAAGGCTAATGAGTCAGAGTCTTTCTATCAGGAAAAAAATAAATAAATAAAGCTGAGCATTCTCAGATCCAAAGCTGCTTGTCATGATCCAGAAATGATGTGAAGGTTAGCGAAGCCATGAGTGGCCCTTAAATTTCGCTTTTCCATAACCCACCTGTTTGTGAACTCCCTAATATTGTTTAAACTCTTTTTGCCCTCCTTAATGCTTAATATTGTAGTTTTGTTTATGATAGAGACAAAAAAATGCTAACTTGATGTATGGCTATTTTATGTGGCTAGGGCCAACCTAAGTATGCTTTCCCAAGCACCAAGCTTAGCCATAACTATATTTTCATTTGACAAAAAAAAAATGATTGTGCACATTTGTATTAATAAGAATTCATTGACTGCCAGACTGGAGCCATCAGGAATTACAGGAATCTCATGGGCCTATTCCACATCTTAAAATTTGCTATTGTTTGTAGTTAACAGCACTCAAAAATGTGCTTTTGTACTTAGTGCTCCATTCTTTACCAAATCAATTGGGATATCTCCAGTTGAAAATATTTTTTAAAACATGAAGATTTTTTTATTAAACATATACATTTTGCTTCTTTCTTTTCAGTCCTCTAAAGGATTCATGAATTCGTCAAATTCTTTACATAGGAGGCTATTTAACATTTTGTTTCAGAAAAAAAGAAAAGAAAAAATGAAGATTGCTGGGCTATCTTCCAGAGGCCCTATCACCAAACAATGTGCTCATTATTTTTAGTTTAAGCATGAACAGATGTGGATTTTTTCTTATTTATTTCAAATAAGAACTACCAGTATCATAAGCAATTTAACGGCCATTCTGCTTTAGGCCAAAGGACTCAATAAATGTTTACTGCAGTTGTCCTAAGGAGCCACTTCTAGATTAACCTTTTTCTACTACTACTGACCTTTAATATAGTGCCTTAAATATGGAACTGAGAAAGAAAATTAGCAAATGTGGCGTAGTATCAAAATCATTTGTTTTCGTTTTTATACTTCTTTGGTATTTTGCAAATCCTAATTACATATCCCATATGTTTTGTGAGGGCACGAAACACTAAAAGAACTTCCTTGATTGTTTAGTTTAAAAGCTTTATTGCTCAACAGCAAATATATTCAGACTAAAATCTATCAAGTCAACCATCATTTAAATGAACAGGGAAAAGTGTGACAATAGATGTGCTAAAATTGCTTCTTTTAAATCAGTAACATCAGTACCAGTTGAAGTAGACTCTAATTGAAATGCATTTTCATGTATTCAATTCATTCCAAATACAAGCTTTATGCAATTACCTCGTTAGCCAAGAATGGGCAAACATGAAAACACATTATTTCCATTGACATTTAAAAGTTTGAATATTATTGACATACATTGATTGATTGATTGCTTAAGCTTTGCAGATACTTCCAATTTTTTAGGAGTAAAATTGCAAATCTGCCTGTGAATTTTTGTTATATTATGATTTTCTTGGTAGAATGTCATGCTTTCTCTTCCTTATAACACTTTCCTATATCATTATATCCTGTTATTTCATTTTCCTTGGCTCTTTCTTTTTACCAATCTGGCTTTCAGGTTTGGGTTTTTTTTTTTTTTTTGTAATTTAAAATCTTCCCAACCTAACAAGGAACTTTCTTCTTCTTTTTTTTTCATTTTACTCTTTGTTGTTCCACTGTTCAAATTGGCTCTTGATTATACCTGACACTCAGTCCTGTATAAGAGTGTGTTTATTTCCATTATCTGAAATATTTATTCTAATACACTGAACAAGTAAAAGACAATGCTAAATGTAATAAAATGATTTTTCCTCCTTTGTAATCACAAAAATATAATCCCTTTCCCTTTTACTGATACTCCAATCAAACTAATTACTTGATATTTTAATTATGCTTTAATTCCTTAAACATTTAACATTTTATAATTATATTTTCATACTGTTATTATTAACAATTCCTTAATAAGTCAAAATTTTTCTTATACTCATGCTCCCTTGCAAATATGAATAAATGCTGCTTGACATTTCAAGATTCCTACTTCCTGACATGCTTAATGGGTTAAAAATTGAACAGGGGTTCATTATTCATCATATATTATAGGGGTGCTTCTCTTTCACTGGCTGATTCAGTGGCTATAATTTTGACTGTTAATGAATTATGAAACCATGTTAACATGAAATGGTTATCAAATTTTCTATCAGCCTTTTCAAGAATATTTTCAGCTTAAAGCAAGAGTCCTAACAGGCTAGAATATTAATCATCTACATTTTGTTCGTGCAGTTTATTATTACTATATTGGATGGGGTGGATAATATGTTATAACAGAGAACAATTATTAGCTCTTCAGGTTAGTAGAGGATTGAGAGTAGCTGGGAGAGAATGTCAACGGCTGAGGTTTTCCTCTTTTGGGCTTTAGGTGAACAGTGAAGAGACATTGCTTGTTTTCTAACTTTATTTGAGTATGGCAATGGAAGGAAGGCACTTTATTATTGTTGCCTTTCTTCTGTACCTTCCACTATTTCATTTTGAGTATCTCATGTTTTCAACTCTGAACATATTTCTGTCTCCTGCATTTCTTTCCCTTTCCCTTACCCTTTTCCTGTGATCCTGATTTGGAATTTTCTGAGAAGTAATGTAAATGTTTGAAAGAATATCTTGGCACAAATGATTATAAACTTATCCCATGTCCAAAAGAAGACTGTTTCTATATGTGATCACATTTATACTTAACATTCAGTTCTTTTTTTTTTTAGATTTTATTTATTCATTTGAGAAAGAGAGAGAGTGTGCAGGGGGAGGGGCAGAGAGAGAGAGGGAGAAACAGACTCCCCACTGAGTAGGGAGCCTGTTGCAGGGCTCTATCCCAGGACCCAGGGATCATGACCTTAGTCAAAGGCAGACACTTAACCAACTGAGCCACCCAGGCATCCCTTAAAATTAAGTTCTTTGGAGTAACTACCAAATTACCAACAGATTCTTAGTATTGTTTATTTTTCCCCCTGGGAAATAATAAACTTATATAGAGACTGTTTTTCCCCCCAGATTTATGTTAGTATTTCTTTACATGTAGGACAATGTACCCTTAAGATGGAGTGTTCACCTTGATTTTGTTTCCTAATACAAAATTTTATAAAATAAGACTTGCATTTTTTATATATCAAGAACCATGTCATCAAAATTAAATTAATCTGATTTTGTTCTCCCTTTCTCCTTAAAATCTTAATGTTCATTGTATATCTTGGCACTGTATCCAACAATGTTTTGCAAAAACAAAATGTATCTCAGGAACAAACTGAGGGTTGCTGGAGTGGTGGGGGTGGGAGGGATGGGGTGGCTGGGTGATAGACATTGGGGAGGGTATGTGCTACGGTGAGCGCTGTGAATTGTGTAAGACTGTTGAATCACAGCTCTGTACTTCTGAAACAAATAACGCAACATATTTTAAGAAAAAAGAAAAAGAAGAAGATAGCGGGAGAGGAAGAATGAAGGGGAGTAAGTCAGAGGGGGAGAAGAACCAGGAGAGATGATGGACTCTGAAAAACAAACTGAGGTTTCTGGAGGGGAGGAGGGTAGGGGGATGGGTTAGCCTGGTGATGGGTATTGAGGAGGGCACGTTCTGCATGGAGCACTGGGTGTTATGCACAAACAATGAATCATGGAACACTACACCAAAACAAATTATGTAATATACGGTGATTAACATAACAATAAAAAAATTAAAAATAAAAAAATGTGACTAAGTTGTTATCATTTCCATAGAATAATCTACTTTTTTCATCATATTAACAATAAAAGTAAAATATGTTTAAAATGTTAGATGCATTATTAATAATTAAAATTAGAAAACAGAAAAATACTATACCATGTCTAATTATAACCGTATAGAAAATTTCTGGAAGAATAAACAATTAACTGTTAAGAATGTTACTCCTTGAAAAGGGGACTTGGAGTCTAGACTCAGAGAAAATCTATTATTGCATTTATTGTTTCATTTAAATGGTTTGGTTATAATAAAGCAAGCAATTGGTTTTTATTTTTGAATAATGAATAATGAAGATCACTGAATAGCACATGACATGAGAAATACAAGTTTGTGTCTTAAACAATAACGAAACTACCAAGATAGCCCTAAAACATATTTGTTTGCTGAGTAAACCATGTTTTCCAGATATATTTAAAGTGCACACATGCATAGTTACTTATTGTTCAGATATTTGCTAACAAATTGATGAATTGTGGTTATATGATTTCATATATATGTGTGTATGTGTGTGTGCATACACACACACATACACACACACACACACATATATATATATAGTATTTACTTAAAATTCTGAATCATGGACATCAGTGATCACTATTTAGAAAAAATATACTAATCTTTTTGAAGTGTGATTGTATAGATTTGTTTCCAATGTTGATTACATTTCTGGCTGGCTACTATTTTCACTCATCAGAGGGACTAGTCTCAAATCCAGCTAGTCCAATCCCATGCAGAGATAGTACATGCCAGAAATATTGTAAGGCATCACTAACTCATGGAGGCTGAAATCCTCACTCTTTTTGAAAGATTAATCTTGCTCTTTACCACCTTAAAGACCAGCAGGCTGTGTTCCCTCAGGGGACAACAGGGCCAGAGACAGTGCTATGTAAGCCTCATCACGACAACTTCACTTTGCTAGTCCAATCCTGCCCGGATCTGTTGAGAGAAATAAAGACGGTCCCTTTTCAAAACCATTATGACTTTAATGCTCTTTGGAAATGAATTCTTGGCTGAGAATCTATATAAAATGAACATATTTTAAACTACAAAGAATTCAAAAATAGTTTATGGTGGGAAGAAAATAGGAATCGCCAGTGGTATTCTTATAATGTTAATTTGATTGCATGTTGGTCTGCTTACAGCCAGATGTCCTCCTTTGCTATTGAGCACATTGAGAAATTAAGATTCCATGCATTTCTCTAATTGCTCCCTTGAAATGAAAACTTCTGTGCCTTTCTCGCAACCACAATCAAAGACAAAAACTACACATCTATGTTAGTACAGTCATCTTTATCAACAAAGATTGAGAGATAACAGTATTATTAATGTTTAATGATGAGTGTGTATGAGGATAGCAATTATATTTTCTCCCCGAAAGTGTCAGCTGCCCATATTAAGTGAAACTCTGTAAGTTGCAGTTACATTTTCTCACTTACTGAGGGACTGCAGGTACTTATAGAGGAAATAGTGCTCTTGGCTAATTATCTCATCAGTAGTCACTCCAATATTCCCAAGTAAGGAATCAATTTTTTAAAAGTCAGGAGGAGTTATAATAAACACAGCTTCAGTCATTGACCAACAGAAAAGCATGCCAAGTAGAGTAGTCTTGGCCTAGGAAGGAGGATAATAAAATGTTGAAATACAGAGGAAAATTCAGTTAAAATTCATTTTTAAAAATTCATCCAATCATTACAGAGTCAGTTATCCGCAAAAATGCTACTTTGTGATAGTTTAACTGGGTTGCTTTAAGTTAAAATGAAACATTTAATATTTTAACTTTGTCTTTTACTTTTAAAAGTATTAACTGGAAGTATTGAATCATTAAATTCCAAACTATTTTCTGCCTCCGTATAACTGAAGAGGTTAAGGAGCTTACTTACTAAAATCAAAATAATTTATTTAGAATTAGAGAAATATTATGCATGTTGATTATCTTCATGTTCTCTAAAAGAACTAATCTAATTAATTATGGCTCTTTAAAAATATTATTTATTATGGCTCTTTAATTGCATTTTTTCAATATGACGAGGTATGTTACCCTTCATTTAGATGGAGTATTTCTTTTGCTACAACTACTCTTTTCATAATTGCTTTTGTGACATTAATTCTCTGGTTTACAATCTGAGGAAGATGAAGAGAGAAAATAGACAAGTTAGCATTAGGTATATATTTGAAACAGGCAAAGGGGGTATTATTTTCTCACAATAGGACATCAAAATATACAATATAAAACTACCACTGAAACTATCACTATAAATAGGATGCATGAATCAATAAAATCATAAAAGTTTGAGTATAAGATTTTAAGAAGAACCTTGAAAATGAGCATATTGGAAGACAGCCATCAAAATGATAAGGGAAAAATTATGACATATGATAAATAATTAAAGGGAATAAATATACCTGGCTTGGAAAATTATAGGTTTAAAAGAAAAATAATTCATATTGACATACATATCTTAATTTTATATAGAAGATATGTGTGTGTGTGTGTGTATATATATATATATATACATATATATATATATAATTTTTATGTAGGAATCCCAGAGCAGAAATCTCAACTAGCACAGAATAACTAAATATATAGTGAGGCAATTTTTGACTCTTCATAAAATACAATGTTTTAATAGTTGTTTTTACTTCTTTGATTTGTTCATGTTTCTTTTTATTGCCGACTCCTCCCTCCACCCCCACTCCAGGTTTAAGACAGACCCTATTTATCTCTTATTTGGCCTACTCTTTTTTTTAATATAGATTTATTTATTTATTTTTTAGAGAGAAACAGAGAGAGTGCGGGCACGTGAGGGGGGAGGGGCAGAGGGAGAGGGAGAGAAACTCAGCAGAGTCCCCCCTGAGCATGGAGTCTGACCCAGGGTTCCATCTCATGACACTGAGATCCGGGCCCTGAGATCATGATCTGATTCCAGATCAAGAGTTGGTTGCTCACCGCTCAACCTACTGTGCCACCCAGGTGCCCCTCACTTGGGCTGTTCTAATAGCCTGCGTACTGACATCCATGCCTCAAATTTGCCAGCCCTAATGTTCATCCTTTACTTTTCTGTCAAAATAACTTTCTGAAATATAAATATGAGCATGTCTTTCCCTTTGGTTTCCCTTTGGTGGTTTCCTTTTACTTAGAGGATAACATTCAAACCCTGAAATACACTGAAACCCTTCACAATCCAGAGAGAAATACAATTCAAGTGTCTTCTTTTATTCTGCCAGTTACTCCATGCATCTTACATATAAGTTCTGGAAACTTGATTTATTTGGATTGTCATGCACACTCATACTTCTAAAGATTTACTAATATTCCTGTGCATATGTGAACTGCACCTTCTCCTTTATTTTTCAATCACTTGGCAAAGATTGTTTGGAATTATCTCAAATATTATTTCTTCTATAAAATCTTTTCTGACTTTCCAAAGAAGAGATACTCTTTCCTTACCATCTATTGATTTGATTCTGTTCTGATACATATGGTACTATTATCTAGTTATTTGCTTATTGGTTTATTTCTCCAAGAAGAAAGCGAGCTCTCTGGGAACCAACACACACAGTATTTGTATCGATAACTCCAGCAATAAGACAATGCCTAGAACATGGCTGATGCCACATCTTTTTTTAAGTGTAAAAAATAGAAGTGTTTGTGCAGGACATAGTTGTTGGGTTTTCAGGAATCTTAGAGGAATTAGCTATGTTGACATGAGTCTGGATGTGGAATCTCCCAAGAACGTCAGCAAAACACTAAGATTTTACGTTTTCAAAGTAATTTCAGAAAATCCGATTACATACCCACACACACACATAAACATACATGCACAACTACAGCAACAGCAAAAGAGTCTCTCCATAGAAAGTCATTGGGATCAACAATTTTCATGAAGTCCTTTGTACTGGAGACAATTGCTCTCTGCCTAGTGTGTGGAGAAAAATCACTGAAAGAGAAGGTAAGCATCATGTGATATGGAATGTAGTCTTCATTAGACACTCTTGACTTACCTGGTATGGTAAAACAGAAAGTTTCAAGAATTGGAACAACTTTGGGGTGCCTGGGTGGCTCAGTCGTTAAGCATCTGCCTTCGGCTCATGTCATGATGCCAGGGTCCTGGGATAGAGCCCCGCATCGGGCTCCCTGCTCGGCGGGAAGCCTGCTTCTCCCTCTCCCACTCCCTCTGCTTGTGTTCCCTCTCTCGCTGTGTCTCTCTCTGTCAAATAAATAAATCAAATCTTCAAAAAAAAAAGAATTGTAACTTCTTTACCAATAAATGACATTTATTTTTTACTCTCTTAATACACATTATTAAATAGAAAAGTTCTTATTATATACTGCTTAGGAAAAAATGGTACTTTTGTAAAAGACTTGTAGAAAGCAATATATATATATATAAACTGGATCAAATTAGTTAAAATGAAACATTTACTATATTAGCTGCATCTTTTATTTTTAAAAAGTATTGACTGGAAACATTGAATCATTAAGTTCCAAACTATTTTCTGCCTCTGTATAACTGAAGAGGTTAAGGAACTTAATTATAAATCCAAATAATTTATTTAGAATTAGAGAAATGTTATGCAAGTTGATTATCTTCATATTCTCTAAAAAAAACTAAGCTAAGTAATTATGGCTCTTTAATTGCATTTAATCAATATGATGATGTGTGTATATATACATAATACCTTCTGAATGATAACTAGATGGAAAAAAAGGAACTCTCAGAAACATATAAAATATGTTTGAAATTAAAAGGTGAAACAGACTACATTAATATTTGGTTTCAATTGAGGTCAAATGAAAGCAACATGTATTAAGATAAACAATATTGTATAAGCATAAAGAGAATTGCATAAAAGAAGTAGAAGGCTCTATATTTAAGATTTAGATAAAATTCAAAATTTGATTTCATTACAGAGCAGTATTTCAATATGGCCAAAAGTCTATTATATTTTAACTCTCTGCCAGTGTTCTATTTTATCCCTAAATTTAAAAAAGATGTATAACATAAACACATGACTTAAAAACAACAATAATAACAAATTGGTGTATTTCAACTTTGCCTGTGATAGGGAAATACATGAACCCAGTGATAGACTGTTGAGAAAGCATGCTAACATTCTAAAGCTATTATTTCCATTTTGCATGATATATATATATATATATGTATATATATATATTTTTCTCTCTACTTAAAGAACAAATAAACATGCTGCAGGAGAAGAAATATACAGATGGAAGTAGACAGCAGCATCTTAACTCTTAAATTAGTTTTTTACAACTTAGTTCCCAGATGTTTGTTTCTCATGCCCCCTGCTATCTTGCGAAGAATTTGCTATTGTCTGTCAATGAGTCATACACTGTATTCTCAAATTTGGAGAAAATGCAAAGCTACAGTTGGATATGGCATGAGTCACTGACAGACAATGGAAAGCTCTGCGATGATGCACTCAGAGCTACTTTGCATTTTGAAGAAAACTGATCAGTCTCTCCCTCTCTCTCTCTCGCTCTCTCTCTCTCTCTCTCTTTTTTTTTTTTTTTTTTGCTGGCAATGGCTTCCAAATACTCAAGGTTTTACTTCCTTGTCAAAGAATGTAGCCATCAAGAACAGGTATCCCATTCACACTGATAAATATGTTTTAAATACAAGCCATCCTTTGTCTTTCTGTCCTGTTCATCTCTCACTGCTAACTATTTTTTACTGTATATGCTGAACATCTTTTTCTATCCTCAGGTGCAGCACATTACCTTTGACAAGGCGTACAGATGGGCAGCTTTTTATTGATTCTGTGTATTTGTGGCAGAGGGAATGAGTCCTTCTCCCTACATTGGGTCGTCTGTGCCAGATTTCCAAACAACCTCTTCACAAGTTCATAAGGACCACACTTGAACTTTGTGCCCACCAAAGCTAAAACAGGACAATCTTATCAGCATCTTTAAAATGCAGGTAATTTGAAAATTCCATTTTCCAACAATGAAATGTTTAAAAGCAGATACTGTCTGTATAGCTCATGCCATATTAACAAGTATGAGGGGAAGACCTTCACAATGAGATGTTAGGATAGTTTAGAGTTTATCGTAGAGCAAAAATGTACAAACATAGAAATCCACTTAGCCTGAAGCAACTTCTGTTCTTTAAATTTCAGATATTTGGATTTTCAAAAGCATATATAAAGTTACTGAAGTTTTAGCGTGGTTAAAAAAATGGGGGAGTAGGTGAGATCCTGCAAGGAAATGTAGGAGCCACCTTTCAGATATTTGAAGGGCAGCTGTACCACAGAGGGGTCAGGGACTCAGGGTGTCATTTAGAGGAAACAGTTAAAACTAGGGAATGTCACTCAGAGGAAGGTAGACACCTGCACAATATAAACAGATATTTTGTCCTATGAAGAAAATGACTTTATATGGGGTAATAACCCTGACGTTGGCAAAAAAGTTTGTTGCCCGGGTGTCCTGAATACTTTGTAGAATTTACCAGAACGTAAACATCTTGAGGGCAGAGATTATTTTGTTTTGTTTTGTGTACTACTGTCTTACTCCCTTTGCCTAGAACAGTATCTGCCTCATGGTAGACACTTAATTTGTCCCACAATGAATCTCAAGAATTAAGGACTCTGAAGATTGTGATAGAACATCTTTTAGATTTCCCTTCGATAGCC
The DNA here is from genome assembly GCF_003265705.2 of Callorhinus ursinus. Classification (NCBI taxonomy): domain Eukaryota; kingdom Metazoa; phylum Chordata; class Mammalia; order Carnivora; family Otariidae; genus Callorhinus; species Callorhinus ursinus. The sequence continues at coordinate 40,519,032 of NW_027397064.1, read as the reverse complement.
CCTTTATACTCAATGTCTTTGCTTATAAGCATAGACTTCAATAGAAAACTAAAATAATTTTGATTATACTTTAAAACCAAAAGATGCTTTTAAGATATATATATATATCTTAATATATATTAAAAAGATATATTGGGTGCATTTCTTATCAGCCACCAGTGTTTTTCAAATTTCAAAAGTTATAGTTGGGTCTTTCTTGTCTGCTGTTAATTTATTGTTGACTCTTTACCTCATTCTCCAATATGGATGTCCTAAATCATTTTGCTATTTATTTATTTATTTATTTTAAAAATTTAATTTTTAAATTTTTTTTGAAATATCAGTTTTATTGAGGTATATTTGACAAATAAAATTGTAAGATATTTAAGGTGTACATCATGGTGATTTGATATATTCATATACATTGTGAAAGATCCCCCCATCTAGTTCATTAACACATCCATCCCCACACATATTTATCTTTTCTTTCTTTTTATTTTTTTGTGAGACTATTTAAGTTCTACTCTCTTAGCAACTTTCACTTATACAATACAGTATTATCAACTATAGTCACCGTGTTTTACGTTAGATCCTCACACCGTATTCATCATATAGCTGAAAGGTTGTATTCTTTTTTTTTTTAGTGTTCCATGATTCATTGTTTGAGTATAACACCCAGTGCTCCATTCAGTATGTGCCCTCTTTAATACCCATCACCAGGCTAAACCATCCCCCCACCTCCCTCCCCTCTAAAACCCTCAGTTTGTTTCTCAGAGTCCCTAGTCTCTCATGGTTCATCTCCCCCTCCGATTTCCCCCCTTCATTTTTCCCTTTCTGCTATCTTCTTTTTTTTTTTTAAAGATTTTATTTATTTATTTGAGAGAGAGAGAGAATGAGAGAGAGAGAGAGAGCACATGAGAGGGGGAAGGGTCAGAGAGAGAAGCAGACTTCCTGCTGAGCAGGGAGCCCGACGCGGGACTTGATCCAGGGACTCCAGGATCATGACCTGAGCCGAAGGCAGTCACTTAACCAACTGAGCCACCCAGGCGCCCCCCCCTTTGTTTTTTCTTAACATATATTGCATTATTTGTTTCAGAGGTACAGGTCTGTAATTCAACAGTCTTACACAACTCACAGTGCTCACCATAGCACCTACTCTCCCCAAATCAGCCACCCCGTCCCTCCCACCCCCCCACCACTCCAGCAGCCCTCAGTTTGTTTCCTGAGATTAAGAATTCCTCATATCAGTGAGGTCATATGATACATGTCTTTCTCTGATTGACTTGTTTTGCTCAGCATAATACCCTCCAGTTCTATCCACTTCGTTGCAAATGGAAGATTTCATTCCTTTTGATGGCTGCATAATATTCCATATATATATATATATATGGTATATATATATATACACCACATCTTCTTTATCCATTCATCTGTTGATGGACATCTTGGCTCTTTCCATAATTTGGCTATTGTGGACATTGCTGCTATAAACATTGGGGTGCACGTACCCCTTCAGATCCCTACATTTGTCTCTTTGGGGTAAATACCCAGTAGTGCAATTGCTGGGTACATGGGGTAGCTCTATTTTCAACTTTTTGAGGAACCTCCATACTGTTTTCCAGAGTGGCTGTTTATTTTTCCTAAAATTATGTGTGATATTTTACCACATCATCTTTGCTTATATTTCTGCCCTCTTAGGAGACTTCTGTGTAGCCCATATTCTTAAAATGACTGTATCCATAAAAATTGTGTTCATATACTTCTACTTTTGAGATTTTTTTCTAAAACTTTATTAAAATAACTGTTCTATTAAAAAAGATGCTTTTAAGATATATATGTATATATCTTAATATATATCTTATATATATATATGGAGGACTTTGTTTAAGTAATGTTCAAAATTGTTTTCATTCTCCTTTGATTTAATTTTAGTTAATATCACTAATAGCTAAACATGAATTATAAATGAAATTCAGTATAGAGGCACTAATCATTGATATTAGCTCTCTGTTGTTTATGACAAATTATTGCAAAATTTAGCAACTGGAAACAAAAAATGCATATTATCTCACACAGTTTCTGAGGACCAGGAACCCAGAACTACCTTAGTTGGATGGTTCTGGCTTACAAGGTTGCGGTCAAACTGTTAACTGGAACAGCAGTTAGGGCTCAAAATTCTCATGTGGTTCTTGGCAGGCCTCAGTTTCTCAGTTCTGTGCTGCTTGTTGGTCAGAGGTGGCAGCCCCTCATCCTATGGGCTTTTTGCAACATGAGGTGGGGAGCAGGTAGAATACCTGAGAAAGAAGCCAGTCTTTTATAACCTAATCTCAGAAGTGGAATACTTATACCATTGTAAGTATTATAACACATGTACAAGCCATCCTTAGTACAGTGTGGGAGAGAGTGGACCTACACTAAGAGTGTGAATCATAGGAGAAAGGAATCACTGGGGACCTTCGTGGAGGCTGCCCGCCATAGAAATCATTCAATCAAAAATTTGTTACTTATGAACACCATGATTTATCACACAATAAAAAGTGGGGATTTGGAAACTGTGATGTCAGGAAGGGGAGGCCAAAATGAATTTTCTAGCTTAGTTGTCTACATGAACCATATCCTATAGCTTACATTTATGTGATTTTTTCCATTTTGTTTTAAAAATTGTTTATTTTTCTAAAAATATTCAGAGGCATAAAATAGATGGCCATTTTCATTATGTATTATGATACCACACACTTTTAAAGAAAGAAAAACTGAAATAATGACTACTAACAGTCCAGAATGTCAAAACAATAGAGTGCATGGCAAAAATGGGCCTGCCTTGGCTCTTCATCTAAGGATCTAAATAGCTGAAATAACTAAAGGTCTGACTCTAGAGCTTTTTCTTCCGTAATACATACATGTAGTATTAAAATATCACCCTCATGATTATTAATATCATCAAGGGAGCAAAAGAATGTTCTTTTAGCTGTGGGTCAGAAGCAAGGCGCTCTTCAGTTTCTATTCACATGTAACAATTCATTGGCAATTTTTCTGGAAATACATAGTCTCCTCAAGTGTAATATCCTTGGGAATAATAGCCACAGAACAAAATGCTGGGTTTGTAAAACATTTTGAGCTCTGTGGGGAACAAAAGTTGCAAGGAAAGTACAAATTATTATTAGCATCAGACTCACAATTTATTTCGATTCTCTCCAAAAATCCTTTCATCTGCCCAAAGGGAAGAAAGTTCCAATAAAGAACAGTTAGGGGCTCCGGCTGTTAAGTCTAGCTACGTTGCTGGGATGAAACCTCCTCTGGGCCCCAAGGAGCACAGGGATCTTCTGTCAGGATTCTTAGTTTTCAACAACAGAAGTTGTCTCTGATAAATTTAAGAAGAAAAAGGCATTTGTTAAAAGAATACTGGGCAGGGGTGCCTGGATGGCTCAGTCGGTTAAGCGTCTGCCTTCAGCTCAGGTCATGATCCCAGGTCTGGGATTGAATCCCACATCGGCCTCCCTGCTCAGTGGGCAGCCTGCTTTTCCTTCTCCCTCTGCTGCTCTCCCTGCTTGTGCGCTCTCTCTCTCTCTCTCTCAAAGATATAAATAAAATCTTAAAAAAGAAAAAAAAAAAAAGGAATACTGGGCAGCTCAGAGAATCCCCCTGGATTCTCTGGAGTTCTGGAGAAGTGGGCTTGGAAGACAAGCAGCCAACAATCATTCCAAACTAAATCAAGAGGAGAGGGATAAGGAAACATCGCTTCTCCAATTAGCAAAAAAAAAAAAAAAATTTCAGCCTTTGGCATATATGTCATAACTAAAGTAACCATAGACTAATGCATGTAAGCAGGAAAAATTATCGACATGCTTATTATTCAACATGTACTTAAAATATATATTGAACCGTGGACCAGGTATTGACAAAAGAGTCATTAAAATTTCAAAGCTCTTGCCCACATGGGGTTTATATTCTACTGAATTTTATCAGATAAAATGTGGTTTACACTGCTTTTATCAATTTTATTGAATGTTATCAATTGATAAGTTCATGATTGATTGAATTTTCTTAATGTTTCCGCTACATTCACCTCATTAGGTTTTTGTTCTCCTCTTGTATTCCCATTTCTGTATGGTTTCTGGAATGTGGAAGCCAGATCTCTATCCTGGCTTTTTTAATATGATCCCATAACACCAGACACAGTAAAAGAATAACAAGATCTGATGCAAGCATCCAAAAATTTTCCTTCATAACAAAATGATAAGCAAAATCTTAATTGTAAGATTTTCTAAGAGTTGTTTCGTGGTGTAAAAAGTAGTTAAGTGTTATTTTTAGTCATTACGTGGAAGAAAGTTACTGTAATTGCAAATATCAGTATTCCATGGACTGATACATATATACAATTAGTAGTTTAATAAATTCCATTCTTTTATGAACTAATAAAATGTTCTACATGAGGGATAGTCCCATCTGGATATTATTAGTAGATCCTTTGGAAATTATATAATCAGTCTAACACATGTTGAAGCAGAAGGCATGATTCTTCCTTTTTTTTTTTTTAAGATTTTATCCATTTATTTGTCAGAGAGAGAGAGAGAGACTGGGAACACAAGCAGGGGGAGCAGCAGGCAGAGGGAGAAGCAGGCTCCCTGCTGAGCAAGGAGCTGGATGGGGGACTGGATCCCAGGACCCTGGGATCATGACCTGAGCCGAAGGCAGACGCTTAACCGACTGAGCCACTCAGGTGTCCCTTTTTTCTTTTTAAAAGATTTTATCCATTTATTTGTCAGAGAGAGAGATTCTTTTGTCCTTTATTTAGATTTACTTCAACTTGAACTGAAGTGTGTTGAGATCAGATGATAAAGCTGTTTTGGAAAATTGGGAGATGGGAAGCTGAGGGGCAGAATGTTTGTGAGAGCTCTTGGGCTGGGAGAGAAAACTCATTACGTCTGACTCATGATTTTCTCATAGTGAACTCACACAGGATGTTATTTCTCACAATGTATCATCTATTTTTGAAAGATAATTGTTTGGCAAATCACCAAATTATGAGACATATGGATGGCTTAGCAAGTGGAAGGAGAGAGAAGTTACTTTGGCAGTAAAAGAGCAAGATGTAACAATACTAAAAAGTGCTTAGTATATCCATCTAACCTAGAAGAATTTGAAAGCCATTTTGTAAGGCAAGACTTTTCTTAACCGAGGAGCTACATTGTGAAAGAAGAGAATTTAGAAACACTCCAAAACTTAGTCGTATACAATCAGAAAAAACTTCCATGTAATCCCACCATCCTTCCACATCCCTATCTTCCCATTTATTTCTTGGAAAAACTGTTGACCCTAGCAAAGTTCAGACCCTTCTCTTACACATCAGATCTCATTCCCTTGCTTCTACTCAAGGATGTGTCTCCAGCAATTGTTCTAGCCCACTCTTGTATTATCACAAAATGTGCTCTAACCTCTTTTTTTTATTACACTCTCTGACACTGTCTCTTAAACCCTACTTCCTCTTCTGCTGCCAGCATGCTTCTGTGCTCCCTTTTATTATAAAATTTATTAAAAATTTGTTTCCAGTTTGTCTTCTTGAGTTCTTCCTTGATCTCACCCTGGCATTGCTTTTTGCCCACACAACTGTATTAAAACTACTCCTATCAGGTCTACCAATGGCACATCTATCTATCTATCTATCTATCTATCTATCTATCTATCATCTATCTGTCATCTATCTATTAATATTACAATGGCATATATATCTGACTTGTGCTTTTATAGTAATATAAGTATGTATTATATTAAATATATATGATATATACATATTACTAAATCCAATAGGCAATACTGAGTCCTTGTTTTATTTGACTTAGCATCAGTATTGGAAGAAGCAGATTTTTTTGAAATACTTCTTTAACTTCTTTCCCATCACTCTACCAGACAGTTTCCTTCTTCTCTCATTGGTCACCCATGTCCCTTGAGTTTCAGTGGTAGCCAGATCTTGTACATCTTTTCTTCATTGCACCCACTCTTTAGGTGCTCTCATACAGTCTCTGACTTTAAAATCATTTGTTTCTGATGACTTGCAAAGTATGTCTCTAGCTTAGACTTCTTCCAAGAACTTCTGGGTTCTAGATCTGATTGTCTACTTCAGAGTCTTGAATATATTTACTTTGTTCTATGCCTGTTAGAGACACAAGAGACTTAGCGATTTGACAAGCATCTCACCATCTTCCTTTCTAAGCGTCCTCCCACATCCTTGAAAATGACCACTTCCCATTTCCGCTGGTCCCACTCTGGTCCATGCCACCATTTTCTCTCACTTGAATTATTATTGTCAGAGCCCACAAGTGGTCTACTTATGCCCTTGGTGTTGCTACCTACAAATTATTTTCCACAAATCTAACAGCATTCTCTCTTTAAAATGTAAGTAAGATCATGCCACTTCTCTGATAAAAAACATTCTCTTACTCAGAGTAGATTAAGCCATTACAATAGCCAGCAAGCCCAAATTTCAGCGGTTCCTGACACAGACTGTATAATCAAATCACCTTGGAAGATTTTAAAAGACCTGTTTCTGGTCCTCATAGTCAGAGATCTTAAATTAGCAAGTCTTATTTAATTTTTTAAAAAATATTTTCTTAGGTATTAACGGACAATCTGGATTGAGAACAACCGTAATTTGTGATCTGGTCTCACTGTATCTTTGAACTAATTTCTTCTCCTGGTTCATTCTGCTTCAGTCCCATTAGCCTTCTTTATTATTTGTAAAACACATCAAACATTTGCTCACCACAGAGCCGTTTCATTTGCTTATTTTTTTCCCCATAACTCTATTACATTATGACATAGTATATGTTTGACTTGTTTATTTTTTTATTATTTTTTTTTTAATTTTGTTTATTTATTTGAGAGAGAGAGAATGAGAGATAGAGAGCACGAGAGGGAAGAGGGTCAGAGGGAGAAGCAGACTCCCCACTGAGCAGGGAGCCCGATGCGGGACTCGATCCCGGGACTCCAGGATCATGACCTGAGCCGAAGGCAGTCGCTTAACCAACTGAGCCACCCAGGCGCCCTGACTTGTTTATTTTCTATCATAACCCAGTAGAATATAAACTCAGGAGGGCTGAGAGTGTTTTTCTGTTTTTGTCACTGATATGTTCCCACCTCCAGCACAGTTTCATCTCTATTATTGGCCTTCAATAAATATTTGCTGAATAAAGAGTCTACATTATAATCTTTAGCTCAGTACAATATGTGAAATACATAAAAACTTTTTTTTAAAAGATGAACTGAAGAGAGTGGAGATGGAAACTTTTTTTTTCTTTTTGATGTACTAATCTGAGTCATCAGTTGAATATCCATGTGAAGATGTTCACCAGGAAGATAAAAATATAACTTTATAGTTCATTTGTGAAGCCAGTGGTTTAGGCACAATTTTGTGAGCTCTCCAATTAGAGTTGACAGCTAAAGCTATGGGAGTGGATTAGAGTCCCAATGGAGGGGGCTTAGAGGGGAAAGAGTGATTGATTTGGAGAAAACACAAACAAACAAAAAAACCCCACAAAACCAGCATTCACAAGAAGTTAAAAACAAGATAAATAAAAGAGGCTAAGGGGCTGTCAAGCCAGTCAAGAGGTACAGTGAAAGCCCACTGAGGAGAGCTTTCAGTGTGAAACCATGTGGTTTACTATCCTTTCTGACCTTAGCCCCCAGTCTCTCTCCTTGGTCCCTCTACTTCCGCATGCGCACTGAGTGCAGATGTCAGAAAGGCTCACGAGTGTTTTGTGCTCTAATCATGATGCAGTATGAGATAAACAAAGCTAACGGAGGCTTCAGTTTCTCTGTGTCAATAAGGGACTAATAAATAGTCCCCTTTGTATTACTCACGTGAAATCTGGGACTGTACCATGTGAATTTATCCTGTGCTTTGAGTTCCTGTGAGGTAATAATACTACTTTGTATTCAAAATGGAGTTTAACTGGTAATGATAAGCATCTGCAAAGACTTCACAGCACCCTTAGCAGCAGGGAAATGTAGAGTGGAAGGTGCTAAAACTGTAATTAGAACAAGGCATCTGTCTCCCAGCTCCTACAGAGCAGCTACTAATCAATGTGATCACTTGCTTTGAGTAGGGAAGTGCTCACCCATGGTTCTGCTGGACATTTTCCCAGCCACTAGCAGACTGGGTGCTGGTGGAAAGCACCCTTGGCTTGGAGAGACAGAAGAAAGTATTACTGCTTAGGAAATGTAGCAGTTTACTTTTAAAAAGGTGTTTGGTAAGGGCATGTGCTGATTTACATTTCCTGCAAAGAGCATATTTGCAGAACAATCTGGAGACCAATTACTAAAAGTATGGTTCACTCTGAAGCATTTGCAGACTGATTATCCAGAACTTTTGATTTCTCCTCCCATATGTTTATTTGCCCTTAGGAATTTTGCTCTTTTGGCAGGTTTATCAAGGAAGATAAAGAAGATTTAGTGCAATCATATAAACTTTCTATCTATTACCAATTCTGATTTGAACACCATTTACCAATGTATGATCTATAAAATTCTTCTCTGAGAATTTCTTGGAAAAAAAAAAGCTGTTTAAATCTAATACATTGGAGAAATGTTGCATATTATATCCCCCTTTTTAGAAATTCACAATGCACAGTAGGGTATTAAAGGCTTCTAGCTGTCCTGCAATAAAGAAACCGGCTTAAACTCTGTTGAACCCAGCATTTCCCAAACTTATTTCTCTAGAGACTTCTTTCTTTTCCTTTCCTTTTTTTTTTAGAACATAAAACAGAATTAATGTTCCAAAGAAAAGACTTTAGTAAAAGCTAGATTAAATATTTCTTATCATTGACATTTAAATTATGCCTAAAATGAGGTACAGAGATTTCCTGAGAATTTCTTCATCGTCATTCTCTATTACACTGATAACTGCACATTATATAATCATTCAGGATAAGTGAGCCAGGATTCCAGCTCATTCTTCTTCTCAAAGAATAAAAATATAAGTCAGTTCTTTTGGAATAATGATCAGCCAACTTAAAAGCTGACTCCTGTTCTCATCCAGTTTAGCCCCAGCAGAATCCTAGTGTAAAGTCTGTATCCCCAACAGATATCGATGCCCTGTGTCTCTGAGAACTTTACTTGCAGGCTAAGACAAACTTCTCCTTTTTGAAATCTTCACAGTGGAGGATGTTCAGGAGCAGATTGCACTAGAGTCTAGAACTTAGAATGATTTCCTGAAAAGCTGAAAAGGAAGATTCACTCACCAGTGCATTAGACTCTATGTTTATGTAAAGATTTAAGAGAGGCAGAAATAAACAGTGTAGCATATTATCCATTTCTGTAAAGAATAAAAGTGTGAATAGCTATAATGTAAAGGATAAAAGGTGACAAAATAGGTAGTAGAAAAAATGTGATAGATGATTGCCATGACATTGTCTAACTGTGCATGGTAAAATGCTACTCGAGAGAATAGACATTTCTGAAGTGTAAAATTGCATGGCTCAAGAAAGACTAAGTCAATATGAAAGGTAAGAAAAGTTGGGCAAACCAGAAGAAATACAGGGGCATTGTATTAAGAGGGCCAGAGAAAAAACAGGAAAAGTTACCAAATGATTAAGAAGTTTATATTTTATATCCGAAAATTAAGTTATACAGAATCTTTTTGCCTTAGGAAGATTATGGCTAGCAGGAACATCCTTTTGCTTTGCCAAATGAGGAGATATTTGGGCTGCAGAAGGAAATTTCAGCCTTGTTACCCATTTTTTAGATGACTTGGAGAAATAAAATGTCCTAGAGATGATTTGGAGGGTGTGTGTGTGTGTGTGTGTGTGTGTGTGTGTGTGTGTGTGTGTGAATGCATGACTCAAAGGGAATTAGGTGGGGAGGAAGGAAAGGAGAAATATCTAGAAGGTTTGAGATGACTAAAAGACCAAAACATGTATTTTTTTTATGTGTTTTTAAGTATGGTTGTTTTTGTAACTCTCCCTTCTCAATATCCTGAAGGGCTTTGAGAAACAAACATTTCCAATGCTTGCTTTCTGCAGTTGGATATGTGTTCCTATTTAATGGAATGAGACACTGTGGAAGAATGAAAATTGAGACATTTGGTTTCTGCCTAAATATGAAACAATAATAATTGAATTAAGGAAGGTTTAATATTTAACAGACTTAGGGAACAATGGAAAAGAATTCATATTTTGGTGCAAGAGATACTGTTATAAAGAAAAGCTATCTGCATTCTACCTTTAAAAATAAAGACTGATATTGTTTGGATGCCAAACATATGTATTTTAATTCACTTTATTTTCTTTACAATTTATGTATTTATTTGGGAGAGTGAGTGCAAGTGAGCAGGGGGGAATGGCAGAGGGAGAGGGAGAGTCCCAAGCAGACTCAGCTCTAAGCCCAGAGCCCAAACCGGGGTTCTATTCATGACCCTGAGATCACAACCTGAGCTGAAACCAAGAGGCAGTGGCTTAACTGACTGAGCCACCCAGGCACCCTTCATTCACTTTAATTCAAATTTATTGAAGAAAATTTACACAAAGACTATTCCATCTGAGGTTCTCACACTACTGGTAGGTGCTTAGGGGTAGACTCAAGGTGTTAGATATTCAATCATACTGTCCATAGAATCTAACAATTTTAAAAACAAACTTGGTTGCACATGGATGACCAATTTTGTCGATCATTTTTCCACATTCATAATCTATCTCCTCTGTACAGAACGGTAACAGTTTTAGTCAATGTTCTCCAGAGAAATGGAACCAATAGAATGTGTGTGTGTGTGTGTGTGTGTGTACACAGAGAGAGACAAAGAGGCAGAGAGAGATTTATTTTTTTAAGGAATTGGCTTAAGCGATTATAAAGGCTGGCATGTCAAAAATCTGTGGGGTAGGCCAGCAGAAAGAGCTAATGATACAGTTCAAGTGCAAAGGTGGTTTGTTGTGGATAACGAGAAGGATAAACGATTTAAAAAAAGGCAAAGAATGGTGGTGATGTAAATGAGAGAAACAACTGTAGAAAAGTAAAACTGTCTATAATCAAGGCAAGAAGAAACAGTACACTCTTAGTTTTGGCATTAAAAACTAAGAACATGCTAGTGAGAGCTTTCCCCCCCCATATTTGGTATCATATATATTTAAAAAGTGATGCTAAAATTATTACACACATACACAATGGTCTTAGAAATGACAAATGAAATAAAAAAAAACCCTATTTATAAATAAGAAGCACACACATGCTTTTGTAGGCTGCTGACTCACTTGTTTTACTTGAACAACACATCATATGTTCCTTTATTTTCCAATCATACTCCTGAGGAGAAATTTTGCCATGTTACCCCAGGCTCATAAAAATCTAAGATAAATTCTAGATCTAAGTAAATAGGATTTAAGTGTCACCTTGCCAGTAGAAAGTGGGATTGTGTGAATTTTTCCACCATTTCAATAAATGCTGTCAAAAACATTCTACTTTGATATTCTTAAACCTAAAAGATTTAAATTCAGTTAATGTTTTTGGAGAGATTGTATATGTTGTCTCTAGAAACACTCTCTGTTCTTTCCCCAATCCAACCCTAGTCTCCAAAGGATGTCTGTATTATTCTCAAAAATTATCCCACTTGCTTTAAACTCTCCAATAGTTAGGGTGTCCACAGCCGGGCCCAGTAGCTACTTGTTCTAAATCCGTTCAAAATCCTTCCACCCTAACTGCTGGCACGGCCAGGTCCGGTGCCAATCAGATAGTTCATTGTTCTTGGTAGCTCACACAGCTGCTCATCAAATGCACAGCTGTGGCACTGACCTTTAATAATATTATTCAGAGAATCAGCCTCATTTTATAAAATAGGCATGTCCTCATTTAAAATTCCCAAGGATCTTCTATTGGCTTTGTAATTGAATCTGTATTTTGTTAAATTATCAAGGAAGATTTTTTTTTTATCAACAATCAAATATTAGTAAAACTTGTCTAGGACCTTGTACAATGCCAGCTAATATAACCAGGATCAAAATGGTCTTTCCGCACTATGAAATTCTGGTAAAGTAAAACAGAAGGGGCTTAAATGATTTGAGAAAATGTTCATATGTTGCGGTTTCAGCATTACTGAGGAAATAGACAATTATTATTAAGAGGTTTGTTTAAGATATGGTTTGAAGCAAAATAAAAGAGGTCTATTTATTGAAACAAGGGAATGAATGTTAGACAATCCAACATCCATCATTGTTTAGGTCATATTTTTAGATATTTTGAGGCCCATCTTATAACTTTATAAGAATTGGGTGAGGTGGTTTTTTTTTCCAGTAACATGATTATTCAAAAATACATATTCCCAAGGAGATGAGGCCTGGCACTTCCCTTTTTAAAATTTTATTTTTACATTTCCATACTTTAAAATGGAGATTTTTGGTGTAGAGTTGTATGAGTTTTAACACATGAAGAGATGTGCATAACCGCCACAGTTAGAGACAAAACTCTTAACATCTCCCTCATGCTATTTATAGCTACATTTCCCTCCACTTCTCTACCCTTAACCCTGTTACTATACTTTTGTGTTCTTTGAGAATGTCATGTAAATAAACTTATAAACAAATGTGACCTTTTGAGACTGGTTTCTTTCACTTAGCATAATGTCTTCAAGATTTATTAATACCTGTCCCCTTCTATTGCTGAATAGCATTCCACACAGGATTTTACCACATTTGTTTTCATTCTAACCGTCACAGGACATTTGGGTTGTTTCCAGTTTAGGATAATAGAGTTGGTATTAAAATTTTGTGTGCAGGGTTTTGTTTTTGTGGGAGCATGTTTTCATTTTTCTAGTCTAAATAACCAAGAACAGTGATCTGGAAAGGATATTTTTAACTTTATAAAACACTGCCAGATTAGCTTTAGAGGGGTTGTATCATTGCTGGTATGTCAGCAATGGATGAGAATTCTAGTTGTTCTGTATCCTCATCAGTACTTGATATTATCAAACAACACTTCGGTATTATCCAGCTAAACCAGTCTAATATGTGTGTAATTATATCACCTAGGGGTTTTAATTAGAATATCTATCAACTATTGACATTAATAGTTAATGATATTGACCAACTTTCCATGTGCTCATTAGCCATCCATACAATCTCTTAGGTGAGGTATTTGATCAAGTCCTTTGCTCAGTTTTAAATTATATTATATGCTTTCTCATCTTGAAAGTTCTTTATCTACTTTTAGCAGGAGTCCCTTAATGATTTACAGTTTGCAAATACTTTCAGTCTGTAGTTTGTATTTTCATTCTCTCAACAATGTGTTTCACAGAGCAAAAGTTTTTTTTTTTTTGATGAGTCATTTTATCTTTTTTCTTTCTTTTTTCTTTTTTCTTTTGAACTTTTGGTTGTATATCTAAGATTTTTGTGTCTAATCCCAGGTCATGAAGGTATTTTCACTTTTTTTCCAAAAGTTTTAGTTTTGTATTTTCCATTTATACCTGTGATCTACTTGGAGTGAATTTTGTGTGTAAGGTGTGAGATTTAGGTTGAATTCTTGCTTTTTTTTCTTTAGATTCATTGAGATTTTCTACACGGGCAATTATGCAGTCTTCAAATAAAAACCATTTTATTTCTTTAATTTCCTTCAGACTCCAATTACACGTATTTTATATGTTCTGATATTGTCACACAGGTCACCAACACCTTGTTTGGCTTTGTTTTTTTTTTTCCCCCACTCTTCCTTTTGGATAATTTCTGTGGATCTAATTTTAAGTTCAGTGATGCTTACTTTCGTCATCTTCATTCTTTGGTTAAGCTCATCTAGCAAAGTTTCTATTTCAGGTATGGTACTTTTTAGTCCTACAATTTTTATTGTATTTATTTGTATTATGTTGCCATGTTATTGTTGAGATTCACCATTTGTTCATTCATTAGAGACTATTTTTTTTACTGTCTTTGAACTTTTTTTTCAAAACTGCGAAGTTTTTATCAGATAATTCCAATCTTTAAGTCATTTCAGTGTTGGGTTCTAATTGCTGTTTTCTTCTTAACTACAGGTCACATTTTTTCTAGGAATTTTAGATTGTATTGTAGACATTAAGATGCATATTGGTAGAAATTCTGGATTTTGTTATCTTCTGAAAATTATGAATTTTTGTTCTAAAAGGCATTAGGCTGTCTGGAAACAAATTCTAAATGATATCTCTTCAGGAGTGGGGAGACTGGAATCTACAGTTTATTCTTTCCAATTGATTTCATTTGAAACTTGGAATCTACCCTGGACATAAAGTTCAGGTGTCAATCTAGGCTCAGGTCAGGATTTATATACAGATTTTGGAGGTCCATACAACCTATCTCTTTGTTTTCTAGAATATCCCTTTTTTTTTTTTTTTTTGAGCACTCTGGTAACCACAAAATTTATCCACTGACTTCTGAAGCTAGTAAGATCATGGCTTTCTGCTTGAACTTCATTCATCTAGTGTAGTATCTGTGGGAGTGTGCCACCTGGTGAAAAGTTACATAACACAATCCCACCCAAAGCATTTCCCATACAGTGTTGACTCCCTCCAGTTTCTGTCTCTTTTTGGCTACTCTCTAGTTCCTTCAAATATGTTTTTAAAAATATTGTTCCAGAACTTAAAATTGTTAATTGTAGAATAATTAATCTAGTACAAACCATGCCATTATCAGAAGCAGGTGTTCAAAGGTCATTTTTGAAATGATTAAAGTACAAAGACCAGAGTTGTTTGCTTGGGGAAACTTTAATGAAGCTACTTTGTGGAAGAAAAAAAAACCAGCATAATTATAGTGTACTGAGTGTGGGCATAATGATGCTAGATAAGTTCAGAGAATTAAGTCATCTTCAACATTTTGAAAAAGAAAGTCAAGCTGAGGAGTATTTCAAGTAAGGAGCAACTTTATTTCACTGACATTTCAAAGGATCACTTTAGTTACTATCCGGAAAGTGAAAGGTAGACAGAAAGAATGAAAAAAAAGTTATTAGTTAGTCCTAATGAGAGATAATTGCGGTATGATCCATTTGTGACATACTTTGGAGACTGGAGATAACTAGCTGATGGTTTGGTTATGGGAATGCATATGGGGATGAATTAAAGGTGTTCCTAGGATTTGGTTTGAGTAACTAGATATCTCCTAGAATTTTAATTGAAATGGGGAAAACTTGAGGGACAAAATAATTGTGAGGAAATTTCAAGATTTCTACTTTAGACATGTTAAGTTGGAGATGCCTATTTGATACCCAAGGAATGATATCCCATAAATAGTTTTATTTAAGTCTGGAGATGAGTGAACAAGTTAAGGTTGAGATATGAAATTGGTAGTTATTACATAGAAAGATTGTTTAAAACTCATGGGACTAAAGTAGAAAAAGAGAGAGGGTAGAGAGAAAAAGAGAAGAGGGAAAGAGAGAGAGAGGCCCTAGAATGTTCCAATACTTCGAAGTAAGGTAGAAGAGGTCTAGAAAGAGTAGCCACTTAGATAGATGTTGAATCAAAAGAGAGTGGTATTATAAAATATGGAGGGAAAGCATTTAAAAACCCAACATATGAGAAATGGGCAAGTATTGTTGAGAGTTGAAGGAAGCTAAGCATAATGAAACCGATATTATGCTCAGTACCAAGGAGATCATTTGTGAATTTTACGAGCATATTTTCATGCAATGAGGGGGCAAATCTTAATTTTCATATTTAAGAATAAACAGGAATTAAGGAAAATGAGCTGGATAATATCAATAAACTTTTTTGAGACGTTTCGGTGTGAAAGGTAGCACTAAAATAGAGAATTAGCTCGAGTGTGATAGCAAGGTAAAGAGGGTTTTTTTGGGTTTTGTCTGGGTACTACAAGATCCTGTTTGATACCAATAAGCATGACCTAACTAAGCAGGCAAAACTGGTGATTGAAAAATGAGGCACTAGGTATGTTTTTATACTAGTGAGTATGATCTAATAAGGAGAAATGGCTGATGGGACAGGAAGACAAAATACAAGAAGGGAATACTGGGGAAATAAAGAACGGGAATCTAGTGCACAAGTAGGATTTGACTTTTTGGGGGAGCACGAATACTTCTCTGTTTAACAGAAGGGAAGGCCAGTTTTGGAGGGGGGGCAGGTAGAGACTAATACTTAATTTCTACCTTCCATTATGGATCAAAAGTAATTACAGATATATTAATACATTTCAGGTAATGTAAATGCTGAAATTATTTCAGGTAATGTAAATGTTTAAAAAAGAGACAACACAAAGAAAATAAAGAAGGATATAATGACCTTGAAGCAGATATATGCTTTCTAAATATGAGACTCAAGACAGAAAACATAAAAGATTATGTATAGCAAGACTGTTTAGGTTAATTGTTCGAATTGGGTGTACTTGGGGAAGTTAAATGACCTTCTTTAAAAAGCTTTAGTTTAGTTTTAGAGATAATAATGGCATCTACATAGTAAGGCTATTGTGAAATTAAGATAAAATATATAAAGTACTATCACAATGTTTGGAGCAGTTAATGCTTGATTATTGTTAGCTATTTTTTATTGATTAAATAACAAAAAAATCAAACTTTCTGAATTTTATGTCTTTCTAAATGTTTAGTCTATGTCAAAGGACTATAATTAAATTTAAAGTGCAAAAGGGAAATAAGGAAAATAATCTATTAAGCTAACAGTACCATTCAAATATAAGAATATCTTATTAATTAATAATAATGCATGAAAACATCAATAACAAAAATTACCACTTTAAGTGAATAATAAGATTCACCTTGATATAAATAAAAAAAATCAAATTATAGAATAGAACAGTGGTTGCCAGGCACTGGGTGGTGGAGGAAATGGGGAGATGTTGGTCAAAGGTATAAACTTTCAGTTTTAGATTAGTCATTTCTGTGGATCTAAGGTACAGGAGAGTGATTCTGGTTAATGATACTGTATATTTTATGCTTGCAATTTGCTAAGAGAGTAAATTTTAAGTGTTCTTACCAAACACAAAAAAATTGTTCTCTATGTGAGGTTATGGTGTGTTAGTTTGTTTTAATCATTTCACAAGGTACACAAATACAAAATCATCACCTGTATACCTTAAATGCGATTTTAGGGGTAGCTGTGTAGCTCAGTCAGTTAAGCATCCAGTGCTTGATTTTGGCTCAGGTAATGATCTCATGATCATGGGATTGAGCCCCACATCAGGCTCCAAGCTCAGTGGGAAGTCTGATTGAAATTCTTTCCCTCTCTTTCTCTCTCCCGCTGCCCTTCCCCTGCTCACCCTCTCTCTCAAATAAATAAATAAATTTTTAAAGAAAATAAATATATGTAATTTTATTTGTCAATTACACCTCAATAAAACACAAAAACAAAACAAAACAAAACAAAATTGATGGTGGAATTTTTAAAAAAAGCATCAATGTAATACTTGTTTTTGCTTACCAAATTAGTAAAGGTTAAAGTGAAATAAAATAGCATGCTAACATCATGTATGGATAAACAATTAGAAATCCACAGCAAATAAAAACACTTTGACCCCCTACTAATAGTAAATTAAGGAGATCTGGGACTAGTATTCAATGTGCAAATAAGACCTTCTAGCCTACCCTGCCGTGCCATCATGCAATTATTGAGTAGCTCTTAACAATGCTTACTTAGCACAGCACTATTTACATAGGAGATATTAAAAACAAGCAAACAAACTTTTGAACCTAAAAAGCTAGTATATATAAAACAACATTTATCAAATAAAAATAGAATCATTTAACCCAGAATAGTTTTTATCAAATTAAGAAAATGAATGAAGGATATAATGCCGTGTCCTTGTACAATGACTGAAGACTTGTATGCATTCTTGGTACAAATGTAGATAGTAAATTTGGTGGTAAAATAGATGATGATTAGGGAAATAGAAAAAATAGTATATGAGAGCTATGGCATATCAAAAAAAATTATTCCAAAATAAAAATGAGGATTTTTCCTAGCATTCTATTTATAAGGAATTGTGACCACTCTAATTTCATAACTAAACAATCTATTTTGAATGTGTAACATGATTGCAAACTATTTTCTGTATAGGGAGAGGGGAAAAATTTTTGCTTTTCTATGTCCTATATATTGGCATACATCTATCTTGCTTTTTTGCTGGAAAGATTTTATCAGTAGTTTTATAGATGGTATAGGCTATACAGAGCATAAAAAGCGGTCATTTAAAACTGTTGCAAACAAATTTACTGGCAGCATAAACTCTATTGATTGGGTCTTATAAATTCATAAATCAGATTTTCCTCCATACGCTCAGTCAAAACACAAAGCCAAAAACACATGTGAATTCCCACCATATAATTTGTTTTGTTTTTCTCTCTATTTTTCTTTTTTTTTTTAAGATTTTTAATTTATTTATTTGAGACAGAGTTAGCGAGAGCACAAGCCAGGGGAAAAGGCAGGGGGAGAAGCAGGTTCCCTGCTGAGTAAGGAGCCCAATGTGGGACTCGATCCCAGGACCCTGGGATCATGACCTGAGCCGAAGGCAGACGCTTAACCATCTAAGCCACCCAGGCGCCCCTTTCTCTATATTTTTCTAAATGATTTTTGAAACGTGTAGTTGTTTTTGCAGGGGGGAGCAGTTCAGATAATGAAAACTCAATACCTACACCAATTATCTCCTCAAAACACTATTTGTATAAGTTTTATTCACATGAAAATCATGGTTTTATATTAAAGAAAATCAATAGATACGTTTTTAATAAGTACTATCACCACTTTGTTCCTTCTGAATAACATATTCTTTGATTCCCAGATAATGTTTTATGACCAGATGGTGACTCATTTCGAATAATTCCTGGCAATTGAAGTGACAATTGTCACTTTGTTTCCTCATAATTCCCAACAGAGATTAAAAAGTGAAAATTTCCATCTTATGAATCTTGGGATCTAATTAAAAAAAAGTAGGTGAACTTCTTTTTTATGTTTTGCTTCATTTATTTGGTATTATTTGGACAAGGCCATTACTAAACTCATATTTTCCTCAAAAATAAAAACAACAGAACACTTATGGCTTCTACGTTTTTACACACATGGGAATCTTGTGCAGAAGAACAAGTCCAGAACCCAAAGTCAGAGGAACTGGATTTCAAGGGCAGACTGTCACTTTCTAGGAATATTCCCTCAATTCCCTCCATCTCTCTAACTCTCAATTTTCTCAACTGCAAAACAGTGTTGTAGTGTCAAGCATTTCCTATGTCACAGGGTGATGGCAAATATCAGACCGAATGAAAGAACGTGTAACAGCTAACATTAACTGGGTGCCTAACATGGGCCAGGTACTTGGTATTTTTTCACACGCTTGATCACTCTTAAACCTCTGAACAACCCTATGAGGTATGTATTACGCTTATCTCATTTTATGGGTGAAGAAAGATACCTTAAGAGAGTGTAAGCAGCTTTTTTAGATCATAAAATGATAGTAGAGCCAAGACTAAATCACAGGTTTTGTGCTGTAGGAGCCCATGCTCTTGACACTTGCAGTGGCTGAGAGGATTTACCCACTCATGCTCCCACCCTTAACAGATTTAAAATGTTCTGAATAAAGAGATTCAAGTTATTTGAGAGTTATTTTTTATCAAGTAACATGTTATGATAGAATTAAAAAACAACAACAAAACACTGGGGAGTCAAATGAATTTGGTTCTTCCCCAATCTCAAAGAAGACACTCTCAAGCCCCAGTTTCTGCCAGTAAAAAATAAGGGAGCTACCTGAAGGGAACCTCTTCTAAATTCAACTAATGCACCAGATTGAAGAGAAGAGATAGAAATTATCAATTTTTTCAAGGACCATTGTTTTTAAGGAAATAATGTGGTTTTAGTCAAATCTTGGAAGTAGGGTGACCACCGTCCCAATTTGCCCAGGATTCAGAGAGTTCCTGGATATGGGACATTAAATGCTGAAACTGGGAAAATCCCAGGCAAATCAGGATGAGTTGGTCACTACACTTAGAAGCTTGGTTTAAATCTTTTTATTAAATAGGTCCAAGCTTCGTTTCTATTACACAAGGTATCGCTTAATTCCCTAAGCCCTTCTAGTTGATCTGAGAGGCTCTGCTCTATTGTTTTATGTTTGCTGTACTTTGCCAAAGAGAATTTTTACTAGAATTCTGACCCCCTCATATATTTTTCAAACCAGAACTAAACTGGAATATAAAAGCGAAAAATCTCAAGTGTTATATTACATATCATTCACATTCATTTTTTGCTTTGTTTTGTTTGTTGGTTGCCAGCAAGAAAAACTAATTCAAGGTAGCATAAACAAGAAAAACAATTCCTTTAGTCCTTTAGTATAATGGCATGGGCATCTCACCGGAGCAAATGCAATGGAGGGTGAAGTTGAGCCTTAAGATGAATCAAACCAAAGACAAGGGGACTTTCTTTTTATTTCTCATTTGCTCTTGTATTTTCTTAGACCTTCCTCTTCCCAAAATTGTGTCTTGAGTTCACATGCTGAAAAACATTAAGTACAGCTAAGGTGTTAATATATTATAGGTCAGGTGATAGACCTTAAAAGAGAAATTGGCTCACAATTTCAAATTCCTAGGAAGGAGCTGGATGTCTGTCCTTAGATCATTGGCTCAGTCATCACTCTGAGACCAGGATGCAGGATCATGCTGTAGGAACAAGACTGCCAAGAATCACTCCTATAACCAAATGGATGTGCTTAGGCGGGGGCAGTTCTCAGAACAAGGAAAGGCTGGGCAGAAAATACTTAGTTCACAGTAATAAAAGGAAAAAAAAAAAACAGTTAACATTGGCAGAAAATTACACACACATGTTTGTTGGAAACTAAAATACTAAAATGAAACCACAGGTTCATGTCTGGTGGTCTCCGAGAACTTGTCCGGGTGTTTCTGGCCTTCAACTTGAAGTCATTATTTTTTTAAACTGGAAATTCTGGTGCAGAATTATTGTAATACAGTTGCCCAAAGGATCCAACATTATCATTTGTCATAATTCTGGGAAAATAAGAACCTACTTTCTTCTCTAGGAAATTACTTCACAAATAGAATACTTCAATTTACAAATAAGAAAAAAAATCTTTAGATAGCTTAACCAAGTTAAAAGTGTTATGTGATATAATTCGGCTTATTCTGGTTTTGTATTTCAGGAGAAATGGAGTTTAGAGCAGCAAATACTATTATGCCGCCAATACCTGGCAATCACAGGACCAGGGTCAACGTCTTCCAGAAGTCCTCTCTGACGGGTCCAGCTCGTTTTGTTCTTCCTTTCTCTGAAATTGTTCATATTTAGAATGAGTACCATTATATGTTACTTGACTATATGTTTAATTGATTCTAGTAAGGAATCATCGTTACCTTAGTGAGGATACGAATTACTTGAGAGCAAAGTCAAGATGGTTAGACATTTTAATATCTCTCTTTTTCCTCTAGATCTTTATTTTTTTTCCTCCTAGTCTCTTTTCTTACGATTGCTCCTTCACTATATATATTTATGGGACAATAAATACATTTATAGAGCTCTATGCCTTTCCATAGTTTGGATGCTGGAACAAACACATGTAATAGGTAAGAACAAATATTTGTTGAGTGGTTACTATGTATCTGCAACTTTCTGAGTACTTTACACTGCTTGTCTCATTTAATTCCTCCAAAAACCTAAGGTGTAGGTATTATTATTCCCTCCACTTTATAGATGAAGAAATTGAGAAATAGAGTTTAGTGATCTGTCCAGAACCCCAGGTAATAAGATCTTGACATACTCTTAATCATCATATAATATGCCATTTCTACACTTAAATAAATTTTAGACTCAAATAAATTATTTCAAAATTTAGAAGTACACAAGTAATTTTATTCTCTACTTCACCCCTTCATCCCATACTGCCCAGTGACTAATTTGAGCTGTACATATAGTTAGCGTCCAGTAAATATTATTTTTAAGTAAACTCTATGCCCAACATGGGGCTTGAACTCATGACCCTGAGATCAAGAGTCACATGCTCTACTGACTGAACCAGCCAGGCACCCCTAATAAATATTTTTTGATGGATTAATATTTTACAATAAAAATATATAGTAATTAAATTGTATTAACTTGGAATTTGCTCGTTTTGATCTGATCTTCTAATATAGAAGTTTGCTTTTTGTACTCAGAGATCTTGTACGGTTTAAATACTGATGACATACTGTGTTTCATTGCCCATATCTGACTAATGCCTTATACGGAGATGAAATCAAAATTACTCATTTTCTGTACAAAGCTTATGTATACAGGAATTAGTTTTAACCTAGCTGGGTCACAGAATGGGAAAAATGAGGCACATTCCCCTGTGAGGTCAGGGAGCATGCATTCCCCAGAACAAAGAATTAATAATTAATTGAGTGATCAAGTTAATACAAAAATATTTACATTATATATAATTAAACTCCGAGCCATATTTTTCAGCACATTCATAAGTACAGAAGTTATATTAGGCTTGGAAAATTAAGATATGGAACTTACTAGGGAAACAAGAATAACATTTAGAGTAGAGAATTTTTATTTTAATAATATTTTATTTCTTTACATAAAGTATCTTTTATTCTGCATATGCTATCTTCAGCTCACTTTCAATTATACCCAGATAATCTGTGAAGTCCTTCTAACATAAGTTACTTAAGTTAGTGGTATTTCAATCAGAAAGAAGGGGGAGTTGTGGCAAACTTTATTGCACTCATGTTAAGTTCCTTTGATAAAAACAAACTAAACAACAACATAAAACTAATTATCCCAGTAAAAGTAAAGACACCTATTTAAAAAGAGATAAATTGTTCATAGTGTAATATTCTACCAAAGGTTTTACTTAATAGCAAAAATTTATCAATATAGTGTTTTTTGAATGGTCAAGATTTGAAAGTTTTTTTAAGACTTGAAATTTGTTAATGCTCTATTTTAAATGATGATGAAGAACCAACCATTTGGCATGAAACCACAGACCTTATGAGTCCCACCTAATGCTTTAGAAGAAACTGAAATCTTTATCCTCACGAGAGTCAGGAAAACATGGCAAAAAAAATGCTCAGTTGTTACAACAAAATCAGCTAGCTATGCTCCCTTAGAGTAGAGGTGTGCTCACCGGAGAGGGTGGGGAGGATAGAATATTCAAATCATCCCAATTGTTTCTGTTGGTAGCAGGGCAAACAGCCACAACAAGGCTGTCTAGAGAATACATGCCATTATGGAGATCCAGAATTCTCTAAAATCTTGTTGGCAGAAGAGAATCTATGGAGGGAGGAGGAACAGAAAATCACCAAATGTCAGCTTTTCAAGGAAACTGGATCATTTTGCCAAGCGGAAGCTAAAACCCAGAAAGATTAATGATGAGCTCAAGTTCACATAACTCATAAAGGAAGATGCTCTTTGGTCTTCCAACTTCAGAGTCCTTCCTACTACATCATGTGGCTTGCGTATCTCATGTATTAGCAAATGAAAAACCTCCTCTCCTATACCTCATCCCTTAAATTCCTTTTACTGCAAGCAACTTATTTTGTAATTCCAGGAAAAGTGGCTACAAGTATTTTTTGAACCTCTCAAGATCTGCAAGCTAATTAGATGAACCCCTACTCTTTTTAAGTATAAGGGAATGTTTTATTCTACTTATTCTATACATAAGAGGCCTTCTTTATTTAAAAAGACACTTTCTGGAAAGTTATTGATTTATTCCAGAATTGCAGTAGCCAGTTATGCAGTGACACAGAGATAAAATATATTCTCTCTTGAAGCTTAATATCTGTAGGGAAGATTATTAAGATATTGAATTCTCCAAGCATAAAATCTTTGACTATTTATGGGATTATATTCAATATAATATTCTAGTACAGAATTTAAATGGGTTCATGTGCAGATGAGCATTCTGAGATCTTGTAAGTGTTCCCAGTCTGACTCCACTCTAACTTTGCAACTTGTCATCCAACTTTATGACTCAAAACCCACCCAAGCTATCTAAGCGTTATGGAATGTGCCATCTTATATGTATACTGGGTCTTGTGCCAACCACATTACATTATTATTCCATATTCACTATGGAATATGGAATAATTATTCCATTCCATGCTCATTGTAGCCTTATAAGTTGGACTGTATTCTATTCCTCATTTTCAGATGCAAAAATCAGGGTGTGGGATACATTTATAGTAAGTGGAAGAATCAGTGTTGGTACCCACGACTGTCTGAATCTAGTGTGCCTGCACTTAATCACTGTAGAACACTGAAGTACAAATTAGCTTTTATGCCTCATTCCCAGGCCACATGATGCCCATGTTTTTAGTTATACTATATGACGTTGTCACACCTTCTGTATGTCAGTCCCGTCAGAAAGCAGAATCCAGTTCCGTTAGATTCACAACAGAGATTGAAATTGAACTAGTTATACTTAGTCTCTAGAATTCAACTGACCAATATTTGGTCTGACATTTTCTACTACTGAAATAATTTCACACCTTAAGACCCTCATCACTGTCAATTCTTATATGAATCTTACTTGAATTCTCTAATTAAAATGAATTCTATCCACTTATTCTCAAGTAGTATTGTACAACCTATAGGACTTTGAAGTCTATACAACAATTTATAAACTGCTTAGTGGTAGAACTAGAATTATGCTTGTCTTTGAATATCCATGACTTAGGTCAACATGTAGACATAGATATGGACTCAATGTAAACTGATTGGATCTGATTGAACAAAAGCTTGTACTAGAATATATTTTATAGCCCCTTTCCTATTTGTTATCTGATGTTACGTCTGAAAAGGAACAGTTTTGTGCCCAGGTAATATATCTATTCCCCTTTGGTGAAAAGCTATTCTCTTGTTTTCCTTGTAATTTTTATTTCTCATGCTAAATCTTAAGTAGACATTTCCATACAGAAAATTTCACATAGGAATGAACAAAAGATGAACAATTAGATATTCAAAACAATGTGTGAACATGTGTATGTGTCATGTGAATGTGAATGTGAGTGTGTATAATCAGGGAATTACCTCTCAGGAACTGGGATATCTTTAGACAAGCTGATTATCACCCACGCACCCCAGGAAAGATCTTTTTGTCCTACTGCCAGTTTCTGATTTTGTGATGGGTGTGAACTGACAAGATGCCATTATAATTTTGTTTGCTGTCAATGTCCTTATGGGATTTGATGAATGTGTCAAACAGGAGAGTATATAACATGCTTTAAGAAATAGAACATTTGTTTC
This sequence comes from Callorhinus ursinus, assembly GCF_003265705.2. Taxonomy (NCBI): domain Eukaryota; kingdom Metazoa; phylum Chordata; class Mammalia; order Carnivora; family Otariidae; genus Callorhinus; species Callorhinus ursinus. The sequence continues at coordinate 40,493,870 of NW_027397064.1, read as the reverse complement.
ATGAGGTAAATGTTGACACTCTTCAATTTTGTTAGGGAAAGTCCTGGAACACCTCAGAAGGTGAAATTCTTGTAAGGAGTCTTTTGGGCATTTAATTTTCTAATCCTTTACTCCATGTAAAGCTAATTTAGAGTATGCCCAGATTTTCAAACATCTGAACCAAAAAAAAAAAAAAATAGCAGTAATTATTAGAAGAGCAGCTTGGCAGCAATTCAAATGCACCTCCTTTGGGACTGTATTTGAAATCTGATATGGAATATATATGTGAAGAAGCCAAAACTAGTCAGACAGAGCCAAATCAAACCAAGCTTATATTTGGTTCTCAGAACTACTGACCCTGTTGTTACAGAAAGAGGTTTGTATATATACTGATGCTCTCCAATACTGAAATATTTGTAAAGTGCTGCCGAGCTTATGAAACAAATGTGTATTGATAAACTAGCAAATATAGTAACGTGTTAAAACACTTTGGAAGTGGTTAAGGGTGATAACAAGGGGCTTTCTGTCAAGATGGGATACTAGTTGAGAATGCTGCCACACCCTCTGTACGTCAGTCCTGTCAGGAAGCAGAATTCAGTTCAGAGAGATTCACAACAGAAATTGAAATTAAGGAATTATTTATGGAAACTTAGGCAGGGGGAGTTATTATCACCCCTAACCCTAAAGGAAGGAGAGGAAGAAATTATGAAATAGTGAAAACTGAAGTCTTTGAGGAGGGTCCTCAGGACAGAAGTGGACTAAAGTTTAGCCATGGAGGGATACAACCTCTGACAGAAGTGCAGTTCAGAGCAGAGTGGGAGCAAGGAAGATATTAATTCTTTCTGTTTTGCTTTCTGATCTCCTTCTTGTGTCTGCCTTGAACAAACCCAAGGATCTTGGGTAACAGATTGTGTAAGATTCAGCCTTTTGAAGTACAGGGACAGACAAGGGCAGATAATCAACCTGAGAAGGGAGGATGCTAACAAAATAGAACCAACACATTCTCTGGTAGGTGCTAAGTGTGAGAAAAAAAATAATAAAAAAGGGAAAGCCAAAAACTTACACCTGGAAGAAAAACAAAACAAAACAAAACAGAAAAACAAATGAACTGTGGAGCAGAAGTTGAACAGCAATATAAAAAATAAACAGGAACAAACCTGCTGTCCAATTACTAGTCATTTAGTACCATGGTGAACATGGCTATAAACAATGTTCAGTGCCTTCATTAGAGAAGGGGCTAGAACTAATACACCTGAATTAGTGTTCTGGGTGTCATCTCTCAAAGGGGCAGCTTAAAAAATTTTCTGTCCACAGAGACACAGCCTTGGGCATCAGCAAAAGACTCAAGTTCAAAACGAGCAATTTATACAAATCTTATGAAAAAAAAATACTGTTAAGAAAGATAGCACAATTGGCGCCTGGGTGGCTCAGTGATTAAGCAACTGCCTTTGGCTCGGGTCCTATCGAACCCCACATTGGGCTCCCTGCTCAGTGGGAAGCCAGCTTTTCTCCCTCTCCCACTCCCCCTGCTTGTGTTCTCTTTCTCGCTGTGTATCTGTCAAATAAAAAAATAAAATCTTAAAAAAAAGAGCAAAAAAATCAATAATAAAAATGATTTCACTCCATTATCAAATGGCTTTAGGTTAAAATTTGCAAAATAATTGAATGCAAGTCTAGTCAGGATTCTAAAAACATGATATTAGAAATAGTAATATAAATTGTAAAAAAACATGAATTTATGAGCCAAAATTGAGAAATGAAACAAAAATATGTTAACAAAATATTGAACATAAATATATTTGCATAGTTGAAACTTGTAGACTTATAAAGTCTACCTGACAGTTGATACAAGAGAATTAATAAGTTTGAAGGTAATACTGTGGCATTCTCTCCAAGGTATAAAGATATGTGTGTGTGTAAATGTGTGTATATTCATAGAAATTAAGAGGCATTGAGGCTAAGATTGAAAACTCAACATACAATGAATGATAATTGCAGGGAAAGAAAAGAGAAAAAAATAACAGAGAAGTTACAGCCAAATATGTAGCAGTTGAAATTTTTTCAGAATTGAAAAAAGACCCAAGTTTTTAGGTAAAAGTGCATGCCCGCAACCAAGCAATGAAAATAAACCCATTTTTGTTACATTTGAGCAAAACTGCAAACACCGAGGATAAAAAGACGATCTTAAGACCTACCACAGTCATTTCTTACTAAGAAATGACAAGTAGAATATTGGCAGACTTCTATCAGCAGCAACATATGTTGGATAACAGTAGATATATCTACAAAGTACTGATGAAAACAGAAATTGTACTTATCAAAATTAGCATTCAATAGATTAAAAAATATTAAAATATTTTAGATGTTTCAAAGATTAAGAGAATTTACCACACACAGGTCACCACTAAAAGAATTACTAAAGGATTTTTTTTTTTTTTTTTTAATTTGACACTTTTTACTTTTTTTTTTTTATCTTACCATATACATAGTACTTGCTAAATAGCATTCCAAAAGACTCAGGTGGATGAGTTTTTGTGATGTCTTAGTATCAAGACTTCTAATTATATGTATGCACATACATATTAGATAAGACAAGTGCCACTGTTAGACAAGTCAAACAGGAAGGAAAGTGGATTTTTTTTATAAAAATTGTTTTTATGTTTACAAGTTCCAAGGGGGATTGGGGTTCTTACCAAATTCTTCTTTTTCTTTTTAAGGAGAAAAAAACAAGCCCAGAGGGAAAGAATGGGATGTGAGAAACAGGAAACAAAGAAACCAATTAATGGGCATAACATGATGGTGAATTTAGTTGACTATTTATTGTAAAAAGGTACAACATAATCTGTGTTTAAAAGTAAGCAAAACTAAAACTTTAGGCAATAATAAAAAGAGTGGGAAAGTGTGGAGTTATGTGATAGTTTTAACTTGTTAAGATCCATATTGTCTTCAAAAGGACATTAGAAAAAATGAATAACTTCAAGAGTTTTAAAAATAAGTATTTATAATTAAGGGTGCAGTTTAAAAAATATCCTTTCCAGGTTTTAAAAATTTGGAAGACACCACAGAGAAATACATTTGTAGCATCTAAACTATTGGAAGGATACAGAGGCACAATGAAAAATATTAATCTAATGTGGTAGAAAGAAAGAAAAGAAGAAGCAGTGAAAATATCTGATAAACAGAAAATATAAAATAGGTACAATTATATCAATAACTTCAATAAGTGTAGAATATGTCATATTAATTGTATAAAATTAAAATCCAGCTACAGATTGTTTGTAAGAGAATATTTTAAGATAGAAGTATACAGAATAACTAAGTCGATGGAGGAAAGATATATCATTCCAATATGTGAATGAGTCTGCGAATAAGGTATAAGCATTTTTGTAATAACATGATAAAAATTTATGTTTTGCAAAATTTTTCATGAAAAATGACAGGGCATGCTTGAAGTAAATTTCATGTTCTTTATCACAATAAGAAATTGTACATCTCTATGATTCCATTTAAATAAAATCCAACATAGATTCACACACACACACACCTACACAGATGACAGGGCTTATTGGAAAAACAATGTTGGAGCAAGGTACTCAAAGTCTATGTAATTTCATAATTAAGAGGATGTAAAAAATCACAAATAATGTAAAAGGATTAAATCAGCAAATTAAAAATAGAGATTGTCATAGCATAACATAGTATAATATAGTATAACAGTAGATTGTCATATTTTAAAATATTCAAATGTTAATTCAATAAATTTTAATTTATAAACTAAATGTTAATTTATGTTAATTCAATAATTACACCTAAAATATAAGGAACATGGAAAAATTGAAAAATATGTGATATAGATACTAAATTAAATAGATTAAGGGAAAAAGACAATCAGGGAAATGCTATACTACTACATAACTACCAGGTTAACATTTAAAAAGACTAACAGTACTAAAGATTGCTGAGGATGTGGAAAAATTGCACAATTCAAAGGAATGTTATTGGCATCTAGTGGAGGAGAGGCCAGGTATGCTGCCAAATATCTTACAATACACAGGACAGCCTCCCACAACAAAGATTTATCTTACCAAAGTGTTAATAGTGCTGAGGTTAAGAAACCCTGATATGGACTCAACAGAGATGCATAGAAACATGAAACATATATCCAAAGTGGTTGCATCAATAAGAGCTTAGGAATACAGAGCGCCTTGCAATTGAATTTTGAATTTACTTGCAATGTATTTTGACATTTCTAGTCAAAGCACCACAGTTCCACATCAAAATTTTATTGATAGCAAAGGTGGCAGTATCTGTTTCCTTTTCAAGAGAGTAAAACCAGAATTTCTTATTTTTCACAGGAGCAAGGTGAGACAAGAACTTATCGCTCCAGATTGTAACTGGATAATGCTAACAATTTAGGATTGTCTATCACAGATGGTTAAGATAGATAGTGTTTTACTTTCTGTGACCAGGAAGTGACAGTTGTATTAAGAACTGAATTCATCATATTTATTCAGGCAGTTAAACACAAGATGCTGTCATCGAAAAGAAATAGAGTTTTATTTTCAGAGAAGACACAAACATCAGTTAGCCATAGAGATTTTTGCCATGTTTATATTCTTGGTACAAATAAAAAGGCCACTTTTAAAATTATAGAGAAATGTAATGATTACAAGTGAATATATTATTTTTTGATCATAATACTTTCATGATCAGGGTGCTTTAATGAGCCACAGATAAATAGCAAAAATTGATATAATCACATTGGCTCTTTAAATATGCTCAGTGCCCAACTTATCACACAAACAACAGCTGTAGTATTTGGTATTTGAAATGAACAGAATGACTAAATAATCCACAACAAAATTATCTATCATCTATTACCTATTATCTCTCTATCTCTCTATCTCTCTATCTCTCTATATCTATCTATCTATCATTGGTAAAAGTATATCTATGTGTCTACAGACAGAGTCATGACTCCTATACTGGCAGTTAAGCATAGTGAGTGTCTTACGGTGAGGAATGATGTTTTATATTTACTTTACACATTTTCGCATAACAGTATCAAGAGCAAATGTAATTGGTAGACACATTAAATACATATTTATCATAGTAGTTGAACAAATTTTGTGTAATACTTCTTTCTGACAATTTTATAGCTAATTCACCATATAATGAAGAAAGATCCTTAAAACAAAACATAGCCTCCTATGTCTTCTCTGTCATAACATACAATTCACTTTTTATAGTAATGTACAAATTGTACAAGGTCTTGGAAAATACTCTGTTCTACCTTATTGTAGAAGTTATCATTGCAGTTGGATACAATTGAAAACCACACACCTAGTGGTGGAATTGGTTGGAATTTGGGGACAATGACAGAAATTTGTTGAATCAAATGGCAGACTTAATACGTTGCAAAATTGCCATCTAGATTAACTATAGAGATCTAGGAAGCAACAGAAAAACAAACAAAAAAAAAACATGTCATTTAGATATTTAGATTCTGTTGGTTGGCAAAAAAAACGCATCATGAAATCTCGATTTCTGTAGCCTAAGTTGCTCTTCGTTTTCAGAATGGTTAAGATATTTTCCCCTCAGCTTGCCTTTACATGTCAGGTTTAGTTCTTCAGCATCAAGTTAGAAAACATTTAAAGAAATAAATAGTTGCAGAGAATCCTGTTGCCCAAATATCACTTATATACAAAAATTATCTAAATATAGTTTGAAATCACTTAGTGGGAGGGTGTCATAATCCTGCCTGTGAATTTGAGAGGTGTAAGACACCAAAGAAACTGTCTTAAAAAGAATCAGAACATTATTTCCAGATTTTCAATTCTTTGCACCATATGTAATATTGCTGTACTTACAGGAAACTTTGTCAAATATATATTGATATGTTATATATGTATGTTATGTTATATTTCACAAAGACTGTTATTACATAAGTTAGTTTGTCCAAGGAAAACATGATGGTTTGTTATCTTAGCCATGAAAATTACTCACATAGTGAATTCCCCATCTTGCAAGGGCTTGGAATAGGAACAATACAAATGTTACATTTGAACTGACTTTACGATTTTACATGTGTTCTTGTAAACCATTCATAAAATTCATTTTTGCAGTTGATCTCAGTGACTAGGTTTCCTGAGCATTTTTCTTAGAAAGGATCTTTCTACTTTATTATTTTTTTCTTTTTGCAGTGTGCACAGAGGAGTAACTTAGCCTTAAACAAACTAAGGACCTAGTTGTCACATTATCAGCTGTATGTGGGATATGGGTCAACAAGGCAATTGCATGTTGTGCACAGCACACTGGGCTGCTCAAGTCCCTGGTGCTTGCTACTCTCTTTATGTCAAAAGGGAGGATTCTAAGGGAAAAAACAAAAGCAAAAACAACAGACTATTACATGCTTTAATTTAAGAATTCTAAGAAATCCCTTAATGCTCACTATTTCTAGAGTCACTGAGATAAATATTATACCGGGGTGAACATTTAATTTTCTTTATGCATTTCTCGCCTAGTCATCATGGCTTATGTTCAGAATAGGCAACCCTAACAGAGACAAAATACTGATTATGCTTGCTTAGGGTTGGGGGTGATGGAGGACTGGGGGGTAATAGCTAAAGTGTACAATGTTTCTTGAGGTGATGAAAACGTCCTAAAATTGATTGTGGTGATGGTTGCACGATTCTGTGTCTATGTTAAAAGCCATTAAGATGTGCACATTGAATGGGTATGTTATATGAATTGTATCGCAAAAAGGTGTTAAAATAACCTCTTTCCAGACACATTGCATAAAATATTTAATCTAGTGAAGAGTTGGGCATCTGGGTGGCTCAGTTGGTTAAACGTCTGCCTTCAGCTCAGGTCATGATCCCAGGGTCCTGGGACTGAGCCCCGCATTGGGCTCCCTGCTCAGCGGGGAGCCTGCTTCTCCCTCTGCCTGCAGCTCCCCCTGCTTGTGCTCTCTCTGTCTCTCTCTCTTTCTGTCAAATAAACAAATAAATAAATAAATAAAATCTTTAAAAAAAATCTAGTGAAAAGTATAATTAATACATGTGGAATGCTTATATGTCCCAACCAGTGTCCTAAATGCATTAGGCCTATTTAATGCCTTTCATGGTTTAATGTCATTTCATCCTAACAACCCTATGATATTGAGTGAATTGTTATTATTACTATTATTCTTCTCATTTTATTGATAAGGAAACTGCGACTTAAGTGAAGTAACTTCAACAAGGGCACGCAACTAAATTAGATACCTCCTTCCTGGTGGAAAACAGCAAATTCAGTAAAATGGGACATACTATAGTGACAGTAGTCCTCATAAACACTGTTCAAATTTTAACACTCTCCTAAAGCACTGAGCAAGGGCTGTGCACTCCGTCTTTTCCTGCGTTATAAAGCTTCATTTGAACCTTCCAGAGGAAAATGCTTCAAATGATAAAATTGATACATGAGAAAGTGCACCTGTAAAGCAACTCTAAAATAGCTCCTACACCTATTTCTATAAATCACAAATTCTGTGTATTATTTGTAAATGCACCTTAAAACTTGATTTGGTTCATCAAAGGAACAATTTTGTGAACCAAGCTTTCAGCCAACTTCAATATCTAAGCAAAGTTTTGTATGTGGTATGTGGTTATGTACATAATATGAAAGTAATAACTAGGTATTTACCCTAAAGATACTGATGTAGTGAAACAAAGGGGCACCTGCACCCCAATCCTCATAGCGGCAATGTCCATAACAGCCAAACTGTGGAAGGAGCTGAGATGTCCATCGACAGATGAATGGATAGGGAAGATGTGGTGTATTACTCAGCCATCAGAAAAGGATGAATACTTACCATTTACATCGATGTGGATAGAACTGGAGGGTATTATGCTAAGTGAAATAAGTCAATAGGAGAAAGACAGTTATCATATGGTTTCACTCATGTGTGGAATATAAGAAACAGTGCAGAGAATTATAAGGGAAGGGAGGGAAAACTGAATGGGAAGAAATCAGAGAGGGGGACAAACCATGAGAGACTCTTGAGTCTGGGAACAAACTGGAGGTTGCGGAAGGGGAGGTGGGGGGGATGGGGTAGCTGGTGATGGGCAATTAAGGAGGGCATGCGATGTGATGAGTACTGGGTGTTATACACAACTGATGAATTACTGAACTCTACATCTGAAAATAATGATGTACTATATGTTGGCTAATTGAATTTAAATAAAAAAAGAATATGAAAGTAATATATGATGTGTAATTTCCAGAGTAAGAAATTAAACTAAAAGTGATAAAACTAGGGACTGACAGATAAATTCCTAATCTATCATCTATCCTATACTAAAATGGGTTTTATGGTTGTGATTTAAACTCTCATGTGAGCTTATAAAAGGAGATTTATTAAAGGAAGCAAGAGGTAAACACAAACATTCATGGGAAGGAAATGGAGTCCAACTGAACTCTGAGCTGAGAGGTCATGAATCAAAGCTTCTTCCTCCGTCTTTCAGGGGTTACACCATCGTTCACACATTTAGATCTCTTCTGATCTTGTCTTTATCTTTTATCCTCTGTATATCTGTTTCTTGGAGTAACTTGAATTCCATATATCGAAATGTGGCAGCTTCAGTCCCAATTTTATTTTATATCATGAGCTCTAAACACTGGCTAACTATCGACTCTGTCTTTTAATTCTGAATCTTGAAAGAAGGAACCTGAGAAGTCACTACTAAGACAATGGATGTCTAATTTTGGGCCAAATGTATATCCCATCATGGATGAGGGTGCAGAAGTCTGTAGTACATAATTGTGTTCCTCAAAGGTGTACAGACAGAACAATTTTCTAGAAGGAAGGTTGGGATGGGCATCCACAATGAAAGATTTGAAAAAATACAATATTACCTTTTCATCTAAAGTTGCAGCCTGGAGGAGTCAGTAGGCCATATTTCCAGGAGTGCCCTAGCTTTTTGTTCTTTATTACAGGTTTTGTGTAAAGAAAGAAAGTTAATATTTTCTGATCTGAACTATTGCCAAATATCAACCCTATTATAAAGTGTGATCTCAGACTTAAATTTTATGTTTGAGGAAATATAATTCCCCTAAACAAGAATTAAAGTAAAAAACTAAAAGGAGGAAAATTTCCTAGGATTATTGCTAGCCAACTTTTTGCAAATCAAAACAAATTATCACAATGTGCCTATTATAGGAAAATGACAGCAACAATAATGATGTGATAATAAAGACTGGGATCCTGTCGCGATTTCCTGTGATGTACACCTGTTTTTCTCCAATATGGTGTTAGTCATGGCTCAAGTTCTTAAAAACTTAAAAAAAAACCTTACAAAATAACAACTCACAAGAATTAAATTATAATAGCAACTTTCAGACATTAACAAAAATATTATATTTCATTGATTTATCATATAAAGACTTGTCATATTCTTCATCCTCCAAGCACATTGTTGATGTATTCAAAGTAATTTAATTTGATATTGTATTTGGTGAAGACTATTACATCAGTGAAAATTCAATAATCAGAGAAAGTTCTTTACTATATTAAGACATGCAATATTAACTATAGCCTTTTTTGTCAAGAATTTCTATTCTGTAAATGAAATATCTCTATCTTATGTCAAACACCTCTATCATAGTTCTACTCCAATCAAATCTTGGGTACTGACAAGATTGGAAGGTCCTGATGTTTCTTGCAGAGGGCTAGGATAAAGTGACCAGTTCTCCTAAACCTGGGTTTTAAAATGAGAAATTACAAAGAGAAAGACTAAGGGCTACTAAATAAATATTTTAAAAGGGAGGTTATCTTTCCAAATTTGTGTACGGTCTAGATCACTAAAAATTCACACTCTAACATCTGCTCTCCAGACATGCACAGCTGTAAAAGCTGTTAAAATAATATATATGTATATATGTAATTATTTATTCTGTGTTAGCACATTGTATAGAATTGTAAGGTTCGAAATGACTGAGAACTCAGGCCATTTTCTAGGGAAAGAGATTATAGAGAGGTTATGTTATCTTTTTTTCATGTTACATGGTCTCTCAATACTTAGGTAAGGTTTCCTAAATTTTTTTTATACAATTTTAAGTTTAGTCTTCCTGATACCTTCCTCAGTAGACAAAAAATAAGAGTGATGGCAATAACTAATATTTGTTTCATACTCTGTGCCCTTGCAAAATGTGCTTACATGCTATATACTTCATCTGGTCCTTTCAGTAATCTTTTATGATAAATATTGTGATTTGCCAAAAAAAGAAATTAAACCCTCTAATGTATTTTGTTTCACTCACACACTTGAAGACTACTAGGAATACTTATATTACATTTTCTCCTTGAGAAAACATTCCAGTACCAGGCCATTTCTGAAGGCCAAATTTTTTGGTTAATTGCTTCTGGTTTTAATTTGCAAATGTTTTCCTGACCATAAATATAATGACAAAGTTGAATTATAGATGAATTTTAAAGAAGAAAATACATTATTCTTAATCAAAATACTTGAGAACATTTATGATAAGCCATTTGCCATACTTCCTTTTACTCTTAGAAAACTTTTATATTCAATTTTGAAGATACTTTACGCATGTGTACAAGTGTGTGTGAAAAACGTGTGTATATGTAAAAATCCACATATGAGAATATTGACCACTATGCTTAAGAGAGAGAAAATTACCAATAACGTTGAAATTCCATAGGCCTCTCCAGATCCTATCTCCCTCTGTTCCTATGTAAATAATGCCATCCTAAATATTATGTTTCTCATTGCATTATGTCATTATTGTCCCACTTCCCCACCACCCCTCACATATGTGAACATGTATCTTAACAACGACTGTTTGGTTTTGCATCATTTTGAACTTTATATAAATGAAACTATACTATATCTTTCTAAACTTGCTTTTTTCTCTCAATTTTATGTGATATCTGTGGCTACATGTCATTCATTTTCACTACTATATAGTCTATATGAATACGTTAAAATTTATATATGTATTCTTCCGTAGATTAATTATACATTTAGACCTGTAATATTTTCATATATATATATATATTTGAGATCAGAATAGATCTATAACTGATGACTTTTTTACCATTTACATTTTAAGATAATTCTGCATGTTAATTAAAAACTCTTTGTGAAAATAATTTTTAGTGACCATGTAACTGTTATTTATGTATCATAATTTCCTAAAGACATTCTCTAATAATAGAATTTGATTTTCCTCTAGATTTTCCCTAAAAAGGGTGACATCACAAATATCTTCACATTAAAATTTTTCTTTAATGTTTTATTTCTTATTATTTTTTAAAGATAGATTCCCAGATACAGAAATATTGATTCAAAGGAATTAAGTGTTTTTATGGCATTTTAATACTCATTGCAAATTGCTTTTATAAGAGATTGAACTAAATTTTACTTCTACAAATTCGATATGAAAATAGATTTTTCACTGTACCCTCTCATCTTTGGGTATTTCCTTTTTTTTTTTTTAAAGATTTTATTTATTTATTTGAGAGAGAGAGAATGAGAGAGACAGAGCACATGAGAGGGGGGAAGGTCAGAGGGCAAAGCAGACTCCCTGCTGAGCAGGGAGCCGGATGCGGTATTCGATCCAGGGACTCCAGGATCATGACCTGAGTTGAAGGCAGTCGCTTAACCAACTGAGCCACCCAGGCGCCCTGGGTATTTTCAAAATCAAACAAAAGGCAAACAAAAACTTTGCTAATTTGTTTGGCAAAAAATTGTGTTATATTGTTTTTTTCCACTTGCATTAGTAAAACGAGTGGTAATTCATTATTTATTTTCTCCTCTTTTATAAAATGTCTGTTTATATAATTTGTCCATTTAATCCCACTGCATAATTCTTTTATATATGTATAATATAAATATACATATATATTTTAAAAAGGAGGCAGGACTGGTAATCTTCAGTGACTCATTTGATCATGCAGATGGTGCCAACCAATAAGATGGTTTGTTTTCTTGAACTGAATTGATTACTTTCTTATGAAAGAACCCAGGGAAATGAATTCTAAGTGATGTGACTTGCCCAATTCCCAGAAGCATAATGATTTCAGTAGGAAGAGTTATTTTTGGTGATGGAGTTTTCAGAAGAAAATATTTATATATCTCTGAAAAGTCAGTTTTCACATGCAAATCTCCTCTTCAACATTATATAAGAAGTCCAGTTGTGCAATTGCCTCATGTATTTTCATCACTGACATTTCAATATCCTTTTATTTCTTTCTAATCTCTTTTTCTGTTCTACTCAGCTCATGCAAACCAACAAACATTGGACCCAGACCAAATTTCTGAAGATATTTACTTAACGTTTTTCTCCCCTCTCACAAACGAGTAAGAATTGCTTTCAAAAGCCCAAGTATAGGAGTTAGATTTTAGAATTACATCCGTGACACTCACTTTTCTTTTCTAATGGCTTCTCTCATAGTCCTACACGTTTTAAATGATTCCCATTTCTACTCACTCAGTGCAGTGATGTCTTTCTAATCATAATTAGTTTTACTACAGATGTTCACTAAACAAAGAGAGTTTTTAAGCATGTTCAAACAGAGGTTAAATTCCAGTATTTTGTTGATGTTTAATTGAAGGATTTTGGAGTTAGATCATCTTGGGTTAAAATCCCATCTTTAGCACTTTTTAGCTGTGTAATCTTGTGGTTGTATAACACAGGACACCTCTCTAAGCTTCAACACTGTGAGGATTCCATGTTATAATTAGAAAAGGAGATGAACATGGTGGATGGCAGAAAGGACGCACCTACTAACTGGTGGTTCTCATAGTCATCTAGACACTTTTGGTATCTTCTGTTTGCCATCTCTTGGGGGAGGAGACCAAAAAACCACATTTTAAAAAATGGAAAAAAAAAACTCCCAAAACACATGGTTTATTTAAAGAAGTATAGAAGTATAGGGAAATTTTAGTTGCTAGATTAGTGGACTCCCAAATAGGATATTTATTCTTCTGTTGTCATTAGGATAAACCCTAAGGCAATGGTTTTCAACCTGTGTTTCACAGATTCTGAAGATTCTGTGACTTAATTTAGGGGGTCATAGCAGCAAAGACCAAATGGGTACGATTCTGTCCTTTCCCTGCCAAAGCAGCTCCATTTTTATATGTAAAGAGAGTATTTTGTTATTTTTAGGAGGCTGCTATTTGGTCTCCAGATGTCAAAACTTATCTGAGATTGGTCTCTAAACACTCTGACCTTATCGGAGATTTTGGAAAATGGGCGGGAGAAACCACACAATTTGTGGGTCCAAGCAAAATGAAAACGCGAAGCCTTTTGTCAAAAAATTATTAGGATTTCAAGACCGTGACAGCAAAGTATTAAACTGTGTCTGGGGCTCTTGTAGGTGTAAGGCCCTGTATTACTGCATGAGTTTCATAGCCATGAAGCCAGTCCTGAAGATAGGACAGGAAGACGCCCAGGCAGACACACGTGTTTAGGATTCTATGTGGGTTTGGCCAAAGGCCCTGGGAAGGAGGCATCATTCTGCCAAGAACTCATCGGAATCTGCGGGTTCCCCCTCCAACTTCTGCCATGCAGTACTGCTGAGCTTCTTAACCATTGACCAACATGCCTGCATTATTTGCAAAAATCATACTACCACAGCCCTGTTCTGATGGAAAACAATGGAAAGTAAGTCAGCCTTAACGTGTCAAACTAAGAAATGGTAAGTATTTGAATAGCTGTTTGTAGGTTACATATGTTCTTAAAGTGTTTTTTTGCTTCATTAAAATAATGATAAATCATTTTAAAAAACTCCTTTAAAACTGGGCAGATTTTTTTTAAAGATTTTATTTATTTATTTGACAGAGAGAGACACAGCGAGAGAGGGAACACAAGCAGGGGGAGTGGGAGAGGGAGAAACAGGCTTCCTGCGGAGCAGGGAGCCCGATGTGGGGCTCGAGCCCAGGACCCTGGGACCATGACCTGAGCCGAAGGCAGACGCTTAATGAATGAGCCACCCAGGCACCCCAAAACTGGGCAGATTGACTCTGGCAGACACCTATACCCTAATAGAAAGTCACCTGAGCATGAGCGTCCAGCAGACTGCTGCTTCATGTTCCTTTTTTTAAATTTATTTTTAAATGCAGACATAGCTATGAGTCATGCGTACTGCATTAGACTGATGGCCCAGCAACGTCAAAGCTTTAGCCCTAATGACGCAGGGCACAAGTGATGACGTTGAAGTTTTGATTATGTGTCTCCACATTAACTTGGGATAAAAGCCCTCATGGCAAAACAAAACAAACACAAAATGATTGTTTTCCTATTCGAGTGTTCATTTTTCAGCCTCTTTCTCCTGAGTCTACTCCAAGGATGCCATGTCTGAAAGATTTTCAGATTCCTCTATCTAGAAGCTTTGATTTAGGAGGCTTACTCTTTGAGATATCAAGCTGCCAGATGTCTGATACCTCCCAATTTCTCTTTGATGGCTATTCCCTTGCAATGTGGAAACTGTATTGCAAGGAATTTACTGTCAGGTGGCTGTCATATAAATAGCACAAAATTAAAACAAGACCATTTGAAACTAGTTAGACACATACAGCATTATAACATCTGACATATGGTCCAAACTCCCTTATTTACTGAACCGGATGCCGTGCTGTTCTGCCCAGAGCTTCCCCTGCAGGACTGAAGCACGCATTCTCCAGCTCACTGTGTGCATCAGGGTTCCTCCCTGGGAATGGCCCTGGACTAGAGAGCTGCCTACCCAAGACAGCCTGCCTTTGATGACTGGCAAACACAATGTATGAAGGCCAGTCCTTTCACGGAGCTAGGAACACACCTGAAGGCTGTGCCCGCTTGAGGGCATCCTGCACAGTTGGCTTTTGTTGGAGCTGTACTGGCCTTCTCCCTCTGCCCATCCTGCTTTCTTCCCTTTTTCCCACAGGTGTTAATCCCGACAGCGTGACCAGCTACATATTTTGTGGCATCCAGTGCAAAGTGAAAACATGGGCTCCTTGTTCAAAGAAAAAAAAAAGACCCATTAAAGGTAATAAAATATAAAGCTTTTACCTTTTTTTCAACAATCTCAACTTGCCCGCTTTTTTAAAAATTTGTTTTAATTTAAATTTAATCTTTTAAATTCGATGTCACTCTAAGTAAAGAAAAATTAAACATTTAAATTATCAGCATGAATTTTACTGTTAATCTTTATATTGCAGGATGCCTGTTTTAAAAGCATACATAAGAGCATTTAATACACATGCAGAATCACTGAAATGACACAATTCATTTTTTCATACCTCGTGCATGCATGGATACCTTCTCATTCCTTCCTTTCTGCTTCCCTTATGTCTTTATATGCCCCTATGCAAGGAATTTGACCCAAAATTATACAGGAGAAAGTGAAGGCATAATTTAGACAATCAGGGGTTGAAAAGTATACAGAGCTCACTAACTGTTCTGAAAAATCTTTTTTTCCCAATACTTTTTTCCTGAAAAATCTTTATTAGCTGTGATATGATACCATAGAAAGTTACCCAGAGAACAGAAATATTGCTTTCCTTTTAAAAATTCCATGCTAGCACATAGTATTGTTTATAAAAACCATTTAAGACATCTAACATATTTTGATTGAGCATAATATTTAGGTAATGTGTGCAGTAATGGAAATAGTAAGCATTTGTATCGAAGTAATCCAATTTGAAGAATAAGAATTTTAATTATTTATGGGATAGATAAATGAGATTGGAACCTATTCTTTATGAGGTAATATGCAGTTTTGTGAAGCCCTTTTACAAGTCTCAAAAATAATGAGTTACAGTATCATTTGTCACCAATTATATGAATCAGAAAGTTATGAGTTTTCACAATTTCAGTTCTCCATACTTTATTTCCAAGGCATATTTTAAATATATATATATCACTTCTATTACACTTCATTAACAGAAAATAGAAATGTATTTATCAAAAACATTACCATAATAACTTCAGTAGAAATAAATATATGATAAGAATCTCTTGAGAAATATTTTGTTATATTGCTTGGCAAGAAGTATTGATACTCCACCATTTAATTATCTTAAGAAAGCAGTAAGTACAATAATGCTCAGTTTATAGATCAGTACCACTTATTACTGAGTTAATTAAGGCCATATTTATGTGTTTTTTTCCCTAAATTCAGCAGAGAGATTATATTGGAGCTTCTCTCTCAAGTAAAAAATATTCTCCATTTTATTGGTTTGAAAGGGAATCATTGTAAGAGATGTTTCACCACCAATGCACATGTGTCTCTTCGAAGGAGACAAGCCTGCACACCATTCTTTAGTGCTTTTGATCTTCTCCAGTGCACTTGAATTTTAATGATAGTTTTCACTACCCAAGTAGAGTCTTACTTTACCTGGTCTATAGACAATTGTCTTTCACACTAGAATCACAATCAGGATCCTAATTACCTTAGTAATGATGTTTGCTTCTTATTTAGAAACATCAAGATGATTTCTTTAGCTTTAACATATACAAAGGAAAACTTTCAGGAAATGGCTATTCAGTTTTAATCTAATGCTTTCTTGAGCAGGCAAATTTATTTAGAGGGTCTTAGTATGGCATCATTGTTCTTTCCAGAGCATTAACTTTTTTTATACTTACATTTTGATTTCTGAGGTTACCTGCTGCCTTAACTCATGCCACCTTAATATAGTAGGAGGCCCTGTGGATAAGGTTTACTGCTGGAGAATAGGAATATGAAATCATCCAAAAATCTATCTACTTTCTTATCTTTGATGAATCTTAGGCTACCAATCATTACAAAAATAGACCTATTCATAGATGGGAAAATAGGATCAAATTCAACCCTTTAAAAATGGACTTTTAGAGGGGTACCTGCATGACTCAGTTGGTTAAGTGCCCGATTCTTGATTTCAACTAGGGCATGATCTCAGGGTTGTGAGACTGAGCCCTACGTCAAGCCCTGCACTGAGCATGGAGCCTGCTTAAGATTCTCTCTCTCCCTCTCCCTCTGCCCCCTCCCCCTACTTTTGCTCCCTCTTTCTCTCTCCCCCCCAAAATGGATTTACAGAAAAATACATTTTAAAGTTCTCATTTAGGATAGGCCAAAATTGAATCAATTTAATTTAATTCATTTCAAGGTACATTGGAGGAATCAGATATGAGAATTTTGATTCAGTGTCCTGTGGAAGATTGCATTTAATGCCAGAAGCAGCAAGCAAAGGAAGAACAAGACGGGCAGAACCCATAGCTGGAACCAGCTGATGGAAAGACCTATAAACTATGTCTACATATATAGCTCTATCCATATATCAGTGCCTATGTCTATATCTAAGATCATTACTATTGAGAACAATAAGATGAAAGGTTGGTGAATATTATGCATATAGAGAGCCAATCCAAGGTAGGGGATATCTAGTCAGACATGAAGATAGAGGATAGGTGGTTAAAATCAGCAAGCTTTACCTCCCTCAATCTGTAAGAGGATAAAAGCAGAGTCTGAGCATAAACAAAACTTTCGTACTGGGAATGAGACAATAGAGTTTGATAAAGCCAAGATTAAAATAAAATTTTGTATTCAATATAGGTAAAACATTTTATTAGAGGTATAATCAGATTAGATTATTTCTTTTCTTTCTTTTTTTTATTATGTTCAGTTAGCCACTGTATAGTATATTAGTTTTTGATGTAGCGTTCAGTGATTCATTAGTTATGTATAACACCCAGTGCACATCACAACATGTGCCCTCCTTAATACCCATCACCCTGTTACCCCCTCCCTCCACTCCCCTCCTCTCTGAGACCCTCAGTTCATTTCCCGGGATCCCTAGTCTCTCATGGTTCATCTCCCTCTCTGATCTCTCCCCCTTCAGATTTCCCTTCCTTTTCCTCTGGTCCTCTGTGCTATTGCTTATGTTCCACATATGAGTAAAACCATATGATAATTATCTTTCTCTGCTTGACTTACTTCACTTAGCATAATCCCCTGCAGCTCCATCCATGTCAGTGCAAATGGTGGGTATTCATCCTTTCTGATGGCTTAATAATATTCCGTTGTATATATGTACCACATCTTCTTTATCCATTCATCTGTTGAAGGGCATTTTGGATCCTTCCACAGTTTGGCTATTGACATTGCTGTGATGAACATTGGGGTGCATGTGTCCCTTCTTTTCACTACATCTGTATCTTTGGGATAAATTCCTAATAGTGCAATTACTGGGTTGTAGGGTAGCTCTATTTTTAACATCTTGAGGAACCTCCATACTGTTTTCACAGAGTGGCTGTACCGGCTTGCGTTCCCACCAACAGTGTAAGAGGGTTCCCCTTTCTCCACATCCTTACCAGAATTTATTGTTTCCTGTTTTGTTAATTTTTGCCATTCTAACTGGTATAAGGTGGTATCTCATTGTGGTTTTGATTTGTATTTCCGTGATGGGGAATATTTTAGGAGCCACCTACTTCTGGTTATTGGTTACTCACTTGGCAGGTGTGTGCCAATACTGAGTGAGGCAGTCTCTTTGCAGGGTATAGTCAAACACTAAGGATGTACAAATATGGGATGGCCATATTGTTTCAACAATTATAGCAAATCTCTGGCTCAGTAAGAGTTAATATGCCTAATGGTCCTGAATGGCCTTACATGACGCTTTGAATTTGAAATAGGCCACTGATCCTTCTTAAGTAGGTTTAATCTATTGTGTAGTGGATAAATTTCTGCACACAAGATATAATATATTTACAATGCTTTCACTTAGAAATAGACAGCAGGGACTACATATTTGTATAGTGCTTTAGATATTACAATGAATTTGATATGATTCTGATAATATCTGTTAAAAAAAGAAGGAATGATGGTATTGTTATTTCCATTTTGTAGATAAATAAATGTTTCAGAGATAACATACCCAACAAATTTCATATGCCTAACATAGAAGGACACCGAGAATAAACACAGGAAATACATCTTTTGATCCCTGGGTAAATACTGCTTGTATAAAGCAAACTTACATTCACCCAAGCTACTAGATTTCAGTCACTCATGTTTTCCTTACTGCTTACCTGATTTCATTTCTATTTATTTAAAGGTATCTAGGTTAAATATAATTTATGATTTAATTACCTTAAAATAGAGTATCAATGATATCCATTCCACTGGTAGTATGAAAATAAGGGAACACTCTAGACCAGGTATCAGCAAGCTAATAGTATGGGTTTTGTTGACTATGTGGTCTCTGTGACAACTATTCAATTCTATATAGACAATGCATAAACAAATGGGCATACCTGTGTTCTAATAACATTTCTGAACCCAATCAGATGTTGCTCTAGATGGTGAAGGGAGCAGGGTTTGTGTGTGTGTGTGTGTGTGTGTGTGTGTGTGTGTGTGTGTGTGTTTAATGACTGTCAAATACCTAAATGGTTCCAAAGCAAAGAAAACTCTGGTCTACTACTTATATACTTTAGGAATAATTTTAACATCACATGCCTATATTTAATAGTTTCTAACCGAGAATTTTTCATGGAAAATTTCATGGATAAATAAAGGATAAAATCGGACACATAGTAAGAAGTAAAAAACATATTTCTTAGATGGCATATGCATTTTTATATGTACATTTATTTACAGTAGGTAATTTGTTAATCATTATGCTATTACCTGAGTTCAAGTTCATTTTAATGGAAGCAATGGAATTTCTAGGAAAAGTTTTTGGAATAATGTACATGAACAGTTAAAAATATCTCTGGAATAATATGTTATTGAGATATTAAAATTTTATAAAAAGAAGGAATAAACTTGAAATGCTTAGACATTGGCAAATTCTAATAATAGATAATTTTTAAAATGTTTTTGTTATATATGCATATGCTTACAGTTCTGAGATCAATCTAATTTGATTTTTTATTTTATTATTCTATTTTTCATTTTCTCCAAGGTTGTCAACTTTTGAGAAATACTTTAATTGTCCCAGAGATTTTGAACAGAGTAATAGGCACAAAATAGTGAATAATTATTGCATTGAATTTTTTGAATTTATATAATTTTCTCTGAAATCATCATCAATGTTATTTTCTTTAGGTGTAGTTTGACTATAAATCTGGAAAAAGCTGATGCTATTTAGAAATAAATCACCTTCATCTATGACACCAGACATTATCATGGCAGAAACACTTTAGGCATATCCAAGCAAAATAGGAGAGTATGCATATTCCATGGACATTTTCTACATTCATAAAAAAGCTAAAGATAACTTTGATGACCAGTTTCCTACTTAGTCTCATTTATAATATCTCTAAAAATATACTTAAAAACCATACACATAATTCAACAATGTGAGTTACATTTTATATATTATACTGAATCCAGTGAAATAGATGAGTATTATAGTAAGATAACCTAGGAAATAGTGATCCTTGCCTAGTGCACACACATACCTAATTTTTTCACAGAGCCTTTCTCCATTTTACAACATGTGTCAAAGAACTTGCAATATAATTACTAGTAATATTTTTTTCATTTATACCCTTTTCTGATTTTAAGTTTGTGCACATTTTAAATATTTGGAATAATACATAAAGGAAAATAATTCTTTTAAATATATGTATAATTTCACTGTAGGATACACATTGTTTGGTTGATTTTCTGTCCAGCAGTCATTTCTCTTTTTTTTGGGAACAGCTCAATGATTTTCCTATAGAAACTTATAGCTTCCCACTTCTCATTTTATATGTTGGAGGAGTAAGTGTTCAACCTAGACTAAGCTAATCAACTTTATTCCTTTTTTGAGTGGGGCCAACACATAGGGTTTGTGAATGAAGAGAAGAAAGAAAACTATGTAAGGCTAACATAATTGAAATTTTCAGTTATTTCAGCTAATAAAAGCCCGCCTTCCCTCACCTTCTTAGCTCTTTGTTTTTTGCTTAAGAAAGTTTGAGATTGGTTTTGTCGAGTACAGCTGAAAAGGTTCTGACTAGTATACCCAGCATCTACAGATGCTTTCTATGAGCAGTTTATTTTTTTCCTTTAAGTGTTTAAGAACAAATATGCAAATATATTCATCACCCTGA
Organism: Callorhinus ursinus; assembly: GCF_003265705.2. Lineage (NCBI taxonomy): Eukaryota > Metazoa > Chordata > Mammalia > Carnivora > Otariidae > Callorhinus > Callorhinus ursinus. The sequence continues at coordinate 40,472,837 of NW_027397064.1, read as the reverse complement.
TTTTTTACAGAATTACATGGTTATTTAAGGCAAGTGAAATAGTAAATCATATGGGTTTATTTCTTTTATTCTATATAGCTTTAATTAAACAATATGGCATATTGATAGAAAAACATAGGTGAATTGTCAAAGAACTTTTTGTTACCAGACAACATATCAATATCCATCTCTTAATTTAATACAATAAAGACAAAATAAAAAATAGAAAATTAGACATAAAACAGTAAACAAGATAATATAATCAAGAAAATAGAAAAAGACCAAATATGTAAATAATAAAAACATGGAACACTATATCAAAAACTAATATTGTAATGCATGGTGATTAACATAACATAATAAAATTTAAAAAAAGAATATAAATGATTTAACATTTTTCATAGAAAGGAAACCCTTCATTATGGAGACATTTCATTTTATTAGTTTTGAAAAGATTTAAAAACATAAGTGTTGTTAGGGGCTTAATAAATGTATTATTCCTACATGTCTAGAGGGAACCAAAATTGTTTAAACCTTTCCAGAAGACATTTGGTAAAAGATATTGTGACCTAGAGGCTTGATATGGGTTTTGGTGTTAGATACCATTCTCCTTTTTTCCTGAATTTGGGGACAACTTCTTAAGGTAATACTCTATACTATAGATTTAATTTTGATCAGTATCATTTCCAACCTCTATGAACATGTGTCTGATATCCCAAAGTGCAGAACTCAGAAGAGCAAATAACATTTAATACATTTTATATCCATCAAAAACTAGAAAATAGCTTTCATGTAGTATATTGTAAATAAGTTTATTTTGTTGCTAATATTTTATTTTATTGTTTTAAGATTTGTCTATTTATTTATTTAAGAAAGAGAAAGAGTCCTCGCACTCAGGCATGAATGGGGGAGGGGCAGAGGAAGAGAATCTTCAAGCGGACTCCTGTTGATCATGAGGCTTGACATGGGGCTCCATTCCATGACTCATGAGATCATGACCTGAGCCAAAACCAGGAGTCCCATGCTTAACCGACTGAGCCATCCAGGTGCTCCTACGTTAATATTTTAGAAACATGATTTATGTGAATAAAATATTCTAGTCCACTATCTTAAATAACCTAGTCATAAAATGCTTTTTTTTTTAATTTTATTTTATTTATTTGAGAGAGAGAGCACGAGAGAGAGCATGATAGGGAAGAGGGTCAGGGGGAGAAGCAGACTCCCTGCTGAGCAGGGAGCCCGATGCGGGACTCGATCCTGGGACTCCAGGATCATGACCTGAGCCGAAGGCAGTTGCTTAACCAACTGAGCCACCCAGGCACCCATAAAATGCTTTTACTCAAGATAAAAATTGCATCTATTGGTTGGTTTGAAATATTTGTCATTCACAGAATAAAGTTCAACCACTATTTTAATTTACATGATATTTATGTAAACTTAGTAGAAAATGTTAGCACTGAAAATTAGAAAAATAATATTGACTTTATTTTGAATTATCATATGTAAGATATTCTACTAAAAAAGACTTTTATATGTTTTCTTATTTAATTTTCTAACATGTAGGTATAATTATCATTATGTTGGTTTGCAGACTGTGGAGTTGCCCAGGTTAAATCTGAAACTAGCCCCAGTACACAGAGGGCAGGGACAGACCAAAGAAAGCATCCAACTCACGGCTTACAGGTCAGCTGGTGGTCACATCCTCTTGATTACCTCCTCCAACACATTATGCTTTGGATAAGAGAGTGGAGTTTTGGAAGGATTGTGAAACTTGTCCTTATCACATGGCAGGTGGAGTTGGAAATGGATATGAACACAATCATCTCATTCTCAAATATTGTATCATGAGCTCAACCAATTTGCAATAGTGTTCTTGAGAAGTGAATAGAAGATTCAGCCATAGAAAGGGAAGAAACAGGGGTGTGGACAACAGGATGAGATGATAAGAATACAAGCATTTGCGAACATGTCTATTCAGACTAGCAAGTTATGCACTTTATGCATATTAGTTTAATTCATCGTCACAAATAAGCTAATGAGGCTGGTGTTTTTTCTTATGATCTCTATTTGAGAGATAAGAAAGTACAATTAAAGGATGTTATGCAGTTTTTCTAAGGTCACACAGGTAGGTTTAGAGCTAGGCTTTGTATTGCCTGACATCAGAGCCTGTGCTCTTCAACTACATTAAATCTGCTTTGGAAGAAGTAAAATTTAAGCTAGTCATTAATAAATAAAAGGGAACAATGAAATGGACACAGAGGTAAAGAGGTAAAGACGGATATTCCAGGTAGAATGAATAGCATATGGTGATGAAGATGTGTTATTTAAAATGGCACTGGGTGTTATACGCAAACAATGAATCGTGGAACACTACATCAAGAACTAATGATGTACTGTATGGTGACTAACATAACATAATAAAAAAATAAATTAAAAAAATAAAATGACATAAACTCCTAGCTTCCCAGAAAGGTACATGATAAATTAACAGAGGTACATATATATCAACATCGCTCTTTGAGAACAGAATGATACTATTATGGTCATGGAAATACAATTAAGGATAGATTAATCATTTCAAGAAAATGTTAATCAACATCTATAATAATAATATAAAACTTTTTTAGATTAGCTATGCAAAAGTCGACTCCCCAAATATCTTCTCCCAAAAGAAGGTATTATTAACTAAAACAAGACATGACGTTTAGTTCACAACACTTGTTGAATATTTTAAAGTGTTCAGTCTGTATTATTTTATGTTATTTAAAGCTCTGGAAATTATATTTCTATTTTAAACACTCTGCTAAGCCTCTAGATCTGTGCTCTCTGGTATAGTAGCCCCTAGCCACTTATGGCTCTTAAGCATTTGAAATGTGACCAGTAAAACTAAAGAACATAATTTTTAGTTTTATGTAGTTAAAAAAACCGAAATGTAAAAACTGAAGCAGTGAAAAATACTTTTCCTTCCAAGACAACTTTATTGTTTGATGTAAGAGTACATGTCACTTTAGCCTTTGCATCACATAAAATATTATTGTGTAGTGAACACATTGGGTATGTTCATCATTTTTAGTATCAAACATAAACACATAAGTGATCTAGTTGGTGCCAACAGACCGATTCTGTTTGAATGATTATTTCTAAACACTGGTGGAACATTGTAATATGTGTAATTGAATATTTTACGCAGTTACAGTGATACCTAAGTAAATCATAATTAATAAAAAATACTCATTTATATTTATTATTATAGTATAATTGAATTTTTTAAATAATTAAAAATTACTTTAGAATGATTATGCACTACTGATGGCAGAATCAAGTGGAGATACAGAAACTGATAGTTACAACTAGAAAAAATAAAAAGAGACTGGTAGAAGGTATGTCACAAATCTAATGATGAATGGCAATATGATTTATAGAAGAATATAATGAAAAAGCCATGGTGTAAAAAATATTTAATGATAATAAAGTGGAAAATAAGAGTTATTTTCATCAAATAATGAATTCGATAAGATGTTTTCTCTCAACAGTCAAAAAAGAATCAATGAAATGATTCATCTGAAATCAAAATTAAATTTCTCAGAAAACATTTTATGTAATTATTCACAGAATCTGATCTTTCAACTTTGGCCAGCTGTGAAAGATCTTAGGGGCGCTGGGTGGCTCAGTTGGTTAAACATCTGACTTCGGCTCAGTTCATGATCTCAGGGTCCTGTGATGGAGCCCCACATCCAGCTCCGCGCTCAGCGGTGAGTTTCTTCCTCTCCACCCAAATGTGCTCTCTCTCTCTCTCTCCCTCAAATAAATAAATAAAATATTAAAAAAAATAAAAGTGAAAGATCTTCAATTAAACCACCAAACATTTGCTTGTGGAATATAAATCTTTTCTAACCATATAAAAGATCAATTAATCTAAAGAATTTAAAACTTACAAATACTTGATGAATCATGCAATATATAATAATATTTTAGTAATGTTTCATCTTAGAGGTCTTACAAATGTATGGCAACATGTAAATTTGCAGCCTAAAAAAATCAAATTTATGGAGTAAATGTTTTGAATCTTCAACATAACAATGGAGAATTTTACCCAGCTATATGTTTAAAAAATAGTTCTATTTTGATGGGCGGTGTCTCAGCTATGTTAAGTTAAAAAAAAAATCTAAGTGCATTGGAATTTTATAGCAAGAGATTGAGATTTCTTTCACTGTTTCATGCCCCTATATGACACACATTAAATATTGGCGCTCAGTTTTCTGAGGACAGTTCTGTGTGTCATGGTTACAGTTGTTAAAAATTGTTCAAAATATGTGAAGGCTATGGATCTACACCAGTTAATAAAATAGAAGACAATGACTTTAATGATCTTGTTCCTTGCTAATGCTTACTGATCGAGCCATGGAAAAGTTTTACAATGAATTATTGCTGTCATTTTCATGTCAAGATTTTTCTAGGACAAAGGAATGATTTCCAAAGATTCAACAGCCGTAGATATGAAGAAAATGGCAGCATGACTTACATTCTTTTATTGGTTTCACACCATATATGAACAAGATATTTGCAAAACTCCCAGGAAAGGCAAAGCGTATTTATGACCTACCTAGATAGGTGCAAGAATTTATCTTAAAATTTAAATTTTTCATAATACAAATCAATAATAAAGATTTTATATTTTCTACCATGAATCTGTGTGCAGAAGATTTGTTATAATCAAGTATTATATAAATTGCAAATACTACAAGAAATTTTTGAATAACAGTTATTAATATATTTAGAATTGCTTTTCAACTTCCTCATACTCTTTGAATTTAATGTTAATGTATTGAGTTGACATAAGAGTTGGTGAAATTACTTGGACAGACATAGGTTTGAAACTGACATACTTTTGCTTCACAGCGAAATCAATTATTCTAAAAAAAGATGGTGATATGTTGAACATATTTGATTTAATAAAACATTATTTAAATTAATTTTATGTATCTCTTTACTTTTCACTGTGGCTACTAGAAAAATTTAAATTATAAATGTTGCTCACATTATATTTTTATTGAATGGCACTACCCTACATAAGCCAAAGGAATTTTGATTGTTCTAGCCTTGCCAATGAACAGATATTTCCCTCTTTTATAATATTTGATTAGACAATCAGACAGGATTGTGCAGATTCCTCTTTTTTCTTACTACTTTTAAATAGTCACAAGGGAGAAAGACTCATTATATAACTGGCTCTGTACTGAATAGTTTTTAGGCTTTTTCAAAATATAGCACACAAAAATACTTTATTAACTAAACAACAGGAGACATTATGAAGTTGGAAAAACCCTATGTTTATTTATATGTGGAATTACCATAATTGCAAAAGATTATTTTCATTAAGTTTTCTGATTCTCTTGTGGATCAGTTTTCACATTTTAAATCTTTGTATACCTTATTAACTTAATTCCTTTACATCTGTTTCTAAATTGTAGTGTTTCCTTTCCCATTTTACCTGCTCTTTACCTCATTGAAATTCTTCCATATCTTTTGCTTTCAGGATTTAGTTAAATTACACAAATGTGAAGATTGTGAAATAAAACAAAGGAGCATTGGAGCACTTGAGTGGCTCAGTCATTTAAGTCTCAGACTCTTGATTTTGGCTCAGGTCATGATCTCAGGTCATGAGACTGATCCCCCCATCAGGCTCTGCACTGGGTGTGGACCCTGCTTAATATTCTCTCTCTCTTCCTCTCTCCTCCGCACCCTGTTTGCATGCACTCTCTCTCTCTCTCTCTGTTTCTCATCTCTCTCTCAAATAAATAGGGATGCCTGGGTGGCTCAGTTGGTTAAGCAACTGCCTTCGGCTCAGATCATGATCCTGGAGTCCCGGGATCGAGTCCCACATCGGGCTCCCTGCTCAGCAGGGAGTCTGCTTCTCCCTCTGACCCTCTTCCCTCTCGTGCTATCTCTCATTCTCTCTCTCTCAAATAAATAAATAAAAATCTTTAAAAAATTTAAAAAATCAAATAAATAAATAAACCTTAAAAAACAAAACAAAACAAGGGAGCACTTTGCAAATGTAGTGATGGCTACATGCTTGCCTAAATTGTCAAGTGAGCTGAATATGTACACATCTACTTGCTTTTGGAAACTCATAGGAACTCTCAGAGGGTGCTTATGCAGAAATTGATTTCTATTTCCTTTATTTTCACTTTTGCTGAAGGTTTCTGAAGCAATGATAAAGCTCCTTCTCTCTTTGTATGTGTAATGCTACTTTTCCACTCTACAATAAGGGAATACATTCGGGAAAACCCTTTTGCTAGGCTACATTTTTCTTAGCTAAAGATAAAATAGTTCCTTTTCATTCTTTTTAAATCTAAAAGGACACCATATTTATACTCCTTTTATAAGGTACACCTTTTCTGCTGACCAGGTTACCCATGACAACCCTCCAGTTTGCTATATTGAACAATTTTTTCCAGATAAAGATTTAAAAAAATATTTATAATTGGAAAACACCTTGGAAGTATGTTTACCTTTCATGGTGCTCACTTACCCCTTTGTTTTATTTATTTGACTCCCAAGTCAAGAGTCAATTTTTAACAGGTTATTGTACTGCACTATATTGCAATTTGGCTTCAAGTGTATGGGAAGGTGACAATTTAAGGTCACTGATCTTGCTTTTAGTTGTCTTCAGCTTATAAGTAGCTGGCTCAGCCAATATATATTTTACACACACACACACACACACACACACACACACACACACACACAGGAGTTTATATAATTTAAATCCCCTTGGGTCCTCTTGTATTGGCCTAAGGTCATTGATTTCCAATTATGAAATGTTCCTCCATTTTAAAACATGCTTTGCAAAACCAAGGTGACACATGGGAATTTTAGGCAGAGCTCCTGCAGGAGGTCCCTTAACATTTTCCTTTTGAAGCCTTGGGGATGCATTAAATAAAGTTCATAAACCACTTCTGAAAACAAAATGCTATTTTGAGAGCAACCAAATGACTGCCCTCAAATAGTTTCATTTAATAAGAGTATGCAAATTTTAATTATGTTTCTAAGGAGACTGTGCCTAGAGTTCTGAGAGAAATAACAACCCTAGCAGTATTTGCATATACATAGTATTTGCTTATCAAGAGCTTAAGTTTTTTAGTAAGTTTTTTAGTAAGTACTATTGTGTTTGCCCTGATAAATTCCTGGAAGAGGCATCTGAGTAATATTACCAGAGGGGCTAATTTTATCTATTTATCCTCTGTATTTGTTAAGGAGAGATTTTTTTTTCCTTATAGTCTCAGAAACTGAATCGTTCTGCCTATCAATAAAGAAGAAAAATGAATTTTATGTCAAATGTCACAAAGTAATAGAAATATTTGCTGTCAATATCTTGCAATTTACAGTCATAATGAAAATCATTAGACAATAATACACCCATAACCATTTTTACAGAATGTATTTACTTGATTTCAATCTTAAAGCTTTCTGCTCAAAACCAGTGTTTACTAGCTCTTTTCAAATTTTAGGAGAAATAACATTATTCTGGAGTCTGTATTAATAGGAATCCTTAATAGTTTTGTGACCTTCTCAGGCAGGTCATTATGCTATTCCTTTGTGATTCATCCTATCATTTCATTAATATAACTACTGTATTGCTACAAATACAGAAAAAAAAACATGAGTCCTTTCCCTGTTAGACTTTGGGTCATCTTTCTACATGTCTCATTTATCCCCATGAATATATTAATTATTGGGAAGTTGGATATTATTTTTTCAAACATACTAAACATTTAGTCACAAATATTGCCATAATACCTTTATGCATGACGATATACAGATGAACCATACAATGGCATAATTAAAAAAGCAATAAAAAATAAAACACTTGTTTGATAACCATTTTTCTCTTTCATCCATTGTAGTAACTGTAATTTTGAATTTCAGTGCAAATCAATATTGCTATTGAATACTTTTTTTAAGTTCCTAGCGTATTACTTATCTTCTTAGCCAAAAAATAAATGTGAGTTTCATTTCTCCTTGATTCTGAAGAAAACAGGCTAGAGAATAAAAGTTGAGATTTAAACTGCTGAAATCTAACTAGTTTCAAAGCAATGAGATATTTCATAACATAGATATTTATCTCTATATAACAAATCACTTTATACCCTAGCTACTTAAAAATAGTAATGATGATCCTTGAAGAAACTAAAAGATAGGAAAGGTATGGCATATTGGGATTTAAAAAATGTTCTTCTTTCTAAAATAAGAATTCCAAGAACACAGCATGGATTATAGAACAGAATCATAAAAGAAAGCTCTGTAAGCATCCAGACAGATTGGAGAGCATTCTTCAAATCAGGCGGAGTGTGTCAGAACATTGTGGGTAGCTATAAATTGGAAGTCACTCCCCCTCCCCACCAACTAACACTTGAGGAGCATGAGCACACAGTGGGAAACATTGCGGGTAGTAAAAAATACTAGTGCTTGAAGTGTTTGCAGGTACATTCAGTGAGATGAAGACTGAAATCACTGGGAAATACGATGGCAAGGAGAACATTTTGACATATCTGCTTTCTTTCTCCTGGGTTTTAGATGCTATGATTGGAGATATAGGAGCTAACTGTGACTATGAACTATGAAAAAGAAACCCCAAAACTAATGATGACAGAGTAGAAATGTAAAAAACCTCTATGACCTGAATTTTGGATTTGTTGCATCTCTGTCAAATGCCTACATCTGATATCTTGTTACCTGTTGGCCACTATAGGTTTGAGTGTTCAGAATGTTAAATGTGAGAAAATAACATGCTGTGATCCCCACAAAAGCTAATGTAATTTGGTCTGCATTAACACAATTATAATATTGAGAACCAGAAAATGTTATAATGCTTTGGGTTGCATTAATTAAATCTCAGTTAATTACATTGCTTTTTTTTGTGATAAGAACACTTAACATGAAATCTACCCTCTTAAATTTGAAGTGTGTAATACACTGTTGTTAAGTATAGGTGTAATCCACAATGAATCATGGAACACTGCATCAAAAACTAATGATGTAATAATGTATGGTGATTAACATAACATAAAAAAAAGTATAGGTATAATTCTGTACAGCAGATCTCTAGAAGTTTTGTATCTTTTTTTTTATAGGTGTTCAATAAAGGTTTTATTTGCTTTAATTTTTATTATGAAAATTCTTAAACATGTAGAAAATTAAGTCACTAATTTAATGAACTCCATTACACTGTATCCACCTTTAAAAATTAAAAAAATAAAAATTACCAGCATTTGTCAATCTTTTAAAATCTAAATCCTTGATTTTTTATTTAGGAATAGGCATTTTTTTTTGCATTTTATTGATTTTTTTATTTTATTTTTTTCCCTTTAAATTTTTTGTTATGTTAATCACCATACATTACATCATTAGTTTTTGATGTAGTGTTCCATGATTCATTGTTTGTGCATAACACCTAGTGCTACGCAGAACATACCCTCTTTAATACCAATCACCAGGCTAACCCATCACCCCAACCCCTCCCCTATAGAACCCTCGGTTTGTTTTTCAGAGTCCATCGTCTCTCATGGTTCGTCTCCCCCTCCGATCTCCCCTGCTTCATTCTTCCCCTCCTGCTATCTTCTTCTTTTTTTTTTTCTTAACGTATATTGCATTATTTGTTTCAGAGATACAGATCTGTGATTCAACAGTCTTGCACAATTCACAGCGCTCACCATAGCACATAGCCTCCCCAATGTCTATCACCCAGCCAACCCATTCCTCCCACCTCACCCCACTCCAGCAACCCTCAGTTTGTTTCCTGAGATTAAGAATTCCTCATATCAGTGAAGTCATATGATACATGTCTTTCTCTGATTGACTTATTTCACTCAGCATAACACCCTCGAGTTCCATCCACGTCGTTACAAATGGCAAGATCTCATTCCTTTTGATGGCTGCATAATATTCCATTGTGTGTGTATATATATATATATATATATACCACTTTTTCTATCCATTCATCTGTTGATGGACATCTTGGCTCTTTCCACAGTCTGGCTATTGTGGACATTGCTACTATAAACATCGGGGTACATGTACCCCTTCGGATCCCTACATTTGTATCTTTGGGGTAAATACCCAGTAGTGCACTTGCTGGATCCTATGGTAGCTCTATTTTCAACTTTTTGAGGAACCTCCACACTGTTTTCCAGAGTGGCTGCACCAGCTTGCATTCCCACCAACAGTGTAGGAGGGTTCCCCTTTCTCCGCATCCCCGCCAACATCTGTCGTTTCCTGACTTGTTAATTTTAGCCATTCTGACTGGTGTGAGGGGGTATCTCATTGAGGTTTTGATTTGGATTTCCCTGATCTTGAGTGATGTTGAGCACTTTTTCATGTGTCTGTTGGCCATTTGGATGTCTTCTTTGGAAAAATGTCTGTTCACGTCTTCTGCCCATTTCTTGATTGGATCATTTGTTCTTTGGGTGTTGAGTCTGGTAAGTTCTTTATAGATTTTGGATACTAGCCCTTTATCTGATATGTCATTTGCAAATATCTTCTCCCATTCTGTCGGTTGTCTTTTGGTTTTGTGGACTCTTTCTTTTACTGTGCAAAAGCTTTTTATCTTGATGAAGTCCTAATCGTTCATTTTGCCCTTGCTTCCCTTGCCTTTGGCGATGGTTCTACGAAGAAGTTTCTGCAGCTGAGGTCGAAGAGGTTGCTGCCTGTGTTCTCCTTTAGGATTTTGGTGGACTCCTCTCTCACATTTAGGTCTTTCAACCATTTGGAGTCTATTTTTGTGTGTGGTGTAAGGAAATGGTCCAGTTTCATTCTTCTGCATGTGGCTGTCCAATTTTCCCAACACCATGTGTTGGAGACACGATCTTTTTTCCATTGCACATTCTATCCTGCTTTGTTGAAGATTAGTTGAACATAGAGTTGAGGGTCCGTTTCTGGGCTCGCTATTCTATTCCACTGGACTATGTGCCTGTGTGTGTGCCAGTACCATACTGTCTTGATGATGACAGCTTCTTAATAGAGCTTGAAGTCCGGAATTGTGATGCCGCCAGCTTTGTTTTTCTTTTTCAACATTCCTCTGGCTCTTCGGGGTCTTTCCTGGTTCCATACAAATTTTAGGATTATCTGTTCCATTTCTTTGGAAAAAGTGGATGGTATTTTGATGGGGATTGCTTTGAATGTGTAGATTGCTCTAGGTAGCATTGACATCTTCACAATGTTTCTTCTTCGAATCCATGAGCATGGAACGTTTTTCCATTTCTTTGTGCCTTCCTGAATTTCTTTCATGAGTATTTTATAGTTTTCTGAGTACAGATCCTTTGGCTCTTTGGTTAAATTTATTCCCAGGTATCTTATGGTTTTGGGTGCAATTGTAAAGGGGATCGACTCCTTAATTTCTCTCTCTTCTGTCTTGTTGTTGGTGTATAGGAATGCCCCTGATTTCTGTGCATTGGTTTTATATCCTGCCACTTTACTGAATTCCTGTATGAGTTCTAGCAGTTTTGGGGTGAAGTTTTTGGATTTTCCACATAAAGTATCATATCTGCAAACAGTGAGAGTTTGACTTCTTTGCCGATTTGGATGCCTGTTATTTCTTTTTGTTGTGTGATTGCTCTGGCTAGGACTTCTAATACTATGTTGAATAGCAGTGGTGATAGTGGACATCCCTGCTGCGTTCCTGACCTTAGGGGGAAAGCTCTCAGTTTATCATTGAGAATGGTATTTGCTCTGGGTTTTTCATAGATGGCGTTTATGATATTGAGGTATATACCCTCTATCCCTATACTCTGAGGAGTTTTGATCAAGAAAGGATGCTCTACTTTGTCAAATGCTTTTTCTGCATCTATTGAGAGGATCATATGATTCTTGTTCTTTCTTTGGTTAATGTATTGTATCACGTTGATTGATGTGTGGATGTTGAACCAACCTTGCAGCCCAGGGATAAATCCCACTTCGTCGTGGTGAATAATCCTTTTAATGTATTGTTGGATCCTATTGGCTAGCAGTTTGGTGAGAATTTTTACATCCATGTTCATCAAGGATATTGGTCTGTAATTCTCCTTTTAGATGGAGTCCTTGTCTGGTTTGGGGATCAAGGTAATGGTGGCCTCATAAAACGAGTTTGGAAGTTTCCTTCCATTTCTATTTTATGGAACAGTTTCAGGAGAATAGGTATTAATTCTTCTTTAAATGTTTTGTAGAATTCCCCTGGGAAACCATCTGGCTCCGGGCTTTTGTTTGTTGGGAGATTTTTTGATGACTGCTTCAATTTCCTTAGTGGTTATAGGGTCTGTTCAGGTTTTCTATTTCTTCCTGGTTCAGTTTTGGTAGTTGATACATGTCTAGGAATGCATCCATTTCTTCCAGGTTATCTAATTTGCTGGCATATAGTTGCTCATAATATGTTCTTATAATTGTTTGTATTTCTTTGGTGTTGGTTGTGATCTCTCCTCTTTTATTCATGATTTTGTGATTTGGGTCGTTTCTCTTTCCTTTTGGTAAGTCTGGCCAGGGGTTTATCAATCTTGTTAATTCAAAGATCCAGCTCCCAGTTTTGTTGATCTGTTCTACTATTCTTTTGGTTTCTAGTTCATTGATTTCTGCTCTGATCTTTATTATTTCTCTTCTCCTGCTGGGTTTAGGCTTTATTTGCTGTTTTTTTCTCAGCTCCTTTAGGTGTAGGGTTAGGTTGTGTATTTGAGACCTTTCTTGTTTCTTGAGAAAGGCTTGTATTGCTACATACTTTCCTCTCAGGACTGCCTTCGCTGCATCCCAAAGATTTTGAACAGTTGTGTTTTCATTTTCATTGGTTTCCATGAATTTTTTTTAATTCTTCTTTAATTTTCTCGTTGACCCATTCATTCTTTAGTTTATTAGGATTCTCTTTAGCCTCCATGTATTTGAGTTCTTTCCGACTCTCCTCTTGTGATTGAGTTCTAGTTTCAAAGCACTGTGGTCTGAAAATATGCAGGGAATTATCCCAATCTTTTGGTACTGCTTGAGACCTGATTTGTGACCTAGGATGTGATCTATCTTGGAGAAAGTTCCATGGGCACTAGAGAAGAATGTGTATTCCGTTGTTTTGAGATGGAATTTGTGAAATTGTCTGTGAAGTCCATTTGGTCCAGTGTGTTATTTAAAGTCTTTATTTCCCTGTTGATCTTTTGCTTAGATGATCTGTCCATTCCAGTGAGGGAGGTATTAAAATCCCCCACTATTATTGTATTGTTGTCAATGTGTTTCCTTGCTTTTGTTATTAATTGCCTAATATAATTGGCTGTTAGGGGCATAGATACTTACAATTGTTACATCTTCTTGTTGGATAGACCCTTTAAGTAGGATATAGTGTCCTTCCTCATCTCTGATTACAGTCTTTGGTTTAAAATCTAATTTGTTTGATATAAGGATTGCCATCCCAGCTTTCTTTTGGTGTCCATTAGCATGGTAAATGGTTTTCCACCCCCTCACTTTCAATCTGGGGGTGTCTTTGGGTCTAAAATGAGTCTCTTGCAGACAGCATATTGATGGGTCTTGTTTTTTAATCCAATCTGATAGCCTGTGTCTTTTGATTGGGCCATTTACCCCATTTACTTTCAGGGTAACTATTGAAAGATATGAATTTAGTGCCATTGTTTTGCCTGTAAGGTGACTGTTACTGTATATTGTCTGTGTTCCTTTCTGGTCTATGCTGCTTTTAGGCTCTCTCTTTGGTTAGAGGACCCCTTTCAATATATCTTGTAGGGCTGGTTTCGTGTTTGCAAATTCCTTTAGTTTTTGTTTGTCCTGGAAGCTTTTTATCTCTCCTTCTATTTTCAATGAGAACCTAGCTGGATATAGTATTCTTGGCTGCATATTTTTTCTCACTTAGTGCTCTGAAGATATGCCAGTCCTTTCTGGCCTGCCAGGTCTCTGTGGATAGGTCTGTTGCCAATCTAATGTTTCTACCATTGTAGTTTACATATCTCTTCTCCCGAGCTGCTTTCAGAATTTTCTCTTTGTCTCTGAGACTTGTAAGTTTTACTATTAGATGTCGGGGTGTTGACCTATTTTTATTGATTTTGAGAAGGGTTCTCTGTGCCTCCTGGATTTTGATGCCTGTTTCCTTCCCCACGTTAGGGAAGTTCTCTGTTATAATTTGCTCCAATATACCTTCTGCCCCTCTCTCTCTTCTTCTTCTGGTATCCCAATTATTCTAATGTTGTTTCGTCTTATGGTATCACTTATCTCTCGAATTCTGCCCTCGTGATCCAGTAGTTGCTTCTTTCTTTTTCTCAGCTTCTTTATTTTCCATCATTTGGTCTTCTATATTGCTGATTCTCTCTTCTGCCTCATTTATCCTAGCAGTTAGTGCCCCCATTTTTTACTGCACCTCATTAATAGCCTTTTTGATTTTGACTTGGTTAGATTTTCATTCTTTTATTTCTCCAGAAAGGGTTTCTCTAATAATTTCCATGCTTTTTTCAAGCCCAGCTAGTATCTTTAAAATCATGATTCTTAACTCTAGGTCTGACATTGTACTAATATCCATACTGAGTAGGTCCCTGGCAGACTGTACTACCTCTTGTTCTGTTGAGGTGATTTTTTTCATCTTGTCATTTTGTCCAGAGGAGAATAGATGAATGAGAGAACAAAATGCTAACTGGGTAACCACGTCCCCAGAAAATATACTCTAAACAAATCAGAAAAGACCTGAAACCAGAGGAAAAGAAAGGGAAAGAAAGAAAAAAGAAAGAGAAAAAGAAAAGGAAAGAGATAAAAACAAACAAAAACAGAACAAAACAAAAAAAATAGAATATGATCAAATATGATCAGGCTGGTGCATAGATCAATGCCACACACTAGATTTTGAGTGTATTTTGGTCTGTTAGAAGAAAGTGCCTCCCACAATTTTAAAGAAAAAAAAACTTATATATGTACAAAATAAGCATGGATATGATGAAGGGTTGGAATATGACTGTAAAGGTGAAAATTATAAAAATTTTTATAAAAGGAATTGATAAGAAGTTGTTTGAAAAAAGAAAGAAGAGAATTAAAAAAAAGGAAAGAAAAAAAAAGGGAGAGAATGTGATCAGGCAGGAGACTAGAACAAAGCCATACAGTAGAGATTTAGGGCATATTTTGATCTGTTAGAAGAAACCATATCTCAAAATTTTAAAGAGAGAACAACTTATATATATATATGTGCCAAAAATAAGGGTAACTACTATGAAGGGATAGAATATGACTCTAAAAATGAAAAATAAAAATGTTTTTTTAAAAAAGGGATTGATAAGATGTTGTTTGAAAAAGGGAAAAAGAAAAGTTAAAAAAAAAAGACAGTTAAAAAAATTAATTTTGAAAGACTAAAGAATCATGGTAAAAAAGCCATGAATTCTATGTGCAGTATTCCCCTAGCGCTGGAGTTCTGCCATTCTCATTGATCGGTAAACTTGGTCTTGACTGGCGGTTCTTGCTTAACTTCTGGGGGAGGGGCCTGTTGCCATGGTTCCCAAACATCTTTGTCGGAGGCGGAATTGCCCCGCCCTTGTCGGTCCGAGCTAAGTAATCTGCTCGGGTTTGCTCTCGGGAACTTTTGTTCCCTGCAAGCTTTCAGTACAGCTTCAGAGGACGGGAATGAAAATGGCGGCCTCCCAATCTCCACCCGGGAGGAGCCAAGAACTGAGGCCCCGCTCCTCAGTCTGCCCCCAGAGAAAAGCAGTCAATCACTCCTGTCTCAGTAAAACTGCAGTAGTACTTGCTTTGTGGAAATTGTCAACCTGACTGCAAAAGTTGTATGGGAATGCAAAAAATTTATAAGCCCATAATTATAGCATATTTGACAGAAAAATAGTTTAGTAAAATCACAGAAGAACTGAACAACAGTATCAAACACTATTATTTTACTGATATTTATGGAACACTACTTCCAATAACTGAAGAATTTATATAATTTTTAAGTGTACATGGTAAATTCACCAAGATACAACTAGGAAATCAATAACAGACACTTATGAAAATCCCAATATATGGAAATGAAACAACACACTTCTAAATAATTCCTAAATCAAATACAGAAATGAATGATTAATTTTGAACTTAATGACAATAAAAATAAAACATATAAAAATTTATGTGATGAAGCTACAACACTATTACAGAAAAAGGTATAAATTTAAATAGTTATGTTAAAAAGAAATATGTAAAATCAATGAACTAGTTTTCCTTGTTAAAAAGATATAAGATAGATAAAGAAACCCAAAATACATACAAGAAAATAATAAAGAGTGGACATGAATGAAATAGAAAAAAAATCAATACAGAGAAAAATAACAGCTTAAAATTGGTTATCTGAGAAGGTCAACATAACTGACAAATTTGTAACAATACTGAATAAGACAAAAAGAGAGAGAACATAAATCACCAATATCATGAATGAGAAAGAAGTCATAGCCACATATTCCACAGGTATTAAAAGTATGAGAGGCAAGCATGGACAAATTTATGCCAACAAGTTTGACAGCTTAGATAGTATGAACAAATTTCCAGAGAAAAATCTTATCAAATATGATACAGGAAGAAAGAGAAAACCTGAATAGCTCTATATTTAGTAAAGATATTGAATTTGTTAATGAAACTTTTTTCCAAAAAAAAAAAAATTCCAACCCTACATGGTTTCTTTGGTAAATTCTATCAAATATCAAAAAATGAAATATCACCAATCTTGCACAAACTTTTCAGAAAATAGAGAAGGAAGACCCACTGTCCAACGTGCTCGAGGAAGGGTCACGAGGCTAGCATAACCCTAATGCCAAGCATAACTAATAAATTACAAAAAAGGAAATTATGAATCAATATTCATCATGAATATAGAGGCAGAAATCCTTAATAAAATATTAATAAGCTAAATCCAACAAGATAAAAAATTTTTTTTAAAGATTTTATTTATTTATTTGACAGAGAGAGAGAGAGAGAGAGAGCACAAGTAGATGACTAAGTGTGTTTTAACCTAGGAATACATGTTTGATGTAACATCTGAAAGTGAATCAATGTCATTTACCATATTGATACAGAAAAGGAGAAAAAAACACATGATGATTTTAATAGATGCAACAAACATATTTGAAATTTAATAGTACCTGTTAATAAAAACTCTAGGCAAATTTGAAATATTTAGAAACTTTTTAAAATGAAAAAGGGAATGTAAGAAAAATCTGGAGCTAACAACATATTTGATGGTGGAAGACTTAATTGTTTTCTCTGACATCTGGAACCAGGAAAGGATGCCGTTCTGGATAGTTTGCCTATTGTAATAAGACCAGATACAGAAATAAAGGCATAAAGTTGGACTTCCTCAAGATTTAAACATTTTTGTTTTTGAAAGTCATTATTAAGAAAAGCCTGCAACACCCTGGAAGAAAATGTTCACAACACAAAAATTAATGACCCTGTATTAAGAATATCTCAATAATGAGACTAACAATCTAAATAAATGGACAGATAATTTGTACAAACACTTTATAAAAGAAAATATATCCATAGTAAATAAACACATAAAAGAATGCCTACCATCATCACGTGGAGAAATGCAATTTAAAACTATGAGATTCCTCATTAAAACTACAACTAAACACAATGAGACACACTCACTATATTGGCTAACAATAAGAAAGTTGACCATACCAAGTACTGGTGAGGCTCTGGAGCATCTGGAACTTCACACCTGATGGATTGTCAAAGGGTGCAGCCACTTTTGAAAACTATTTGACAGCATTTTAAAAAGTTCACATTGGGGGCGCCTGGGTGGCTCAGTTATTAAGCATCTACCTTCCGCTCAGGTCATGATCCCAGGGTCCTGGGATCGAGATCCACATCAGGCTCCCTGCTCAGTGGGGAGCCTGCTTCTCCCTCTTCCACTCCCCCTGTGTTCCCTCTCTCTCTGTCTCTCTGTCAAGTAAATTAAAAAAAAAAGTTCAAATTGAAAGGAAGAAAGGAGAAAGAAAGAAAGGAAGGAAGAGAGAAAGAAGGAAAGAGAAAGATATCTTCTAAACCACCCAGTCATTCTATTCACAGGCATTTACCCAAGAGAAAGGAAGACACATACACACAAAGGCATATTTAAAAATGTTCATATTTTTAAACCACCAAGCTGAAAAAAAAAAGTTCATATTTTTACCAGTAATAGGCAAAACCTGAAAACTACCCAAATGTCCATCCACCTATGAATAGGTAACAGATTATAATATATTTTAGGACTGAATACTATTTAGCAAAAAAAGAAAGTGAATACTAGTGTACATAATCAGATGAGATAAACCTCAATGTTATTATGTTGAGTAAAAGAATTCAGGTAAAAAAGTGTACATGCTATATGTTTTCACTATTATAATTTTTAAATGCAAAGTAAACCATGTCAGAAGACAGAACATGTTTTGGGGTAGGAGGGGTTACAAAGAGATATGAGGAGAGTTTTGGAAGTGATTGAAATATTTTTTATCTTGATCGTGGTGATTATTTGACAGATATACCTATGTTTCAAGACTAATTAAATTACACAATTTGAATATGAGCAGTTTATGATACTTCAGTTATATGTCAATAAAGTTTAGAAAAATACACCTATACTTTCATCAGAGACACATGGAGTTAAATTTCTACAGCAACTGAAATAACACAGTCCCTTTTAAATTTTAATCTGATATAATTTTTTCACTGAACTAATTTAATTATTATTTCATTTGTAATTATCCCCTTTACATTTGGGTCTAATGTACATTTTATCTTATAAACTAAGTCTCTCTATATATATGTATATATATATATTATATTACAAATATCTAAAGGTTTCTTATTTTTTTCTGTCCTTCTGTTTTCCCTCCCTTTCACTCACTATCTTCTAGATGATTTTAAATTAAAATGATTAATTTTCAACAATTTTTACTTGTCACTGTTTAGGGATTATGCTTTCAGTGTCCTATCTAAAAATGTTCACCCTGTTAAGGCTACACATAATTTTCCCAATATTTTCAGCTAGAAATCTTACAGTTTTAGGTATTTTATTTAGACCTATGATCCATTTTAAGTTATTTTTTATTTATTGTTCAAGGTATGTGTTGCAGTTTATTTTTTATATGGATATTCAACTGTTCCAACACCATTTGTTGAAACAGTTATCTTTTTCAATTGAAAGCTTTTTTCATCTTTATAAAGAAAAACCAGTGACAATATACAATGGCACTATTTCTGGTCTCTTCATTCTCTTCTATTATCAAGTTGTCAAATTAACACCAATTCTACAGTCTTGATTACTGTAGCTTTGGAATAAGTCTTAAAATTAAATAATGCAAGTCCTTTAAATTTAAGATACTTTTTCCAAGTGGTTTTAGTTTGTTTATTTCTGCACAAAAAGCCTACTGCCATTTTCACTGGAATTTTGTTGACTCTACTGCCAATTTGGGGATGTCTTAACAATACTGAATCTTTGGAGCTATAACACAATGTATCTCTTTCTTTTTTTATCTTCTTTAATTTTTCTCAGCAATGTTTTGTATTTGTAAGTGTACAGTATAGGTCTTGCACATCTTTTGTCAGATTTAACCCTAAGTATTTTATTATAAATGGTATTTTTAAACTCTCCTTTTCTGCTTTCTCATTGCTATTATGTAGAAATACAATTGATTTTGTATATAGATCTTGTTCTTACAAGAAAAATTTACCCAAGCAATATTTCTCCAAGAGAAAGGCAAACTATACATGAATGTTTACAAGTCTTTATTTGTAATGGCCTCAAACTGGATGTAATCTAAATGTCCATCAGCAAGTAAATGGATAACCAATTTGTGATATATCCAAACAATGAAATATTAATCAGCAATAAAAATCAATGAACAGTTGTTACACTCAAAATACATGAACAAATTTCAAAATATTTATGCTGCATGAAAGAAACCACATGAAGAGTTACATATTGTATGATCCTATTTTTATAAAATGTTAGAAAATGTGAACTAATTTATAATGACACAAGGCAATTCAGTGGTTACCTAGGGTTTGGGGTGGGAGGAGAGGTGGGTAGGAGATTGCAAAAGAGGATGAGGGAACATTTATGGTAATGGATATGTTCAATATTTTGATTGTGATAATGACACACATATGCAAAATTTTACAAATGGTACAAGTTAAATATGTGAGGCTTATTGTATGTCAATTATACAAAAATTTTTTTAAAAAGCCACTAAGCTTCTATAGATGTCTCAAAATATCAAGGCTGCAAAATGGAAGAATCTAATAGATGTCATAAATAGAAAAAGAAAGCTCCATTAGGGTCTTGGTTAATTTTCTACTCAATCATGAATATCCTGAGCCAATGAAAATAAATATAATTGTAAATTCAGGATATTATTATAGTTTTATTTTTTAGAAGACATCATGTTAATTTCTGATATCATTTTCATACTAGTGAAGTTTTAAAATAAAATACCACATCCAAAAAATAAGGATAGCTCATGGAAAGCAGAGCCCCAATTCATTTTTTTCTTTTTTTTTTTTTTTTTGGACAAAGGTATAAGATTAAGTGATACTTATTGCATTATTCAAGATAAATGTTGTGGAGCAAAAATTTCTAACAATACACATTATGTGATTGCCTGCCTCATGCTAAGTTTAAACATAAACACCCTGAAGTTACCTATAATGAACTATATCAACCATTTGAATTTCAAACTTAAAAATAACCAAAACAGATTCCCATGATAACCTTAGTTATTTCTTTTCCCTAATTACTCTGATAGCACCACTGATAGTGCCAAATTTTCAATGAGACTATTGGCAGAAACACAGGCTTTAAAAATTTTTTTTCAGAAGCATTTACGATGTGATTAGCTGAAATATATCATTGTATATTAGTGAACAATAATGAAGTAAATAGTCAGGGAAGGGCATATTCAGAAATACTATGTATTATACCTTCTTAGTATGTCTCTCTTCGATTGTTGTTGTTGTTGTTTTACAACCAGGACCTCTTGCAAATGATAACTGTTATCAGATTGCAAAGAATTTTGTTCCAAAAATGTGCTTTTATTATTGTGTTGCAGAAAACCCCTCCTTTACACATGGGAGGTATTGGCTGTACTCAGTATAACTTATTGAAAAACAAAACAAAACAAAATAAATTTATACTTTCTGCTTTTCATTTCTAGTTAGAATGTATTCTTTCACAGGTAGATATATTTTTTTTCTGAGAATAATGATTAATTATGGAGTATTTTTCATAGAGGTACACAAAGTGAATTTTAAATATTGAAGCAAAATGAATGTGGAGACATTGTCATTAGCCATAAATTGTTGGATATACCAACAAGTGCTTAAAAAACTAAGAAAATTCTGCTTAGTCTCTCATAATTATAAAGACATAAAAATTCACTTAACTAAGCATGCAATAAGGGGCATTTTGACTTATATTATTGGTTCACCTCCAATTCTGGTTAATAATGATTAAGAGTTTTAATATTCATGAAGAATGGAATTTTCAACATAGTAACCCTCTTCAACATTTTTATTACCAAATCTCTATTTTAAGAAGCTTCAAATCATTTGAACATCCAGATTTTTTTCCTCTTTTCCCAGAGTCTAAGCCTTAAATTAAATTATCAAGGAATGACTTAATAAATTTTGGAATAAATGCCCTATGGAGAAATGTCTTTTAGCTAATTTTCATGCAAAACAGACTTACTTTATAAATAATCATTATTCTGGCAGAGCACACATTTAAAAAAAAATCTGAGAAACCCAGTATAAATTGATGGAAATAAATGACATTGGACAATTACTGTTAAGTTGATTTTTAAGATTATAAATGTTTTATTTTCCTCTGAAATTAAAAAAATAGAAGTAGAGAAGTCAGGGTTTGACTACTCAGGATATTCCAATTTTTGAGTTTGAAAAATTACAAGGATTGAACATTTTCAACAGAAATGGAAATTCTCAAAAATATTTTGTTACATTTCCAGCAGTCGGTAATAAATACTTTCTTCAGGAAATATCCAAATTGTTAATATTTTATAATAATTATAATTTTAATAAAGACTTTTTAATATAATCTATGATATATCTTTTTGGTGAACGGATAATACGTAGAGTATATCATTTTCCCTTTGGAATTTTGAAATTGAGATAAGCACACTATGCAAATATCAATTTATAACATAAGACTGATAACTGATTACACACATATATTCTCTAAAGTACCTTTGGCTCTAACACTTGGGAGGATTCAACAAATTTGTTCCCTATCGCATACACTGGAAGTGTATATTGTGTTTACTACACACCAGGCAATGTTTACCTTAAGTGTTTTACTTCATTTTATCATCATATCAACTCTATGGCACAGATTTTATGATTCCAGTTTGTGAACTTAGAAACTGAGGAATGAGCAGTCAATTAATGTTGCAAAATTCCAGTGTTTATGATTTAAGCCCTACTTCCGTTTTGTCTCCAAAACCCATTCTCTTCCATTTTTTTCCTTCTATTATGTTCTGGGAACAAAGACTAAAAAGGAATGAATTCCTCATTCTCTAGAATTTATAGTGAAGTAGCTGATCAAATAAGTCAATAGAAAAAAAATATAGAGTTTAATATATTGTAACCTAGTGATTAAGGGAAAAGAAAAGCCTGTTGTGATAGCACAGAAGGGCAATTAACTCTACTATTGGAGGATTAGAAGGTGAACATGGAAGGTGTTGTGGTGACTTTCTCAAGGGTGAGGGAGCATCACTGACTCTAAAATATGCAAAAGAATGTGCAATATCAGGAAAAAAATTTGGTGTGATGGCTCAAGGGCAGCATAAAGCAAGGCTTCTGAGTTCTTGATAACAGGTAAGAAATACAGAATGTTGTACAGTGAGAACAGTGTCAAGAGTGCAGTTTGGAGAGATATTTAGGATACAATAAAAAGGGTTTGAATGACCATGGTAAAGGGGTTTGACTTTATCTTTTAAGCCCTGGCAGAAAAAATGAAAAATTTAAACCAGGTGTGCATGGGAACTGTGACACTGGGGAAGGACACAGAAGGTTGTCCAATTATATTGGCAAAATAATTACTCTGGAGGCTATGTAGTACATGGATAGAGACGGCAAGACTACAGATAGAGAGGTCAGCTGGTTCACCCCAATATGTAGCCCTTCAATGGCAATGTTTACTCTACTTAACGGAAACTATCGGGCAATAAGGTAGAGATAGTAGAGCATCAATTAAACAAGTATCCATTGTCAAAATACTAGAGTTAACATCCTTTTTTTTAAGTGCCATTTTTAAAATCACATTATTTTTTCAACAATTATTTATTGCATTCCTACTATGTGCCAGGCAATCTTATAGGGCCTGACCAAGACAGCCTTAAGGATCCCCTCAGCTTGACTGAAATTTAGACAGGCTTCTTCCTGACTCTAAAACTGTACCTACCTTTTCTTAGAGCATTTACTTTAGAAAACTTGAAAATACTATCTCTGACCTTTTGAAATATATGTAAATCTTCTCCCAGACTCTTGCCCATCTTACCACCCAGGAAATGTGAACTGTCTCTTGGAAATGTAATCATTGAGGAAGATAGAGTCTGTATCTCTCAGTTTCTGAGGGACAGTAGTAGCTGAACTTGGAAGGGACCAAGTTGTGAAACTACCTCTAGTCATGAAGATGGGGAAAGTTTACTTTTCCTTTGAGTAAGGTCAATATTAGCAAACACAGAT
Organism: Callorhinus ursinus; assembly: GCF_003265705.2. Classification (NCBI taxonomy): domain Eukaryota; kingdom Metazoa; phylum Chordata; class Mammalia; order Carnivora; family Otariidae; genus Callorhinus; species Callorhinus ursinus. The sequence goes on along the minus strand of NW_027397064.1, from coordinate 40,449,134 downwards.
GGCCTACTAGCCACCTCACTCCCTCCTGCTCTTTAAAACTCTCCAGCCCTTTGTGGAAGCTGGATGGCTCAGTCAGTTAAGTGATCCACTCTTGATTTCAGCTCAGGTCATGATCTCAGGATCATGAGATTGAGCCCCCAGTTGGTCTCAGTGCAAGGTGTGGAGCCTGCCTAAGATTCTCTCTCTCCCTCTGCCTCTACCCCCACTCACATGCATGCACTCTTGCTCTCTCTCTCTCTTTCTCTCAAAATAAATAGGTAAAAGATCTTTAAGAAAATAAAACAATTAAATCAAAATAAAATAAAATAAAATAAAAACAAAACTCTCCAGCCCTTTGTGTCTCCATGGAGCTGTGTATCCAGATTTGATCTATGCTCCCTTACCTATTGCTAGCAATAATATCTGAATAAAATCAGCCTCTGTCTGCTCATCTTGTCGGCTGTGATATTTTTTTTTTCCTTTAACAAACTTCATGGTATAACAATTAAAAAAGAAAAAAATATATATGTATATAAAGTGAGAGAAGACAGAGTGTTGAGAGTACGTATAGAGGAGTTATTATAAGTACTGGACAATCAACTTAAACTTAAGCCATAAAGATGAGAAGCCATAAGGTGGGTGAGTGTTTAAAAAAAAAAGATTGTCAGATTGTTAGTTCAGTGGATTGTAGATTCCAATTGAGTTGAGGTGTTGATGGAATTGGAATACTAGAAGGAGTTTACTGAACAAACAGAAGCTGGTGATCAAAAAGTAATTCATGAAATTAAAATTATAGAAGCATAGCATTTATTGTTAATAATATGGTGCAGCCTATCACCATGGAGGTAAATTGGGGAGATAATATAAAGACCATGATGAGTTGAGGGAAAGAATTCAAGGAACTGAGAGGTCAGTGTGTTGAAGAAAGTCCTTATATATGTTTAAAATTTTAAAATCTAAAGGGTGGTAGTATTGTAGAAATATTTTAGACAGTGTGTGCTAGAACTTAATTCAAAGCTCTGAAGAACCAAAGCTTGGGTCTGAGGATAAGTATATGTGGAAAGATGAATGTGGGGAAGAATCCTAAAGACACAGTGGTGTCTATAGCCACTTCGTCAATAGCAAGCCTGAAAAAATATGGATATCTTATGGTTCTGAGATGTTGCTCCACTTGCTAGCATGTTAGCTTGTCACCATTTCATGCATGCCGAGAGAGAACATGACCCCTAGGTCAGAGGCTACAATTTATTATCCACAACAATAGCAGTAGCCAGTGTATTAGCATTTTGGGGCTTGTTCTCCCATCCATGTTTCCCTCGAGGTAACACTAAGAAGGCAAAGTGATAGCTGCACATGTAGTGGTTTGCATTGCAAGGGATGATCTGGTAGCTTCGTGAACCTGAATCTTTTCTAATGGGCAGTAAATATGCCTACCCTTGCTCCTGAGGGAAGTACTTTCTCTACCTTCCAATGCACTTTACTATACAAACATCTTTGAAAAGATAGTACAGAGCAAATCTACTCAGCACCTCACACACAAGATTTGGAGAAATGTGAGAGAATCATAAGAAATTGTTTGCAACACCAACAGCTATACCACATAATAAGTTAAACTGTTTTAATCACTATAGCTTATTGATATTTTTATGGGCAAACAGGTGCACTGATTTTAAATAGAATATATTTATTAATATAAAATGAGCTCTCAGTCATTTAAAAGAACCAAACACTAGTTGCAGTTAGTTTTTACAATTTTAAAAGTAATTTTCTTAATCCTAGAATGTTGTAGAACCAAACTTAAAATATTATCTGTAATTAATATCTTCATGGTCTGACTGCTTGCCCCTTTTCATTTGTTAGAGTTTTACTGTCTTTAACAACACAAACAACACAGCAGTGAACTCAGGCTTTCCACATCTTTTCCCTCAGTTTAAAAAAAAAATTAACTTCATTCTTTTCTCTTATCTTGGTCATCAAATTTGACACCTCATCTGGCTTTGCAGATGTTACATATTCACTATAGATTTGAGAATTTTAATAGTAGTTATTACTGTATTTACAGAACAAGAACTAGACCAAAAACATCATCCATGAAATGAAACAAAAGAAATTTAGAAACAAATCCTTAAACACGTGAAAAAGTGACAAGAGTTTTAATTAGGCATACACATTGTAACTCAGGGAATACTGGCACCTTCATCTAACACTACTGAAAAGACAAAGCACCTCATTGTATGACCTGATGTCTTCATAGCTGGGAAGCAACAGTAGAAAGAATCTTACATTTTATACTGAATGGGACTGGTGTTCTTTACTTGGCATCTGATTTCTTTCTCTGAACAGTGGGTCAATAGCTCCAATCAAGTACAACATATCCTACTGCTGATGGCAACTCCTGAAATATCTTATTATAATAATGCTGTGTTTAGAAATCACCTTGCAAACAGAAGGGTCTCAAGACATCTTGAAAAACTTTGACAACTAATTTACAATATACATATTATAGCAATGGCATTGTCTGCTTCTGGGATGCAGACATCTCTTGGGTGAAACATGACAAGTGATTAACAGAGTACAGGAACGTTGCACAACTGGTAAAGAATTCTCCACTTAGTTGGAGCTGGGGGGAGGAAACTTAAGATCCATAGAATACATACTAACAATTAGTGGTTGGCCAAGGTGCTAGGGTTAACACTCTTACTTTTGAAAAATTCTATGATTTTAATAAGCACAAAAAGATTTGAGCTCTTAAAAAAAGAGAATTTGTAGAAGAACATTGTTTCAAATAAATAAAAAATCCCACTTCTTTGAGCCACTGAAATATGGAGGCACATGTTTAAATGTAAATGCCTCCTTTAGTTGTCAACCACTTAAAAGATTCTTTTTGTTCCTGTGAATTTCTGAGTGCTCTTTCTTATAAACAATAAAGCTCAATTCAATGAATATTTTGGGGGCATTTACAAAGTGACAGATATTCTAGAAGATATTAGGAATATAAATATGAATAAAACATGAACTCTGAGCTTGAGAAATTCATCTCACCTGTACATTTTACAGGAGGTTTTTAAATGTTAGAAAGATTTGAGTGAAACATGCATTAAAAAGTTATTCAATTATGGAATGTTAGTATGAATGTTTTTAGAATAACAGTTAATTAGCTTCACTTTTTAAAATATAACATTAATAGTGATAATTACAATGCATATTTTTACTGATTATTGTAGTTTTTTAAAATAAAAATATTAATAGTGACCTATTTTTACTTCCTAGTAAGTAGTTTAGTACTATAGTAAAAAGAAATCAGGATTTAAGACAAAATTAGAATCATTTTGTTAATCTACTATTATATAAAGTGGGAATTATTGGTGATGCCATTCCTGGGTCTGCTTAAAGATAAAGATATATATACTGAAATGACATAAATTATTTTTTAGTGTGTGAAAATGGCAGACAGGAATGTATCTTGCTGAGGTCCCACAATGTAAGGGCTAATTGTGACTCAATTTGCCCACTCTGCTCACTCAGCATTCAGTGATAATTATATGTTGGATCCATTTGACTACATAAGGGAATCTCCTGCTTAAGATTCTATAAAAAAATACACACACACACACACACACACACACACACACTTATATAGCTTTTTGGGAATGACTGAACCTACATTTGAATTGAAATGAAACTTTAAAAGAATGTTGTTGATGTGTTGAGAACATTTCCTCCTTATTGGAGAATGGGTAAAGACTTGAGCTATACCTAACTGTTCTCTGCTCACTTTTTTGTATTGTTTTGTTTTGCTTCTGTTCCTGCATTTCTGCACCAACTGGTAATCCTCTTCTGTACTGTAGTGATGCTGCTGTTGCTACAGATGATAATAATTTGCTTTAAGGTTTTTATACTAATTATAAAGATTTATTAGCATGTGTAAGAAATCACTATTAATCAATGAAAAGGAAATCTTTGAACCTGGAGGAGGAAGGAAGGAACTTCTGGAATTCATTCTTCTGCCTCCTTCTACTAACTGGTATGCCATGTAAATAGGTGCTTTTATATCTTTACATTACCTGCTTTGTTTGAGATATTTGAGAGGAGAGACTAAAAGTGAATAGAAGGTTAATGTTTGTGTGATTGCAAGTATACAGACCAAAGGTCCCTTAATTCCCAGAACCTATTAATATGCTACCTTACCCGGCAAAAGGGACTTTGCAAATGTGATCAACTTGATGGAGACCTAAAGATGGGAAGATTGTCCTGGATTACCTGGGTAGTAATTGTAATCACAATGGACCTTATAAAGGGAGGTAGGAGAAGCAGATTCAGAGAAGGTGATATGACATATGACAAAGGATGCAGAGGGTGGAATACAGACACAAACCAAAGCATGCTGGTAGCTCACAGAAGCTGAAAAATGCAAAAGAGCATCCAAAAGGTACGTAGTCAACATCTTGATTCTAGGACCTCTGATCTCCAGCACTACAAGATAGCACATATATGTTATTTTTAGCCACTAAGTTTTGGGCAATTTGTAACAGCAATTATAGGAAACTAATAAAGCAACAAAATGAAGAATGCTCTGATTAAATCTTAATTCTTTACCCTGGAAATTTATTTAATATGATGATCAGTCACCTTCATTAAAAAAAATAAAACAAAACCGGGGCTGTAGCTGTTGCTCAGGAAAGTATTAACTATACAAAATTAGTTTCTAAAGGAAGTTCTTTGTTTTTAGATGAACAGAAAACCAGCCCTATGTTACATGTAGGCATGTGATTGTTACTTTATACATACCCCTTCCATGACTGGCATTTAGTCTCATGGAAAGGTATTCATTCATCCAAAGCCATCTGTCATTCTCTGTGAAAAATGGTCCTGATAGTTTAGGACTTAAACAATTTTCAAGATTATCTGTTGCTCCCATCTTCTTCTTGAAAAATTCAGATGGTATAAAATAAAGTAGCTGCCAAACTGCTAGAATAGCAAGCGCAAAGTCACAGTCTGGTGATGGGTATTAAAGAGGGCACGTATTGAATGGAGCACTGGGTGTTATATGCAAACAATGAGTCATGGAACACTACATGAAAAACTAATGATGTAATGTATGGTGATTAACATAACATAATAAAATAAAATTAAAAAGTATGACTCAAATAAGAAGAATTATCACAGAGCTGGGTTACAAAAAGAACTTTAAAGACAATAACTTCACTTTTTCTTAGCTTAGCAATATTAATATTCTAGAGTCGGACATTAAAATGCCAAAATCGTATAAAAAATTAATGAGCAACTTCAAAGAACCATTAGTGACAAAACAAAATCTCTCATTATGTTTTCTTTCTTTCCTTCTTCTGTGTTTTTCCATATCACACTTGTGAGATGCTCAAAAGAGAATTTGGCTAGATGTTTTCAGTCGTGGGTCTTTGTTTTTGAAAATACCAGATAGAGGTGAAATAAAGAAGTAGTAAAGTGTAACACCTGCAACAGGTATTCCATTAATTGTCTTTCTTCATTCACTTTCCCCTTGAATAATAAAAAACATGAAGAAATTAGATCATTTTTGTTCTCTGGAAAATTCAGTGAATGACTTTCCAAATTACTGGGTGTTTATATAACAAATCTGAAATTCTGAAAGCTAAACTCACCAAAACTTTTACTGTGCTTATTATGAAAGCTGGCAGTCATTTTCACCCCATGCCATGTGAGAGGTCAAATCTGAAGATTAGATTCGGATCAGTGTATTATCGTTTATGCACTGAATATCATTCAATGTGCTAGAGATGGCAAAGGGAGGTGAGCAGCATCAAAAAATCAACATGCAGTGATGAAAGCCTGCAAAGACAGTGGTGAAATTCAGACAGGATGAGTGATCTTTGATGAGTAATATCATTAATATGTGGCCTGGATAAATCACAGATGTTATCAGAAGGGGCAGAGAGACCAATACAATGTTAACGCCTTTTGCTTTTACTTTTCATCATCCTGTCTGTTTCCATACTTGGTGAAAGGACTGGTATTACCCTTTTCAATCATGCATTGTCTCCCAAAATTCCTTACATCATATGTTGTTCTTTTTAAATTTTTTATTGTTGTGTTAATCACCATACATTACATCATTAGTTTTTATTGATGTAGTGTTCCATGATTCATCGTTTCTGCATAACACCCAGTGCTCCATGCAGAGCATGCCCTCCTTAATACCCATCACCAGGCTAACCCATCCTCCCATCTCTCTCCCCTCTAGAACCCTCAGTTTGCTTTTCAGAGTCCATTGTCTCTCATGGTTCATCTCCCCCTCTGATTTACACCCCCTTCATTCCTCCCCTCCTGCTATCTTAATCTTTTTTTTTCTTAACATATATTGCATTATTTGTTTCAGAGGTACAGATCAATGATTCAACAGTCTTGCACAATTCACAACACTCACCATAGCACATAGCCTCCCCAATGTCTATCACCCAGCCACCCCATCCCTCCCACACCCCCCACTCCAGCAAACCTCAGTTTGTTTCCTGAGATTAAGAATTCCTCATATCAGTGAAGTCATATGATACATGTCTTTCTCTGATTGACTTATTTCACTCAGCATAACACTGTCCAGTTCTATCCACGTTGTTGCAAATGGCAAGATCTCACTCCTTTTGATGGCTACATAATATTCCATTGTATATATATACCACTTCTTCTTTATCCATTCATCTGTTGATGGACATCTTGGCTCTTTCCACAGTCTGGCTATTGTGGACATTGCTACTATAAACATCGGGGTACATGTACCCCTTCGGATCCCTACATTTGTATCTTTGGGGTAAATACCCAGTAGTGCACTTGCTGGATCCTATGGTAGCTCTATTTTCAACTTTTTGAGGAACCTCCACACTGTTTTCCAGAGTGGCTGCACCAGCTTGCATTCCCACCAACAGTGTAGGAGGGTTCGCCTTTCTCCGCATCCCCGCCAACATCTGTCGTTTCCTGACTTGTTAATTTTAGCCATTCTGACTGGTGTGAGGGGGTATCTCATTGAGGTTTTGATTTGGATTTCCCTGATCTTGAGTGATGTTGAGCACTTTTTCATGTGTCTGTTGGCCATTTGGATGTCTTCTTTGGAAAAATGTCTGTTCACGTCTTCTGCCCATTTCTTGATTGGATCATTTGTTCTTTGGGTGTTGAGTCTGGTAAGTTCTTTATAGATTTTGGATACTAGCCCTTTATCTGATATGTCATTTGCAAATATCTTCTCCCATTCTGTCGGTTGTCTTTTGGTTTTGTGGACTCTTTCTTTTACTGTGCAAAAGCTTTTTATCTTGATGAAGTCCTAATCGTTCATTTTGCCCTTGCTTCCCTTGCCTTTGGCGATGGTTCTACGAAGAAGTTTCTGCAGCTGAGGTCGAAGAGGTTGCTGCCTGTGTTCTCCTTTAGGATTTTGGTGGACTCCTCTCTCACATTTAGGTCTTTCAACCATTTGGAGTCTATTTTTGTGTGTGGTGTAAGGAAATGGTCCAGTTTCATTCTTCTGCATGTGGCTGTCCAATTTTCCCAACACCATGTGTTGGAGACACGATCTTTTTTCCATTGCACATTCTATCCTGCTTTGTTGAAGATTAGTTGAACATAGAGTTGAGGGTCCGTTTCTGGGCTCGCTATTCTATTCCACTGGACTATGTGCCTGTGTGTGTGCCAGTACCATACTGTCTTGATGATGACAGCTTCTTAATAGAGCTTGAAGTCCGGAATTGTGATGCCGCCAGCTTTGTTTTTCTTTTTCAACATTCCTCTGGCTCTTCGGGGTCTTTCCTGGTTCCATACAAATTTTAGGATTATCTGTTCCATTTCTTTGGAAAAAGTGGATGGTATTTTGATGGGGATTGCTTTGAATGTGTAGATTGCTCTAGGTAGCATTGACATCTTCACAATATTTGTTCTTCCAATCCATGAGCATGGAACGTTTTTCCATTTCTTTGTGCCTTCCTGAATTTCTTTCATGAGTATTTTATAGTTTTCTGAGTACAGATCCTTTGGCTCTTTGGTTAAATTTACTCCCAGGTATCTTATGGTTTTGGGTGCAATTGTAAATGGGATCGACTCTTTAATTTCTCTCTCTTCTGTTTTGTTGTTGGTGTATAGGAATGCCACTGATTTCTGTGCATTGGTTTTATATCCTGCCACTTTACTGAATTCCTGTATGAGTTCTAGCAGTTAGGGGGGGAGTCTTTCGGGTTTCCACATAAAGTATCATATCATCTGCAAACAGTGAGAGTTTGACTTCTTCTTTGCCGATTTGGATGCCTTTGATTTCTTTTTGTTTGATTGCTGTGGCTAGGAATTCTACTACTATGTTGAATAGCAGTGGTGATAGTGGACATCCCTGCTGCGTTCCTGACCTTAGGGGGAAAGCTCTCAGTTTATCATTGAGAATGATATTTGCTGTGGGTTTTTCATAGATGGAATTTATATATTGAGGTATGTACCCTCTATCCCTATACTCTGAGTTGTTTTGTTCAAGAAAGGATGCTCTACTTTGTCAAATGCTTTTTCTGCATCTATTGAGAAGATCATATGATTCTTGTTCTTTCTTTTGTTAATGTATTGTATCACGTTGATTGATGTGTGGATGTTGAACCAACCTTGCAGCCCAGGGATAAATCCCACTTCGTCGTGGTGAATAATCCTTTTAATGTATTGTTGGATCCTATTGGCTAGCAGTTTGGTGAGAATTTTTACATCCATGTTCATCAAGGATATTGGTCTGTAATTCTCCTTTTAGATGGAGTCCTTGTCTGGTTTGGGGATCAAGGTAATGGTGGCCTCATAAAACGAGTTTGGAAGTTTCCTTCCATTTCTATTTTATGGAACAGTTTCAGGAGAATAGGTATTAATTCTTCTTTAAATGTTTTGTAGAATTCCCCTGGGAAACCATCTGGCTCCGGGCTTTTGTTTGTTGGGAGATTTTTTGATGACTGCTTCAATTTCCTTAGTGGTTATAGGGTCTGTTCAGGTTTTCTATTTCTTCCTGGTTCAGTTTTGGTAGTTGATACATCTCTAGGAATGCATCCATTTCTTCCAGGTTATCTAATTTGCTGGCATATAGTTGCTCATAATATGTTCTTATAATTGTTTGTATTTCTTTGGTGTTGGTTGTGATCTCTCCTCTTTTATTCATGATTTTGTGATTTGGGTCGTTTCTCTTTCCTTTTGGTAAGTCTGGCCAGGGGTTTATCAATCTTGTTAATTCAAAGATCCAGCTCCCAGTTTTGTTGATCTGTTCTACTATTCTTTTGGTTTCTAGTTCATTGATTTCTGCTCTGATCTTTATTATTTCTCTTCTCCTGCTGGGTTTAGGCTTTATTTGCTGTTTTTTTCTCAGCTCCTTTAGGTGTAGGGTTAGGTTGTGTATTTGAGACCTTTCTTGTTTCTTGAGAAAGGCTTGTATTGCTACATACTTTCCTCTCAGGACTGCCTTCGCTGCATCCCAAAGATTTTGAACAGTTGTGTTTTCATTTTCATTGGTTTCCATGAATTTTTTTTAATTCTTCTTTAATTTTCTCGTTGACCCATTCATTCTTTAGTTTATTAGGATTCTCTTTAGCCTCCATGTATTTGAGTTCTTTCCGACTCTCCTCTTGTGATTGAGTTCTAGTTTCAAAGCACTGTGGTCTGAAAATATGCAGGGAATTATCCCAATCTTTTGGTACTGCTTGAGACCTGATTTGTGACCTAGGATGTGATCTATCCTGGAGAATGTTCCATGGGCACTAGAGAAGAATGTGTATTCCGTTGCTTTGGGATGGAATGTTCTGAAATTGTCTGTGAAGTCCATTTGTTCCAGTGTGTCTCTTAAAGTCTTTATTTCCTTGTTGATCTTTTGCTTAGATGATCTGTCCATTTCAGTGAGGGGGGTATTAAAGTCCCCCAGTATTATTGTATTGTTGTCGATGTGTTTCTTTGCTTTTGTTATTAATTGTCTAATATAATTGGCTGCTCCCATGTTAGGGGCATAGATATTTACAATTGTTACATCTTCTTTTGGATAGACCCTTTAAGTAGGATATAGTGTCCTTCCTCATCTCTGATTACAGTCTTTGGTTTAAAATCTAATTTGTTTGATATAAGGATTGCCATCCCAGCTTTCTTTTGGTGTCCATTAGCATGGTAAATGGTTTTCCACCCCCTCACTTTCAATCTGGGGGTGTCTTTGGGTCTAAAATGAGTCTCTTGCAGACAGCATATTGATGGGTCTTGTTTTTTAATGCAATCTGATAGCCTGTGTCTTTTGATTGGGCCATTTACCCCATTTACTTTCAGGGTAACTATTGAAAGATATGAATTTAGTGCCATTGTATTGCCTGTAAGGTGACTGTTATTGTATATTGTCTGTGTTCCTTTCTGGTCTATGTTGCTTTTAGGCTCTCTCTTTGCTTAGAGGACCCCTTTCAATATATCTTGTAGGGCTGGTTTCGTGTTTGCAAATTCCTTTAGTTTTTGTTTGTCCTGGAAGCTTTTTATCTCTCCTTCTGTTTTGAATGAGAGCCTAGCTGGATAGAGTATTCTTGGCTGCATATTTTTTCTCATTTAGTGCTCTGAATATATCATGCCAGTCCTTTCTGGCCTGCCAGGTCTCTGTGGATAGGTCTGTTGCCAATCTAATGTTTCTACCATTGTAGGTTACATATCTATTCTCCTGAGCTGTTTTCAGGATTTTCTCTTTGTCTCTGAGACTCGTAAGTTTTACTATTAGATGTCGGGGTGTTGACCTATTCTTATTGATTTTGAGAGGGGTTCTCTGTGCCTCCTGGATTTTGATGCCTATTTCCTTCCCCAAATTAGGGAATTTCTCTGCTATAATTTGCTCCAATATACCTTCTGCTCCTCCTTCTCTTTCTTCTTCTTCTGGTATCCTAATTATTCTAATGTTGTTTCAGCTTATGGTATTGCTTATCTCTCGAATTCTACCCTCATGATCCAGTAGTTGTTTATCTTTCTTTTTCTCAGCTTCTTTATTTTCCATCATTTGGTCTTCTATATCACTGATTCTCTCTTCTGCCTCATTTATCCTAGCAGTTAGTGCCCCCATTTTTGAATGCACCTCATTAATAGCCTTTTTGATTTTGACTTGGTTAAATATTAGTTCTTTTTTTTCTTCAGAAATGATTTCTCTAATAACTTCCATGCTTTTTTCAAGCCCTGCTAATATCTTTAAAATCATGATTCTGAACTCTAGGTCTGATATCGTACTAATGTCCATATTGAGTAGGTTCCTGGCAGTCTTGTCATTTTGTCCAGAGGAGAATAGATGAATGAGAGAACAAAATGCTAACAGGGTAACAACGTACCCAGAAAATATACTCTAAACAAATCAGAAAAGATGTGAACCTGGGGGGAAAGAAAGGGAAAGAAAGAAAAAAGGAAAAGGAAAAAAATAGAAAAAGAAAAAGATAAAAACAAACAAAAACAGAACAAAACAAGAAAAAATAGAATATGAACAAATATGATCAGCTGGTGCATAGATTAGTGGCACACACTAGATTTTGGGTGTATTTTGGTCTGTTAGAAGAAAGTGCCTCCCACAATTTTAAAGAAAGAAAAACTTATATGTGTACAAAATTAAGCGTTGATATGAGGAAGGGATGGAATATGACTATAAAGATGAAAATTATAAAAAATTTTATAAAAGGAATTGATAAGTTGTTTGAAAAAAGAAAGAAGAGGATTAAAAAAAAAAAGAAAACAAAAAGGAGAGAATGTGGTCAGGCAGGAGACTAGAACAAAGCCATACACTAGAGATTTAGGGTATATTTTGATCTGTTAGAAGAAACTGTATCTCAAAATTTTAAAGAGAGAACAACTTATATATATATGCCAAAAATAAGTGTAACTACTATGAAGGGATATAATATGACTCTAAAAATGAAAAATAAAAATATTTTTTTAAAAAAAGGATTGATATGTTCTTTGAAAAAGGGAAAAAGAAAAATTAAAAAAAAAAGACAGTTAAAAAAATAACTTTGAAAGACTAAAGAATCATGGTAAATAAGCCATGGATTCCATGTGCAGTATTCCCCTAGCTCTGGAGTTCTGCCATTCTCATTGATCGGTAAACTTGGTCTTGGCTGACTGTTTTTGCTGATCTTCTGGGGGAGGGTCCTGTTGCCGTGGTTCCCAAATGTCTTTGTGGAGGAGGAATTGCCCCGCCCTTGTCGGTGGGAGCTAAGTAATCTACTCGGGTTTGTTCTCAGGAGCTTTTGTTCCCTGCAAGCTTTCAGTACAGCTTTGGAGGACCAGAGTGAAAATGGCGGCCTCCCAATCTCCACCCGGAGGAGCTGACAACTTGGGCCCCGCTCCTCAGTCCATCTCCAGAGAAAAGCAGTCAATCACTCCTGTCTCCCCTGGTCTCCGGCCGCACTCTGTGCTCACCTGGCCCGTGACCGAGCGTTTCTATCTCTGGCACCCGACTTGGTGTGGAGTCTCCAAACCCAGCAGATCCCTGCAGTTCACTCCCTTGCCACTCCTCCTGGGGGAGGAAGGGGAGTCTCCCCAGATCTGCCGCTTGTTGGGTCCCTGCTGGAGGAGCAGTGGCCCGACTGTCACCGATCACAGTTTATGGCAACCCCGAGCTGAGAGCCCACGCCTCGGCTCCGTCTCTGCAGCCGGCTTCCCCGCTCCGATACCTGGGAGCTCTGGCGCACTCAGGCACCCCCGGTCTTTCTGTGACCCTGAAGGTCCTGAGACCACACTGTCCCAAGAGGGTTCCACCCCCCGCTTAGCCACTGTAGTGACATCTCTCAGCGGAGTGGCTTCTAAAAGGTCCGATTTTGTGCTCCGCGGCTCTATCACTTGCCAGAAGCGGCCGACGGAGGCCCCTCCCCCGCCGTCTATCCTCCCGAATATCGCCTTGGATTCACCTCTCCTCACGTCCTACCTTCCAGTAAGTGGTCGCTTTTCTGTTCAGAGAGTTGTTGCTATTCTTTTCTTCGATCTCCTGTTGAGTTCGTAGGTGTTCAGAAGGGTTTGATCCCTATCCAGCTGAATTCCTGGGACCAGATGAAACCCAGGTCTTCTACTCCTCTGCCATCTTGCTCCGCCCCCTCATAAGTTGTTTTTTAAAGGACAGTATTTCCCCTTGTATAATTCACTTCTCCTGCTGCCTTAAATTTTTCAGTTTTGAAGCCATGATAGGTTGCTAAAGGCAGTACTCTACTCTGAGTAAAGGCTTTGATTACATTAAAGGAGCAGCTAATTTTTCTCACATTTAATGTGTGAGGACGGTACTCCAGCCACCCACTCATCCGTCTATCTTTACCCGGCTGCCATTCTTATTTTCTCCCACCTTTGTCTCTGTCTTCTTCTTCTCTTAGGCTAGGAGTAAAAGCTGAAAAATTTAACACCCTTCCAAATGTGATTGGAGACAATGAATAATGAGCTGCAGTGCTAATAGATGCTTAATCTGCCATCTCATGAGACAAAGGTGTCGAGAAACTGTGACTGCAAAAGAAAATTCTAGATGAAAATACTAATTTGTAATCATTTTATGGTTCTTGTCAGTTTTCTTTCTGTCCTCCCCTTCTCACAAAGCTATACCTCACATAAAACTGCATTTTGTTCTAAGACCTTCTTCAGGAACCAAAGAATCACTCAAGGGAGAGCTAGTAAGAGATTTGATTTCTACTTAGATTTGCTATTAATTGGTATGTAATTGTGGGGAAATCACTGTTTCTAGTAAACGGTAGTGAAAAATTCTGAGATTAGTAGTAGTAATCAAGTGTTTACTAGGATCTAGTTGTTTGAATATTACCAAATCTAGGACCCAGGTATGTGAGTAATTCACCCATCCCTCTTTCTAAAGGCATTCTATTACGACTTAAAAGTAACTCAAGGTACATGGGGAGGTAGGATGAGATTAAATGCAGGAAGGTATGATATACTTATGTATTATATACAATACCCTTGAAGAAAATTGGGAAGAAATCTCATAGAAATAGTCTTAAAACACACACAGAAAAGTATTTTGAAAACATACAAACAAGTATATTTACCTGAGAATTACAACCAAATTTCTTTAAATTATTTTTTCCATTCCTCTTTCTCTTAATATTCTAATAGAGATCCAACTATCTCAAAGACTCTCCTCTCCCCTTTCAAATTCTCCAAACTATCTCTCCAAAGAGATCACTTTCTCTCTAATCTCTCCCTCCCTTCTTTTCTTGAATGTTTATTCTTGTCTCCAGTAAAGAATCTGCTTTCAGATATAAATCTCTCCAGCTTTCCCACCAACTTTATTCCTCCATCTCCTGCATAATAAAACATGACACATAGCAGGTTAGCACCGTATCTTAGAAGGTACTAGAATTGAAGAGGAAAGTCAAGAAGATATCAACGAATTATCCTTAGTGGGCAGGGGGAAGAGATGTCATAATTCCATGCCCTGATTCCTTTTCTTCCTTTCTTTCTTCTTTCCTTTCTTTACTATTCATTGCCTCTTTGCCTTCCCACATTTTTAATTTTTTTTACCATTATAATACTTGATATATTTTTAAATTTTAAGGCCAATTATACTTCACTTGATAAATTGATTAAACCAATCACAACTCTGTATGTATCTATCATCTGCTTACCTGCCTACTTTGCACATGTAATCTTAATTTTTTATTATGTAGTGTTCTTTTCCCACTAATTGTTCACTTTGAACCCTTTATGTTCTTGCTCCTTACCTGGGAATGTAAATTATTTGAGAATGGGGCTATGCCATGTATTTTTATGCCCTAGAGTGTCTAATGCAGGTTAAGGCATGACATAGTGGTTAATATAGCTTTACCCGGTTTGGGAAGTCTTATAGGGTGTTTGCCAAGGAATTGGAGATTTGCAATCTTTGCCTAGTCCAGGATAATTATGTCCTCGTAAATATCAGTCTTAAACTACAGCTCTCTGTTGACTAATTTAAATAAGACTGCTGCTTGCTCTGTTCTCTAATGAGCTTAACTTACAGATGTATGTCCTAAACTGGTGAACCGGATGAGTTTATAATTAGAACCTAAAGGAGTGAGATATTGGTGATGACAAAAACTGTGGCTAACATTGGTACTGAAAAAAGATGAAAAAAGGATGGCAGACGGTGAGAGAGGCATGCAGACAGGAAGTAACTTCCTGAAATGCCACAGCTCTGTTCATAGGCAGCTTTGGAATGGTCTCTGTTCTCTCCGCCTTTCCATATTTTCAGAGAAAACTAACTTGTTCACAGTGAGGAAGTGTGTTGGGATAAATCTTTTTTTGGGGAAAGAAGGTTGCAATTGATCCTACCTGCACGACTGACAACACTGTCCGGTGTTCCCTCTTCATTCTCTAAATTCCAACTCTGAGTGAAGGACAGAGTACATTTCTCAGTGTTTTCTAGGCAAAAAACATGGAACTCTGTTTTTAAAAACATCTTGAAAAGATAAAACATTTGAGTCATGGAAGGAAAATATAAGTATTTGTGAGTTCCAATGTAGAACTGAATTAGTTACTTTGTAACTCTGGAAACCCATGAGCTACTAATTATTTTCCTTCTTGTGTTAAGTATATCACATGTCTGCCCTTTGCCTTTAGTAGAATTGTCTATCACATATTTTCACGTGTTGCTTATTAAATCATAGTACAAGTACAATTCTTACCCAGTTAATTCAGTTGGATAAAATGAGTATCAGTTCTTTCACGTAAGTGTTATGGTTGGTGATGACTTTAGAATTACCCCAATTGTGTCCTTGGCTCCAATACACCTGAACGATATGGCTAAAGAGGGTGTCTCTAATTTTAGCTGATCAGTCTGATGCATACATAAGCTTTTTAGAAGGTGGCTATGTAGTATAGCATGAACTTCATAGGTGTAAAGTACTTTTGAAAAGAAGTTGCTATATCCTTTTATTAATTTCACTCTTTAAAGCTAATGTTTTCATTTAAAGCATTTCTGAATATGTAACTTATATGCAAAGTATGAATACACTAATCACAGAGATAATACCTGTAACAAGTTTTCTCTTTTATCCAATTTTGGATTAAAGTTTGGAAAATCCTTTTGTCAGCCCGGTTGTAATAGATAAAAATAGGATAGCAATAGGTACAAAACCAAATGAAGCATATATAAAAATCAGCTAAAACTAGACCTTGAAAAGCCAGAGCGACTTCAATATCAGTTATCTGATAGAGATGCCTAATACCAGAGGGAGAAAAAGTCACAAGTGTACAGTCAGGCTGTCACACAGCAGTGGAGCCAGTTCTAAATCTGAGCAGTAATAGTTGCCATTTCCTATTTAGAAAAATGCCTTCTCTCATCCTTTATATTCCTGAAGTGCATATCTCCTGCAGTCTTCTGTAGAACAAATGGAGTCTCTGCTTGGTTTTGAATTTGGATTTTTTTAAAACTACCACTGTCACCTTGACTCGATCATAATCTGTCCTTTTCATCTTGCATACTTCCAAACTACTATTATAGTGCCATGATTTGATATCTGTAGATCAAGTATCTAAGGAGGAGACAATAGGAAAGGAAATTTCAGGGTGAAATGGCCCGAGTCAAAAATTATGGAATTATAGATATACTTTCTGAAATAACTAGAATACAGAAATTAATATAAAATTGTATGACTTCAATATAATAAAACACTTTGTTGCATTTATAGAAAATATTGGGTTTTAGTTTTAAAACCCAATCTGTGGTACTATTTAGAAAATAGTATTATAGCTTATATGTATAGTATAGTAAAAAAATTATAAAGGGATAATATAAAAGTAAATGGTATAAATTTTGCTTTGCTACATTATGTGTCTACTTGGTATGTGCTTAACACACATAGTGTCATTTGATCTTCACAATGAAACAGGTATTTAAAATTAAATATGTTTCACAAAATAATCACATAAAATACATTTAAATAAAATTTTTAAAAATTAAATTTATTTAAAATCTGTACTATCATAAATAAATACAAGGAAAGGGGTTTAAAATTTTGCCCCTGGTGTGGGTACATTCTATATAAATTAAAAAAGGGAAAAAATGCAATGCTCAGTGAAGGCAAATATGAATAAAACTTGGGAGATGGGAATTAATAATAGTGAGTGAATATATAAAGAATGGATTGCGTAAAGCATACATTCTCGATGAGGAAAATATCATCCTCAAAATGACAAAGTTTGTTTAGGTGGGAGGTGGGAAAAAGTAGGCCAAAATCTTAGATATTTCAATGGTTTGTGGTCATTTACTTATTTATTTATTAAAGAGTTTATTTATTTGACAGAGAGAGACACAGCGAGAGAGGGAACACAAGCAGGGGGAGTGGGAGAGGGAGAAGCAGGCTTCCCGCGGAGCAGGGAGCCTGATGCGGGGCTCAATCCCAGGACCCTGGGATTATGACCCGAGCCGAAGGCAGACACCCAACAACTGAGCCACCCAGGCACCCCAAGTTTGTGGTCCTTTAATGCTCAACCATATTTGGCAAGATTTTCTTTGTTGATAATTTGTTTTATTAGGCAGATATTAAATTCAATTTAAGTTAATTAAAATGAATTTTCTCTTTAGGGGCATATAATGAAACATAGGTTGAAAAACATTGGTTAAAAAGTACAAAAATTTGAAAAAATTTTCATAGTAGTATTTTTCCCATTTGTTTTAAATTCAATCACAAAGAATTCAAGGAAATACATTTATTTAGATTTTCTTGGTCACACACACATAGATATGAATATATCTAGTGAACATTGTATTATACATCATAACACTGTCATTTATGTGTCTATGACTGGAAAAGACCCAGTACATTGGTTTCTTTTTTTTTAAAAGATTTTATTTATTTATTTGAGAGAGAGAGAGAATGAGAGAGAGAGAGCACGAGAGGGAAGAGGGTCAGAGGGAGAAGCAGACTCCCTGCTGAGCAGGGAGCCCGATGCGGGACTCGATTCCAGGACTCCAGGATCATGACCTGAGCCGAAGGCAGTCGCTTTACCAAATGAGCCACCCAGGCACCCAGTACATTGGTTTCATATAGTCCTGGAAGCTAGGCCAGCTTAGGTCTTCAGTGAAAGCTTGTTGAATGAAATAACAGCACTGCCAAATGATTGTTTAGTTCATATTTCAACCTACAATCTCTGATAAATTTACATATCCCTTCATGATTTTTTATGTTCACCATTGTGGTTACATTTTAGTTTGTCAAGGGCTCTCTTGAAATGGGCTGAACACTGAACTGAATACAGAATTCCCACTGTGGTCTAACCAGCAAAAAGTAAAAGATTATATCCTTTTCATTTTTAACCTTCCATTTTGACAGCAGCCTAAGGAGCTTTTGGATATATTAGCTCTGACATTCACTATTAATTCAAATCCAGCTTAATCTCACCACTTACTCTTAAATCTTCTTCTATGTGCTGTTAAGCTTTATTTTCGCAGCCAAGATAGAATAGTTGATTAATAAACCAAAGGAGGATACTTTAAAAATAATAACAAAATGTCATCTTACTGAATTCATTCTAACATCACAGTCTGTTTCTGAATTATTTTTTAATGTAAAACTTCCATCTATTTTCCTTCTTTCAAGCATCGTACTCTTTGATAATTTGATAAGATTTCCATTCATGTGAGCATAAGGGTGAGTTATCAAAATGATGTAAACAACCAACCATCACATATCTTACTCTAGGTTTATATCCTTTCATTAGTCATCAATCTTGGATAGAACCATTTAATAAATTAGAAATGCACTGAATCATACTCTCCTTTATCTCACTTTTAACCATTTAACTCTTGATATAATAGGATAGTTTTAAAAAATACATTCAAATTGTTAAATCCAGAAATCATGTTTGCAGCAGCCTGTTGGTACAGTAAACCCTCTACCAACCCATCATCTTGAGCTCTTATGTTTAGTGAGCACTTTCTTTCCCTAAATGCTTACAAATCATATTTGCAAATGATTTAATGCTAAAGTCATTATCCTGTGTTTACATAATTCACCTTCCAAAGGTCTCATTAGTGAAGTGGCAGGAAAGATCAAGGACCTCTCTTAGGACCAAGGTGTGGGGGGTGGGAAGAGAGAGCGAGAGGAAAAAGCAGGGGACAGAGATAGCAGTGTGGTTACAGAGAAAAATGAAAAAAAAAAAGTCAGCTAGAATAAAAGTAAAAATTATCAGTTATTATTTAGTTATTATTTTAGTGGACAAAAGTGTAAATACTACTATAAAAATGCAGGTACTATCAAGTTTTCTTTCACCATTTTCCCAACATATGAAGTAACTGCTTACATTGCATTTACAAAACATATGCTCGTAATGACTTCTGACACAAAGATGAAAGTGAAGGAATAAAAATATCACAGCAAAAATGAAAAGAAAAAAAGTGTTACAAAACAAATGAATATCACTACTAGCATAAAATTAAAAATAATTCAAAGTAAACTGAGTTGTTTATCTTAAGAACAAATAGTTTATTTAACTAATATATGTTAGAGTATATTTACTCCAAGAAGAAAGTTTACCTGTAAAGAATCTTTATAGAGTAACAATGGCAAAATACACAAAACAAGTCTGTCTCTGTGTTACTGATCAAATGTTTTCAACATTAGTTTTGCTTTGACTGTCTCCAATGTTAATTTAATTAGGCTAATCTGCACGACTCCCAGTCTCATTCATCTGTTTTACTGGGCTGGTACCCAGTGTACTCTGGGCCCTACTGAGACGACAACCCCCTCCATCCCCATATGATTCTGATCTAATAGAGCTCTTGTAAAACCATGATTTTATGCATGTTCAGCTACATGATTCCCTTTCTCTGTTGCTAGTCTGTGGGGACTACAATGTCCAGAATATACATATTTGTTTCACTTCTGGTTATTTCTGTTCAAATCTTATCTCTTTAAAATATAGTGGTAATAGGATGTCGCATGAAGGATCAAGACCTTGGGGTAACTACCTCACAGAGGAATAAACTACCGTGGACTATCATTCTGTTGGCTGTGTTCCATCTTCCCCAATCTCTGACTCATGAAATGATTTGGGAAATGGTGTGAAGCTGATGTTTTGTATCCTGAATTCTGGTTAAATACACCTGTCCAGTTCAAAATGGTTTATGCTCTCCAGAATTTACTTCTTACTTAGAAAGTCATGTTAGACATTAATCTCCTAAAGGCTCTGAAGATTTCTAACATAACATAAACAAACAAATAAACAAAAATAAAACTTAACTTTGTTTAACCAAGAATTTCTCAGCAGTATTTGCCAAAGTTCCCTTTATTAATAATATGTATTAGGACCCTAATTTTAGAATTTATGGGGCTCACTTTGGGCAATTCTGATTTAGAACAATGTCTTTGTTAAAAGTAGCTTGGGCTGTTTAACACTTCCCTCTTTTTACTTGACCCATAGTTTTATTATTGAAAATGTCAATATGTAGGCCATTAAGAGCTCATTTCATAATTTTTTCCACACATAAGAATTTTTAAACAATATCTGACAGATGGCTGTGTATCTAGTTAGGAATGTTTTCCTGAGAAGCTATTCCATAATCTTCTGCAACCACCTGTTCAAATATCCAGCTGTCCCTCCTAATCATGAAGTATTTATTCAGATTTAACCAAAGAAGAAAATTAAACATTTAAAAGTAAAAAAAAAAAAAATCACAATGAAAATCAAGGGCGACATCCCCCTCCTCCACCCAATAGCTTTATGGTTTTGTTTAAACACCAAACTCCTTGACATGTCAGTCTTAGCAACTCATCCAAGGAAAATGAAGGAGACATAGTTATTTTCAAGGAGATTTAGAATCTCTAACTCCATTTTGAAAGTTCAGTTTCTGATTCTAGCAGTAGTAATATTGAGATAAAAAGTAATGTTCACTTATACCTGTATTAAACTTATCCAAAAACCTATAGTCCTCAATGTGTAGAGAAAAGTTTTGACATAATTCATAGAGGTGACTGAATTAAAGGTCCACTGCGAACTGTTTGGTACATTTCATTGGATCCTAAGATATTACTCATTGTGTCAAAACAGTCAGTGGAATGTCATCATAGCAAATGCTCTTGAAACACTTTCTGGAATAAGAGAAGCCAAGATCTTGCCATTTGCAACGACGTGGATGGAACTGGAGGGTGTTATGCTGAGTGAAATAAGTCAATCAGAGAAAGACATGTATCATATGACCTCACTGATATGAGGAATTCTTAATCTCAGGAAACAAACTGAGTGTTACTGGAGTGGTTGGGGGTGGGAGGGATGGGGTGGCTGGGTGATGGACATTGGGGAGGGTATGTGCTACGGTGAGCGCTGTGAATTGTGCAAGACTGTTGAATCACAGATCTGTACTTCTGAAACAAATAACGCAACATATTTTAAAAAAAAAGGAAAAGAAGAAGATAACAGGAGAGGAAGAAAAGGAGAGTATGTCAGAGGGGGAGACGAACCATGAGAGACGATGGACTCTGAAAAACAAACTGAGGGTTCTAGAGGGGAGGGGGGAGGGGGATGGGTTAGCCTGGTGATGGGTATTAAAGAGGGCACGTTCTGCATGGAGCACTGGGTGTTATACGCAAACAATGAATCATGGAACACTGCATCAAAAACTAATGATGTAATATATGGTGATTAACATAACAATAAAAATTTTTTTTAAAATGCCAAAAAAAAAAAAAAAAGAGAAGCTCAGACCAACAACCAGGAAGTCTGAGTGGTGGGAACAAAACCTCAGCATTAAAGGGGTGGGAAGAAATGCCACAATACTCATGGCGGTTCTCAGAATTGCCTTTATTCTTGCTGATGACAGCAATGATCCATGGTTCTTTGAGAAATTTGATTTATCACTATTTAGAGTAAAGATGTGGTGCTATAAAATCAAACTCTTCTTCCTCAGTCAAAACTCTCAACCATAACCTCTTTTCACACAAATGCTTTTGATGTTTTGCTTAGACATTTATGCATTCTCATTTGAAAATACATTTCTTAGGCGGCAGGTATCTCCTTCTGAATGTTGGATTTTAGACCTCTATTATGTGTCTTATAAAGCATTACATATGTTCACGGATTTAACATATACCATTTTAATTATTTTGATTCTAAATTTATCTTAGCCATTTTAAACAATTTATTCTGTAGTCTCTAGGGACAGAGAAGATTAAGACTGCTCTTCAATTCAACAAACACTTGTATAAGCTTAATGTAAGCTCCTTGTATTTTAACCTCTATTATTCTCCCAACAAGAATTGAATGTGTTCTGCTTTCTCAGAACTTTTCTTTTAATCAGAATTTCTAGCCCATTCCTCCAGCAGTTATATCCACTCTCTCCTAAAATTCCTAGGCCAAACTTGTCTCTGCCAACAAGACTTTCTCAGATTAATCTTACCAATTCCAATAATCTAATGTTATTTCCTTTTGGCACCTATATACATTGCTAGTTTGCATTTATTAGTCTTCTTAATACATGTAATTTACATAATTATAACTCTATCTTAACAGGAAGCAGAAAACTGGCAGGATCTCAGTGTGCTGTATCAGTGTTTTGAGAATAATGTCTCATGTCTATATGTGTAACCAATAAGCACTATACTTACAACTCCTTGAGGACATCTTGACATTTCTTGCTTTATAGTCTCTTAGTTTAATTATTAGAGGGAGGGCTGATCCCAAAGTGGGAGAAAAAAATGAATTCTGAGAGGCACTTCACACCCACACACCATTTTTCATGGAAGAGGATACATTCTCAACTGAAAATCAATGTCCTACAATTCAGCAGTTTACAAAAATTCATTGAGAATTCTCATAAGTTTCCAGAATTTAGCCTCCTGTGTCCCTAGCTCCCTTCCATCTCTTTTAATTAAAGAAGGAAAATAGACAATTTATATTACCAAAAGTTCCAACATTTAAAGGAAATCTAATTAATAATCTTCCAAAATCTGAATCAAATGATAAATCAAGAATCTAGGAAGAAATTTAGTGTTATTTCTCCCTCTGGATTAGAGACCACATTTAGACCCAAGTACTAAATAGCCCTCTTGTTACTTATTCAGCTGAACTGATTTTATTCACCTAATTGCAAGAGAAGAAGCTGGAGCGCTGCAGAAGCACAGCAGTGCTGGTGATGAGGGAGCAGAAGGCAAGCTGAGGGAGCAGAAGGCAAGCTGAGGACAAAGCACAAGCTAACACCAACCCCCCCTCAGGTGGGATAAATATGACATTCCTCATGTACTCCTGGCTGCCCTAGAACAAAGGAAAGGGAAAAACAAATGGTTAACTGATAGAGATCACAGTCCTGCAGGACATGAGTCTACATCAATTTGTAATTGTCTTAATGATTTACAAGAAAAAAGCAATCTCCAGAAACCTATAGACTCAATTTCCTAGAGCCCTAACATCACCCTCCCTTTCATAGGATAACAAATCTTATATAATCAGTCACTCCTCACAACATAGTGCAGCTCTTTCTGCCCACGGGTCCTATGCCCTTGCTTTAATAAAACCATCTTTTTGCACCAAAGACATCCCAAGAATTCTTTTTTGGCCATCAGCTCTGAACCCCACTACGTCAAACCACATCATTTTGGTGACTTCACATGGGGCTTTGAGTCTTTTCATCTGGACTCTGAGCCTTGGTGCAAACTTGATGAGTACTTTCTCTCTCCCTTTACTTTCATTTCAGGGCCTTTTCAAGGAGTATAGTCTTACTGGAACACTTTCACGTCCATTGTTCAGGCTACAATCCTCTAGCCCATGACTACTCTATGGGGAGGAGAAAGCCTGTCTTTTGGCTGGAAGTGGTAATAAGACCCAGGAACTCAATACCCTCTTTTTATTCCTGTCCTTATACAAAGTTGTCTGCCTTGGGCATGGGACAGCCATCTAAGTCACCAGGAAGGCTGCCAGTCTTAAGAGTCCTGTGTGAGGTTTCCTTATTGGTCTAATGTGATCCCCTCCACATCTCCAGTCCATCCACTTATGGCCACAAGACCTTCACTTGGAGCCAGCCAAAACCAGTACCTGACTGAATTAAAACCCAAGTGGGGACTGTTTCCTAGAGAAGTTGGCTGTAAAAGACTACATGTGTTGGAATGTCGCTTAGGCCATGATACATTTCTATCTTTACTGTTTTCTGTCAATGTCTTCTACTAACTACTTAAGCTACAAAATTGCATAATTTCTCCTTGTAAAACTTTTCCAGTGTTGGGCACCTGGATGGCTCAGTTGGTTAAGTGTCTGCCTTCAGCTCAGGTCATAATCCCAGGATCCTAGGATCGAGCCCCCCATCAGGCTCCCTGCTGAGAGGCACCTCACACCTTGTTCCTCTCCCCTTGTTCCTCCCACCCACTCATGCTCTCTCTTTCTCTGTCAAATAAATAAAAAAAGCAAAGCAGAATGTTTCTAGTGTTTTCCATGGTTTAAAAATGGTGGGTTCTTCAAGGCAAGGTAAAATAAAACATGACCTGTATGGCATGGTTTTAAAGGCATGGTATTTGGTCCTTGCCTAGAAAGCAATAGGGAAGTGGGCGGGGGTGTAGTAAATGGGAGAAGCTAGCATCCCTCCTCAGGGGCTTTTAATGGCAGGGTGGTGATCATAGTGATTTTGTTCCAGGGATGCCTCGTGTTGCTTTGACACCAGGAACCTCTGATATATCCTGCACATGGGATGCCACCTGGCAGTCAGTTGAGGGGAGGAAGCGTTTCCTTGGTAATGGACCTTCTCTCTTCTTTATTTCCCAGGGACTCTCCCTTTGAATGCCTTTTAACCCACTGGAAACAGTTTGGATTGCAAAATTTAAGAAATGACTGATCTCCTGTAACAGTGCATGGCCTCAGTAAGATCTATCAGTTAGATCTCTTCTGCAGGAAACAGCTCAAATGTATGGAGGTACCCCAGGTCCAGGCCTTCATGGCTTTAAATCAGGACCCCAAGTTAAGGGCCTTCTGCAGATCGTGTTTGTCCACCAACCAGGCCAGTACATTTCCTCCTGACACACTGGATGATAATTATCTAAATAGGCCTCCTGCTGATAGAACCCAGGTTGCTGGAGAAAACACAGGCCCTCCCTAATGAAGGGGACACTTTCTCTCTCACTGTTCCTCCTCGTAGACTCAGGTTACTCTAGCTGGGTTTATTCATTTCCTGGGTTAATGTCTATGGTAATTGGAACCAACTGTCTCTGGTTAGTCTGCCTCAAGATGGGGACATTAAGGAATAGTCCCAAACAGTTGCCAAAACTCTGTTTCAGGGAAGTTCCCTGTCTTCTCCTGACTGACACAGACTGCTTAATTTCACTTGGAGGAAAAAACAAACAAACAAACAAATAAACCTGCATCTGCTCATCTGTCCAAGCTAACAGGTTTTAGGACCAGGAGACTTCTTTTTCTGCCCTCTGGACTTTTATTTACCTCCACCCTTCCAGGTGGCACCTCACCTCTTCTGCCTTTCCCTGCTCCTCCTCCTATTTCTGCACCACCTTGGGTGAAGCCTGCATAACTGGTTCCTAAACCATCCTCTGTGCCTCTGGCACCATTGGCCCTGTCTGGGAGTGAAGAGTACCCCCTCAGACTTAATACCTCCCACTTCAAATTCTCCCCCCCACCCCTGTGTCCCAGGTAAAAATTGACAATGGGGAACAAATTGATTGGCTTTTAAGTGGACCTGGGTGGAACATAATTCAGTATTTAATTATTGTCTCTAGCTTTACTGAAGGTTAAATACACTTGATCTCTTCCAATTTGTCAGCAAAAAGATGACTTAAACTAATGGTTAATTTTGTCTGTCTCAAAGTTTTCATGGGTAATTGTTAAGATAGTCCTTGGTAATCTAAAACTTTAAAGTTTTGCTAGGATGATAAATCGGGATTGAATTAGTTGGATATCTAGGTCTTTTCCAGATAGAATGGAGTGCTAAAATACTGATAACTGAACAGAGGTTTGTGTTTTTTGTGTTTTTTGCTTCTTATTGCAGAGAAACTAAGAATATTTGAGTTTGTTGGTAAACATGCTTTGTGCTTAATTAACTCATAAATTTATCATCTAAAGAATTCTGGTATGACTGTTCATAATTGGTTACTACTTAGTTTTCACTGGAGACTGTGGTTTCTGAGAGTGCAAAATTCTGCTAAATGTAATTAAGACAGATGGAAATAATGGAAGTGACTCTATGTAGAAAAGTAGGAGATATGTAAGAAAGATTGCAATTTGTTGGACTAAAGTTGAAATGAATGGATTTTAAAAGTACACTGGTATAATATTGAAATTCTGCTTTTTTTCTGTTCAAAAAAAAAGTTTTCTTAAATTGTTGGTCAGCTCTTGATAAGAAAATGTAAGCAAAGTTTTTTTCTCTTTTCTTTGCCCAGTAAAACCAGTTTCTGTGCTTTGTCTTTATCAGGTCTTTGATTACTTAGTCAAAACTTCTCAATATTAAAGGAGCTAAGTTTTGCTAACAATTATATACACCTACATATTTGTCTTTGGAATCTCTTATTGTCACCTTGGCTAAATAAATAATTAAGTTTTAAGTTTTATAATGATCTGTAATCCTATTTAGGCTTGTGTTTTAAAAACTTTCTAAGGTTTATTTTTTAACAAATGTTCTCAAGATTTAAATTGTAAATGAAGTCTTTTTGACTGACTAGATTTGTTTATTTGGTATGTTAAGTTACTTGGAAAGTGCTGTCAAACAAATAATGATAAGTTTTAGGTTATGTTTGGGTAAATGCTACAACTATTCTAGAGATATATGAAATTCCTGAAATTCTAATATGTTCTAGTGTAAGGTCATCACTTAACACTCTAGTTATCCAATTGTTATGTGTCATAGAAATAACTGGATTTCCTTGTCAAGCTACATTATAATGAGCCCTCATCAGATCTTTAACCATGTTCACTTTTGAGTCTGTTGTCATTTATAGTTATTGTTCTTATTCTCTTGTGAAACGTGTTTCATCTTGTTGCAGGGTTGCAGGGTTCTTGTGTTGTGGAGTCCAAGAATGAATCTCACAGACACAAAAGGGTGAAGTGATAATTTATTAAGTGAAGGTGAGAACAGAAAGAAAGCTCTTTAGAGTGGGAGGGGTTCCTTCATGGTCGCCAAATGATGTAGTTTTGGAATGTTTGTGAGAGCCAACAGCCAAGAAAGAATTCTTGGGACATCTTGGGTGCAAATAGGTGATTTTATTAAAGCACAGCGACAGGACCCATGGACAGAAAGACTGCACTAGGGTCAGGAGGAGTGGCCCATTATATACTTTCAAGTTGGGAGGGGGTTAAGGGATAGTGTAAGTCTCTAAGGAATTTTGGAAACAAGATATCCAGGATGTTGAGGGCTAGCTATTTTTAAGAAAATGTCATTTATTACTATTTAATAAAACTTTATTCAATGAGACCCTTCAGATGTATATTGGTGGGTCATATGTTTGGGGGATGATTGCCAACATGTATCTTGGGGGGTAGAGATAAAAGAAGTTTCCAAAGAATTTTTATATGTTAAAGTAGACCTACAGAATCCTGGGGGTCAGGCTAATATTGCCTTTTGCCCTTAACCAAGTATCAACATCGAAGCAACTCAGTCCCTAGAGGAATATCACTCTGCCTGTTTCAAGGACTTGTCAATGGACTGTTAAGTACTAAGGAAATTTAATATTTTTCCTCCTGCCTTTGTTTCCCACATCAATTTTCAAGCAGATTAACAAAAATGACTTTATTTTTTTAAAAAAATTACAAGTTTTTAGTATCTTTAAAATCATAAAACTAAAATGGGTAAGAATTTCCAGAACTAACTAAAAGTTTGTCTTCATTCAACTGAATAAAATTTAGTAACATGACTAAATAAAGGAAGATGATTATAATTTTTGTGATTTTTCTTTTAAACATTGCTGGTTCTCTAGTGTTTGCTCTTCCAGATTAAGGAGATTTCTCTTAAGATGTCTATGATATATAGAAATAGTGATAAAATATTCCTTTGTGAACAAATTGAAACATTTAACTTTTCTTCTCAGCCTGAACGCTCCAAAATTCAGAAACTCTCATTGAGTATTCTTTCTTTCATGGCAATCATAGTTACCTGCATAAGTTAAATAAGAATCTGTTCTTGTAACAGGACACCATTGGAAGCATTGGTTGTTCTACCAAGGTTTTGACTGGAATATTATGTTTGAGAGACATGCATAGACTCAGATATGACCCTACAGCTTTAAGGAACTGAAGTTGACCTTATTATGTCACATGGAGCCAGTAAAGCCCCTTGGAACTGTTGGCCTGATACCTTGCTTATAGAGTTCCCAGCAGCTTTACCAAGTGAGTAAAGAATGTCACTTCTTGGAGGTGCGGGAACCTCAGGATGCTTTGGGGACCTTGAGAAGAAGAATTCGCCCAAATCTATATTGCAGAATGTCTGATGGCAAATATTTGGCTTGGCTTCTTGTCTAGAAAGGCTACTAAAAGTTCAATCTAGAGATCCTTATAAAAAGTTCCAATTTTGCAAAGCAAATTTTAAAAGATCTATGTGGCCAATCACTATCCTTGCTGAGCTTATATAAATAATTAGACTAAGTTTGTTAAAATTGGACTTGTTTTACAAATGAATTGGTATTGATTTTGCTATCTCTGGAAATGAGGATAATTATAGAGAAAAATTATGTTTCAATAACACATCTTTGTAGATATTAAATTTTAATACTATTTATTATAAACTAGAGTAGATCCTAAATTCTTCTGGTTTCCTCAAATATTTGTCTCTTCAACTAAGGTTTCCAATCTTTTTCCATTTTTGGAAAAAATGACTTTGCTTAAAGTCATTAAAAACTAAAACTATGTTTTTTTCCCTAAAAGCCCTAAAAATTGACACTGGACAACTTGAGGTAAATTTCAGAGAAATAGCTCATGTATAGACCATCTTCTTGCTTGTTATTCTATGGGAATAATAACAAGACCCCATGTGCCTATGATTATTTGAACAATTGGAAATGGGATTGATTCCCCCAACAATTGTATGTGGAAAGCCTTTTCTCACTGTGGACTTATTGACAGAGAGGGACTATGGTGTTTTGTTAAATTATTCACTTGAGGCTGGGTTAATTCATAAATCTCTAAATTAATATGAAAACCCTATCCTCTCTAAACCTATCAGACAGTTACTAGCAACCCATCCCATGTAAACCCAGGAGATACAGTTTATTTAAAAGATTGGAAATCAAATACAGCAGGGGACTTAAATCCAAAATGGAAAGGTCCATATAGTGTCATATTATGTACTCCTACAGCATAAAACTAGGACATTCCTCATGGATTCCTATACCAAGAATTAAACCTGTACTTTCCTCTTAGCAATCCAGTGTGCCAAATAACGTGATTCCTTTGAACTTGTGGAAGACCACAAACTTCTTTTAAAATGAAAATGATGGTTGTACTTTTTTTCTCTTTCCCCAATGTAAACTGACAATTCCTTTCCATGAGCTATTCAAAAGGATCACTAGAGACACTTGAATTACAAACCAGAAAAACCCATCTGATTTCTACTGCTGTTCCCACTCCATCTGAGGGTGCTTCAAACCTGACATCTAAAAATCTTCTCACCACCAGCACTCAAGACTCAATTACTGGGTTTATCATTTGCTCTAACCATTAACCTATATATTACTTTTGTTTCTGTAAAAGTTACTTTTCTTAATTACCTAATCGCTTACAAAACAAAACAGAGTCTATATGATAGCAACACTACCTGCTACACAATTAAGGCCTTAAATGACTCTCAAAATAACATTATATTATTAAACACTAAACTTAAATACATAAAACAGTTCTATAAAATTGAATAGCATTAGATATTTTAACAGCAGCACAAGGTGGACTTGTGCTATCATAAAAACAAAAGGTTGTATATACATTCCAGATTACCACAAAAATATTTCTGTGTTTCTAACTGACATGAAAACTCAAGTTGGTGCTTTAAATGATCTCTTTCTCTTTCCTTTAGTAATTGGTTAAAACTCCTGGACTAGAAGAAAATTATGGTCAACTATCAAGGGTCTTTTATTCAGGCTTCTCTTTTTCATAATAATATTAACCTCATTTTGTTATCATTTTTGGTGTCTCCCTGCCTGGTGCCAAGACTCCTTCACTGCTAACAGACTGATTCCAGCTGACAGATGATCCATTCTACTCAAGGAGGTTCGTGTATGTTGTCCACCTTGGATTCAGCTGCCTCCACCTTTCATAACCCTCTTATATGTTCCCCGACTGACCAATGTTGACCCATAAGCCCCTACTCAGCAGGAAGAAACTAGAGAAGATGAGACCTTCCACCTGCAACAACCTTCAAGATTTAAGGGTTAAAAATTGTTCAGCGGGGGAACAATGAGGGAGCAGAAGGCAAGCTGAGGACAAAGCACAAGCTAACATCAACCCCCCCTCAGGTGGGATAAATATGACATTCCTTATGTACTCCTGGCTGCCCTAGAACAAAGGAAAGGAAAAAACAAATGGTTAACTGATAGAAATCACAGTCTTGCAGGACATGAGTCTACATCAGTTTGTAACTGTCTTAATGATTTACAAGAAAAAAGCAATCTACAGAAACCTATAGACTTAATTTCCTAGAGCCCTAACATCATCCTCCCTTTCATAGGATAACAAATCTTATATAATCTGTCACTCCTCACAACCCAGTGCAGCTCTTTCTGCCCATGGGTCCTATGCCCTTGCTTTAATAAAACCACCTTTTTGCACCAAAGACATCTCAAGAATTCTTTCTTGTCCATCGGCTCTGACCCCACTACTTCAAACCACATCACTGGTAAGCATACATTATAGAGGAGACTTGCCATTAACAGTGGATTGGTTCACAGAGATGGAGCCACACAAACAGTAATTTCTAACAGATTAATCTCACTGGATGCAAGGAACAGAACTATTAGTCTCCCTGGTATTACTGAAGGGTTGATTGAAGCAGGCAGAGAGAGGGCCCAGGGGTTCCCTTTTTGCATTACTTCTGCTGGGAAGTCTGCTCATGAAAAAGTGAGAAAAGAATAGTGTTTCCTCTAACAAAGTGCTATGGGAAAATCCAAAGGGTATTCAAGGATATTCTACTCACACTGTTTTTGTAGGAATGGCCCACGTGGGAAGGAATTTCCATGTTTAAAGATAAACAATAAGGAGGGGGGAAAAAAAACCCAAGACAAAATTTAGGGCAAAGTGTAAGAAATAGAACACCTCACACAAAAGAGAGAGCATCTCACAAGATTGCTTCTAGAAAGCAGTTGAAAATACTATTCTTAAATAAATTGTACTTGCAAGGAAATGAAAGAAAACTTAGGCTAAATGAGGTAGGAAAGCAACAGAAAGAGATGAAAAATTGATTTCACAGCATCATGATAATAAATAGGAAATTAATGAAACTAACAATTTAAAAACATTTATGTGTATGAAGACATGGAATATATATATGGGAAACAAAACAAAACAAACAACAGCAACAAACAAGTCAGTGAACCAGATCTTAGCCTGAAGAATACAGCGATAAGTTACAAAAAGATGAGAATGAACAGAGAACAGAGAACAAACATCTAGGTGTTAGAGGGAAGATGACAACACCTGTAGGTTTGCAAAAGAAATCCAAATAAATGAAATGGACACGAGTTCAAAAGAATAATAAAATCACATTTTTAGCTAATGAAAGAAATGTTGTTAGTGAAAAAGAAATCACTCTCTATATTGGAAAGACCAATTCTAAGGCATTTCCTGTTAAAATTATTGAACTCTAGGAGACAAATATCAATTTCTGTAAGCATTCATGTTTGTGCAGCAGGAATATTTTAAAAACGCAAATGCAGGCTTAATGCAACTAGAAAGGAGTTCAAAATACAGACACTTTTAAAGGGAAGGGGGTGCTCTGAGAATTGTGTAAATGGTCAATTTACATTATAAAACCAATAGCAAGATGTCCTAACATATGCAAGAGCTCAGATTTTTCACCAAGGGTTCCAGAAGTGTCACTCACATTGTTCTGTATATGCATGGTATTTGTAAAGCTGTGCCTTATCAATCTGTGAGCCTGTCTGTGCTTCAAAACAAAACTAAATAAAATCAGTAGGATATGATCCAGTTAACCAAAGGCATATCAACTATAGTAACCACAAATGAAGAAGTCTAAGATTTAATACTGAATCTAGAAAATAAATGCAATGAGGACATTAAATATAATTATATAAAAAAAAATCACAACCTTAGTGCTTTTATAACAAAAAGGTGAAATCATTAGAATAAAATCACAAATTTGGAAAAAAAATGTTACTTAGGACAGAGAAGAAAGCTTAATACAACATTAGAAACTAAAATACAAAAAAAAAACCTACATCAATTTAAAAACTAATTCTTTAAAAACAATAAAAGAGCTGACTCTTTGGATGAATCCAGAATTCAAGAAGAGAAAATACATATATTTGTAATTAGGAATAAAAAAGTACACAATCACAGAAAGAGCAGCAAGAAAAACAATTATTAAAAGAATTTTACAAAGGGGAGGAACAAGATGGCGGAGGAGTAGGAGACCTAAATTTCATCCGGTCCCAGGAATTCAGCTGGATAGGGATCAAACCACTCAGAACACCTACGAACTCAACAGGAGATCGAAGAAAAGAACAGCAGCAACTCTCTGAGCAGAAAAATGACCACTTTCTGGAAGGTAGGACATGCAGAGAAGTGAATCTGAGGCGATAATAGGGGAAGATAGACCACAGGAGAGGGAGCTTCTGTAGGCCGGCTACTGGCGAGTGACAGAGCAGCGGAGGACAAAATTGGAACTTTTAGAAGTCTGCTCCGCTGAGGGACGTCACTCCCATGGCTAAGCAGGGGGTGGAACCCTCACGAGACAGTGTGGTCTCAGGACCCTCGGGGTCACAGAAAGACCGGGGGTGCCTGAGTGTGGCAGAGCTCCCAGGCATCAGAGTGGGGAAGCTGGCTGCAGAGATGGAACAGAGGAGGGGGCTCTGAGCTCCGGGTTGACATAAACCATGATCCGCAGCACAGTCGGGCCCCTGCTCTTCCAGCAGGGACCCAACAAATGGCAGATCTGGAGAGACTCTCCTTCCCCTCCCCCCGGGGGGAGTGGTACAGGAGCGCACTGCAGGGATCTGATGGATTTGGAGGCTCCAAACGGGGTTGTGTGCCAGAGATAGAAATGCTCGGTCACAGGCCAGGTGAGCACGGAGTACGGCCAGAGACTGGGGAGATAGGAGTGATTGACTCCTTTTCTCTGGGGGCTCACTGAGAAGTGGGGCCCGAGCTCTTGCCTCCTCTGGGGCCAGAGATTGGGAGGCCACCATTTTCATTCTCGTCCTCCAAAACTGTATGGAAAGCTTTCAGGGAACAAAAGCTACTGAGAGAAAACCCTAGCAAATTACTTAGCCTGGCCCCTGGCAAGGGAGGGTGCAATTCTCCCTGGGGCAGAGACACTTGAGAATGACTGCAACAGGCCCCTCCTCCAGGAGATCAGCCAGAACATCCAGCCAAGACAAGTTTACCAATCAATGAGAACTGCAAAGAACTGCAAATCTCCAGCGCTAGGGGAAATACAGCACATAGAATTCCTGGCTTTTTCCCCATGATTCTTTAGTCTTTCAAACTTAATTTTTAAAATTTTCTTTACTTTTTTCTTTTTCTGTTTCTTTTTTTAAATTTTTCTTTACTTTTTCAACCAACACTTATCAATTCTCTTTTAAAAATATTTTTAAATTTTCATCTTTACAGTCATATTCCATCTCTTCATCATATTTAGCCTTATTTTTGTATATATATAAATTTTTCTTTCTTTAAAATTTTGGGAGGTAATTTCTTCTAACAGACCAAAATACACCCAAAATCTAGCGTGTGGCTCTGTTCTATTCACAAGCCTGATCACATTTTTCTTTCCCCCTTTTCCCCCAGTTTCAGGTCTCTTCTGATTTGTTTAGTGTATATTTCTCTGGGTAAGTTTTTGTCATTTAAGTATTTTGTTCTCTCATTCATCTATTCTTCTCTGGACAAAATAACAAGATGGAAAAACTCACCTCAAAAAAAAAAAAAAAGAACAAGAGGCAGTACCGACTGCCAGGGACCAAATCAATACAGACATTAGTAAGATATCGGAACTAGAGTTCAGAATGATGATTATAAAGATACTAGCTGGGCTTGAAAAAAGCATAGAAGATACTAGAGAATCCTTTCTGGAGAAATAAAAGAAACTAAAATCTAACCAAGTCGAAATCAAAAAGGCTATTAATGAGATGCAGTCAAATATGGAGGCTCTAACTACTAGGATAAATGAGGCAGAGGAGAGATTTAGTGATATAGAGGACCAAATGATGGATAATCAAGAAGCTGAGAAAAAGAGAAATAAACAACTACTGGATCATGAGGAGAGAATTTGAGAGATAAGTGATACCATAAAGCGAAACAATTAAAGTAACGGGGATCCCAGAAGAAGAAGAAAGGGAGAGAGGGGCAGAAGGTATATTGGAGCAAATTATAACAGAGAACTTCCCTAATTTGGGGAAGGAAACAGGCATCAAAATCAAGGAGGCAAAGAGAACCCCCCTCAAAATCAATAAAAATAGGTCAACACCCTGACATCTAATAGGAAAACTCACAAGTCTCAGAGACAAAGAGAAAATCCTGAAAGCAGCTTGGGAAAAGAGTTCCGTAACCTACAATGGTAGAAACACTAGATTGGCAGTAGACCTATCTACAGAGACCTGGCAGGTCAGAAAGGACTGGCATGATATATTCAGAGCACTAAATGAGAAAAATATGCAGCCAAGACTACTATATCCAGCTAGGCTGTCATTGAAAATACAAGGAGAGATAAAGAGCTTCCAAGACAAACAAAAACTAAAGGAATTTGAAAAACCAAACCAGCCCTACAAGAAATATTGAAAGGGGACCTCTAAACAAAGAGAGAGCCTAAAAGTAACATAGACTAGAAAGGAACAGAGACAATATACAGTAACACTCACCTTACAGGCAATACAATGGCACTAAATTCATATCTCTCAATAGTTACCCTGAATGTAAATGGGCTAAATGCCCCAATCAAAAGACACAGGCTATCAGATTGGATAAAGAAACAAGACCCATCAATATGCTGTCTGCAAGAGACTCGTTTTAGACCCAAAGACCCCTCCATATTTAAAGTGAAGGGGTAGAAAACAATTTACCATGCTAATGGACGTCAAAAGAAAGCTGGGGTGGCAATCCTTACATCAGACAAATTAGATTGTAAACCAAAGACTATAATAAGAGACGAGGAAGCACACTACATCATACTTAAAGGGTCTATCCAACAAGAAGGTCTAACAATTTTAAATACCTCTGTACCTAACATGGGAGCAGCCAATCATATAAGCCAATTAATAACAAAAGCAAAGAAACACATCTACAATAATACAATAATAGCAGGGGACTATAACACCCCCCTCACTGAAATGGACAGATCATCTAAGCAAAAGATCAGCAAGGAAATAAAGGTTTTAAATGACACACTGGACCAGATGAACTTCACAGATATATTCAGAACACTTCATCCCAAAGCAACAGAATACACATTCTTCTCTAGTGCCCATGGAACATTCTCCAGAATAGATCACATACTGTGTCACAAATCAGGTCTCAACTGGTACCAAAAGATTAGGATCATTCCCTGCATATTTTCGGACCACAATGCTTTGAAACTAGAACTCAATCACAAGAGGAAAGTTGGAAAGAACCCAAATATATGGAGGCTAAAGAGCATCCTAAAGAGCATTCATCCAAAGAATGAATGGATCAAACAGGAAATTAAAGAAGAATTAAAAAAATTCACGGAAACCAATGAAAATGAAAGCACAACTGTTCAAAATCTTTGGAATGCAGCAAAGGTGGTTCTAAGAGGAAAGTATACAGCAATACAAGGCTTTCTCAAGAAACAAGAAAGGTCTCAAATACACAACCTAAACCTACACCTAAAGGAGCTGGAGAAAGAACAGCAAATAAAGCCTCAACCCAGCAGGGGAAGAGCAATAATAAAGATCAGAGCAGAAATCAATGAAATAGAAACCAAAAGAACAGTAGAACAGATCAATGAAATTAGGAGCAGGTTCTTTGAAAGAATTAATGAGATTGATAAACCCCTGGCCAGACTTATCAAAAAGAAAAGAGAAAAGACCCAAATAAATAAAATCATGAATGAAAGAGGAGAGCTCACAACCAACACCCCAAAGAAATACAAACAATTATAAGAACATATTATGAGCAACTATAAGCCAGCAAATTAAATAATCTGGAAGAAATGGATGCATTCCTAGAGACATATAAACTACCACAACTGAACAGTAAGAAATAAAAACCTGAACAGACCCATAAACACTAAGGAAATTGAAGCAGTCATCAAAAATCTCCCAACAAACAAGAGCCCAGGGCCAGATGACTTCCCAGAGGAATTCTACCAAATATTTAAAAAAGAATTAATACCTATTCTCCTGAAACTGTTCCAAAAAATAGAAATGGAAGGAAAACTTCCAAACTCGTTTTATGAGGCTGGCATTACGTTGATCCCCAAATCAGACAAAGACCCCATCAAAAAGGAGAACTACAGACAATATCCTTAATGAACATGATTGCAAAAATTCTCACCAAAATACTAGCCAATAGGATCCAACAGTACATTAAAAGGATTATTCACCATGACCAAGTGGGATTTATTCCTGGGCTGCAAGGTTGGTTCAACACCCACAAATCAATCAATGTGATACAATACATTAATAAAAGAAAGAACAAGAACCATATGATCCTCTCAATAGATGCAGAAAAAGCATTTGACAAAGTACAGCATTTTTTCTTGATCAAAACTCTTCAGAGTGTAGGGATAGAGGGTACATACCTCAATATCATAAACGCCATCTATGAAAAACCCATAGCGAATATCATACTCGATGGGGAAAAACTGAGAGCTTTTCCCATAAGTTCAGGAACATGGCAGGGATATCCACTATCAACACTGCTGTTCAACATAATACTAGAAGTCCTAGCCTCAGCAATCAGAAAACAAAATGAAATAAAAGGCATCTGAATTGGCAAAGAAGAAGTGACTCTCACTGTTTGCAGATGATATGATACTTTACATGGAAAACCCAAAAGACTCCACCCCAAACTACTAGAACTCATACAGGAATTCAGTAAAGTGGCAGGATATAAAATCAATGTACAGAAATCAGTTGCATTTCTATACACCAACAATGAGAGAGAAGAAAGAGAAATTAAAGAGTCTATCCCATTTACAATTGCACCCAAAACCATAAGATACCTAGGAATAAATCTGACCAAAGATGCAAAGGATCTGTACTCAGAAAACTATAGAATACTAATGAAAGAAACTGAGGAAGTCACAAAGAAATGGAAAAACTTTCCATGCTCATGGATTAGAAGACAAATATTGTGAAGATGTCTATGCTACCTAGAGCAATCCACACATTTAATGCAATCCCTATCAAAATACCATCAAGTTTTTCAAAGAGATGGAACAAATAATCCTAAAATTTATGTGGAACCAGAAAAGACCCCGAATAGCCAGAGGAATGTTGAAAAAGAAAAGCAAAGCCAGTGTCATCACAATTCTGGACTTCAAGCTCTATTACAAAGCTGTCATCTTCAAGACAGTATGGTACTGGCACAAAAACAGACACATAGATCAATGGAACAGAATACAGAGCCCAGAAATGGACCCTCAACTCTATGGTCAACTAATCTTCAACAAAGCAGGAAAGAAGGTCCAATGGAAAAAGACAGTCTCTTCAACAAATGGCATTTGGAAAATTGGACAGCCACATGCAGAAGATTGAAACTGGGCCATTTCCTTACACCACACAAAAAAAATAGACTCAAAATGGATGAAAGACCTAAAGGTGAGACAGGAATCCATCAAAATCCTTGAGGAGAACACAGGCAGCAACCTTTTTGATCCCAGCTGCCCCAAATTCTTCCTAGAAACATCACCAAAGGCAAGGGAAGCAAGGGCAAAACGAACTATTAGGACTTCATCAAGTTAAAAAGCTTTTGCACAGCAAAGGAAACAGTCAACAAAACCAAAAGACAACCAACCGAATGGGATAAGATATTTGCAAATGATATATCAGGTAAAGGGCTAGTATCCAAAATCTATGAAGAACTTATTAAACCTAAAGAACAAATAATCCAATCAATAAATGGGCAGAAGACATGAACAGACATTTTTCCAAAGAAGACAACCAAATGGCCAACAGACACATGAAAAAGTGCTCAACATCACTCAGCCTCAGGGAAATACAAACAAAACCTCAATGAAATACCACCTCACACCAGTCAGAATGGCTAAAATTAACAAGTCAGGAAACGACAGATGTTGGCGAGGATGTAGAGAAGGGGGAACCCTCTTACACTGTTGGTGGGACTGCAAGCTGGTACAGCCACTCTGGAAAACAGTATGGAGGATCCTCAAAAAGTTGAAAATAGAGCTACCCTACAAGCCAGCAAGTGCACTACTGGGTATTTACCCCAAAGATACAAATGTAGTGATCCGAAGGGGCACGTGCACCCCAATGTTTATAGTAGCAATGTCCATGATAGCCAAACTATATAAAGAGCCCTCATGTCCATCAACAGATGGATGGATAAAGGATATGTGGTATATATATACAATGGAATATTATGCAGCCATCAAGAAATGAAATCATTTGCCATTTGCAACGATGTGGATAGAACTAGAAGGTATTATGCTAAGCAAAATAAGTCAATCAGAGAAAGTCAATTATATGATCTCACTGATATGAGGAATTTGAGAAACAAGACAGAGGATCACAGGGGAAGGGAGGGAAAAATGAAACCAGAGAGGGAGACAAACCATAAGAGACTCTTAATCTCAGGAAACAAACTGAGGGTTGCTGAAGTGGAGGGGGGGTGGGAGGGATGGGGTGGCTGGGTGATGGACGTTGGAGAGGGTATGTACTATGCTGAGCGCTGTGAATTGTGTAAGACTGATGAATCACAAACCTGTATTCCTGAAACAAATAATACATTATATGTTAATAAAAATTAAAATAAAATAAAATAAATCCAATTGCAAAAAAAAAAAGAATTTTTACAATATCAGAAATGAAGGTCTGGATAAATCAAACCATTTTCCAGAAAAATACAGATTTCTAAAATTGATAACAAAACCCAAATATATTCAACAGAACTGTGTCTATTTTATTTTATTTATTTTTATTTTTTTTAAAGATTTTATTTATTTGACAGAGAGAGACACAGTGAGAGAGGGAACACAAGCAGAGGGAGTGGGAGAGAGAGAAGCAGGCTTCCCGCCAAGCAGGAGCCTGATGTGGGGCTCAATCCCAGGACCTGGAATCATGACCTAAGCTGAAGGCAGACACTTAATGACTGAGCCACCCAGTCGCCCCAGAACTGTGTCTATTTTAATACTCTTTGTGCATGAGCTCCTAAACAAGTGAAACAAATTAAAATTTCTAGGTTCTGATAGTTTTAATTATTTAAACAAATAAATTTACTGCTGTTTAAATAATTTTGGAGCATATAAAATGAACGAAAGCACTCCACTTTTATTTTTTTAATATATTTTTTTAAGATTTTATTTATTTATTTGAGAGAGAATGAGAGATAGAAAGCACGAGAGGGAAGAGGGTCAGAGGGAGAAGCAGACTCCCTGCTGAGCAGGGAGGCCGATGTGGGACTCGATCCCGGGACTCCAGGATCATGACCTGAGCCGAAGGCAGTCGCTTAACCAACTGAGCCACCCAGGCGCCCAAGCACTCCACTTATTTTTTAAAGGTTATGAAACTTTGATATCTACATAATATAAAAGATCACATAAAATATTTAATTATAAACAAAATATTAAATGATAAATTCCAGCAGTACTTCAAAATCAACTTGACTTGGTCCCAACCCTATTCTAGTATCTCTGAGGTCATATGGTGTCATAATATTAATGAATACATAAATTTTTGTAATTCACATATTAAATGGTTAAATGAGAGTGAATGATCAAATTTTTATGCCAAAAGACATTTGATAATTTTTTTTAAAGATTTTATTTATTTATTTGACAGAGAGAGAGCACAAGCAGCAGGAGCAGCAGAGGGAGAGGGAGAAGCAGACATCCCGCTGAGCAGGGAGCCCAATGTGGGGCTCAATCCCAGGACCCTGGGATCATGACCTGAGCCGAAGGCAGACGCTTAACTGACTGAGCCACCCAGGTGCCCCGACATTTGATAATATTTAAAACCAATCCTGACATAACTCTTCAGTGAAATAAGACTAGAAAGATTTTTTTTCCTAAAGAGAAGTGTTATGCTTAACAGGGAACAACAGGAACATTTATTTTAAAAGCAGAAAAAATATATGATTGAAAATCTTCATCATTTCTGGACATAGGCCATTAGGCAAAATGAATTAAAATATAACCAAAGTGAGAAGGTAAATTTTAAATTATTTATAAAGAAAAGCAAGTAAAAGGAAAAAAAAGCTGTGTCAGAGGAACACAGTAAAGTAGCTTATTGTTAATTAAATAAATCTGTTAAATGACAAAGATTCAACCAACTAGATTTTTTTTATTTTTTTATTTTTTTTAAATTTTTTATTGTTATGTTAATCAACTAGATTTTAAAAAGCTCATTGGCTTTATTAACCAATTCATGAATTTGGCAGCATCCCATCTAGCAAGTAGAGGAGAGCGCCAAAGGGCTACAGAAAAGGAGGTTTTTAAAGGTAGAGAGTGAGTGGTAAAAAGGAAATTATTAGCAAAGAATTCACTGTTTTAGGCAAGGTCGCCCTCGTAAGGAATGGAAAGGGTCAATCAGTAATTTCCCAGTGCTCATCAGGAAAGTCCCATATTGACTGATTAAAGGTGACATTTCCTGGGGGGGTGACACTGCAGTCAGGTTTGATATTATGTCGTGGTTTACTGACTTGGGGCCTTAACCAAAGTGATGCCATTTTGGGCCTGTGGTTTTCTTTTTAACACATATAAAGACAGTTTTGGTGACAAAACCCAGATATTATAGATTAAATGTTTGACTGATCTGACTACATAACCTAGAATGACAAATCCATGACACATAAATGTAAATATCTCAAGCACATATTGAAAAACTTTGAAACATATAATCAGAAGATTTATTTCTTTAATAGACTGGGATCTTTCAAATCAATAAGAATAAGTTAATTCTTTTCTAAAAAAGAAAGACTAATGGAATCCAAAAAAGAGATATTTGAAATTAACAAAAAGCAAGAAAACATAAACTTCTTTAGTAATTTTTAACACACCAATAAAATACCCATGTTATGCAACATTACCCCTATCAGTTTATTAACAGTTGTTTAAAAATTAACATCCATTGTTGAAAAAAGTTTGGATACAGAATGACCCTATGTCAGAGATTGTGGACCTCCAGAAGACACTGAAACAAAAATTTAAGTTCAAAGGTATCACTTTGAGAGGTATTCCCAGGATTCACTGGCAAGAAACCCTATTAAGTTAGCCAGGAAAGTCTGGTTACCATTGTTTGAAACTGAAACTTAGCTCTGTTGGAACTTTGAAAGACTATGTCCAATCTATCTCAGCTTTTTCATCTAAGGGACCAGGAAATTGGGATTTCTATCCTCTCAGTTTCCATTTATCATTAACAGAGGGCTGCTCTCAAGAGGATTATCTGCCTGGCACTACCATCTTGCCCCCTATATGTGGGCCTAGAGAAAGCCTTGCATGAAGAATCACAGATGCTTGCAGTTCAACGTCATGAACAAGTGCTAGACCTTGAGTGTCAATAAAGTGCGGATGGGACTCGAACAGTTGTCTTCCCCTCACAGTCATGTAGTACAAATGGACTTTCAGATGGCATCCATTTCTCTATCCATCTATCTGTCTATCATCCATCCATCATCTATCATCTATCTATCATCTATCTATCATCTATCATCTATCTATCTATCATCTATCTATCTATCATCTATCAGCTGTCTATCTATCATCTATCTATCACCTATCATCTACCTATTATCTATCTATCATCTATCTATCTATCATCTATCATCTATCTATCATCTATCATCTATCTATCATCCATCATCTATCATCTATCTATCATCTATCATCTATCTATCATCTATCTATCTATCATCTATCATCTGTCTATCATTTATCATCTATCATCTATCATCTATCAACTATCATCTATCATCTATCATCATCTATCATCTATCATCTATCATCATCTATCTGTCATCTATCATCTATCTATCATCTATCATCTATCTATCATCTATCTATCATCTGTCTATCATCTATCTATCATCTATCTCATCTATCATCTATCATCTTTTTACCTACCTGCTAGCTATCTACTACCATCTATATATCTTTGTCTATATTCCCACCATTAGGGAATTCTGCAAGTTTGTGAAATATGTGCCAATTTTGTGGTCATGTCTTTGAGTCTATTATACATTATTTTTTCCTGACATTCTCTTTCTGGATTTGGTATTTCATGACCTATACAAATAAGTCAGATTCATTGTTTCTTTATAATAATGGATGTCAGGGAAACCATTTTTTAAGTCTTTATACCAATTTTCCAATTCTCTATGTTTTCTGCATGCATGTAAACATGTACCTGTTAATCTGTTAGTTACCATTAGTCATATTTTGTGCTTCCCAAGGTGGGGGTTATTTTACCAAAATTATGTGGGACTTTTTTTTTTAAATTATGTATTTTCTAATCCCATGAGTAGGCCATTCATACATTTCTTGCAGGCACATATATTTCTACTTTTCTACATTTTTGATTTGGGAATTTCTGCCGAGCTGTAATTTTTGATGAAAGTTTCAAACTCTGACATTTCTCATCTAATGTAATCTAAAATTATTCTTCAACGTAATTTTTTTTTTTTTTGGCCTGGCATCTTCTTACCCACAAACTGTTTTGTATAATTTATTTATTTATTTATTTATTTGTGTATTCTTAAAGATTTTATTTCTTTATTTGAAAGAGAGAATGAGATAGAGAGGGAGAGCATGAGAGGGGGGAGGGTCAGAGGCAGACTCCCTGCTGAGCAGGGAGCCCGATGCAGGACT
This sequence comes from Callorhinus ursinus, assembly GCF_003265705.2. Lineage (NCBI taxonomy): Eukaryota > Metazoa > Chordata > Mammalia > Carnivora > Otariidae > Callorhinus > Callorhinus ursinus. Next base: position 40,406,059 of record NW_027397064.1, on the reverse strand, counting down.
CTATCCCGGGACTCCAGGATCATAACCTGAGCCAAAGGCAGTCACTTAACCAAGTGAGCCACCCAGGCACCCCTGTTTTGTATAATTTTAGAACAATTTGACACTTAAAAACAAATAATTTATTAGAAAATCATACATGTGTAATGTATTAACAAAAGATGTCACTATTCAAAAAGTATGCTGAGACCTAAGTCCTGCATCTTTTAATTTTTTTTAATCTAAGATTTTGGTTATAAAGAGAGAGTTGCTTTATTTTTTCTGTAGTTGGCATTTTCTGTCTTTTACTTTTCTTGAATTCTGTTATTAGCCTTTTCTCCTCTGAGTTTGTTTTCTTGTTCTTCATTTTTGCAAGTTGCATTTAAACTTACTTTTGTCCTTTCTTCTCCTTTAATCAAAGTAATAGGTGTTTCTTCTACTTATTCCTAGTAACCTGACCTACTTCCCTATTTAAGTTTCAGGTATAATTGTATCAACTTTCAATTTAGCCAAGTTGATTTCTTTTTATATTTGTTGTTTCTCTTAATTTATTAGTGTAGCCTTTTCTGGCACCCCTGTCTTAAAACAAAATCTTGCTTCCCTGAATTAGTTCATCTCTCAGATTCTCCTTTCTTGGAAACTGTCCCCATATTTTCCTAAGCTTTTCAATTGTTGGCATAATTGAAATTCACTTTCTTGGGGTTTCTCTTTCTCTGTCCTTTTCTTAAAAATCACAAAATTCAGGGGCGCCTGGGTGGCTCAGTCATTAAGCGTGTGTCAAATAAATAAATAAATAAATAAAATCTTCAAAAAAAATCACAAAATTCATCAATCTGTAATCATGTTAATTAAGCTTATTTCCTTTGGCTTTAATTGGCATAAGCCCTAGTGAAGCAACAGAAAAGATCAGCATCCATAAAGGAAATCTTGGGCAATAGAACCCAGAAACCAAATTCAACTGTACTACCCACTAATATTGCAATTGCCAATAATTTTCAATATGGATTAAATTACTGAGACATTTGGTCCTTACAGAACATTATTTTATGTTTTTATGTCTTATCACCCCACCCCCCCATACATCTACAAAATACTTAAGGGAAAAATGTCTGCTTTAGAACTTGCATCTCCTACAACACTGCTACTCAAAGTGTATACCCAGACCTGCATATCTGGCATTCCCAAAAAGCTTGTTAGAAATGCCTACAGGTAAGGGGCGCCTGGGTGGTGCAGTAGGTTAAGCATCTAACTCTTGGTTTCAGGTTAGGTCATTATCTCAGGGTCCTGAGATCAAGCCCTGAGTTGTGCTACACCCTCAGTGCTGAATCTGCTTAAGTTTCTCTCTCCCTCTGCCCCTAACCCCCCACCCCACCCTCTCAAATAAATAAATAAATCCTAAAAAAAAAAATAGAAGAAATGCCTAATTCCTGGTCCACCCTGGACATACTGAAACAGAATCTGCATTTTGACAAAATCTTTATGTGATTTGCATGTACATTATAGATTGAGATTCACTGCCACATCTAGTGGCTTGCACATGATAAGCACTGGTGAAATCATTGTTGTAGGTTTTTATTAATCTCTGAACTAATCAAGAATAGTAACCAAGATGTAATGATTTCCATGGGGTTACTAAAATGTTTGCCTTCCAAATTCCCAAATGTCTGAATCTAAAAATTTTTCATTACAGGTTTATTTTTAAACTTTCAGTAGTCAGATTTTAAGTTTGATGTTACAGAGTAGAAACATGAATTTTTTGGCACTTACAACTGATAACATTTGTGTGTATGTATTCATTTTAATGAATATTTTTTATTAAGCCAGAGTTTAATTTCAAGAGATCTCAGTTGCAAAGCATGATATTGTGGGGACAGCTTATATTCCTCAAACATTTTGTTCCTTTATTCTTATGCTTTATAGTCTTTATTACATCTAGACTGAAAAAGGTTGTTCATGGATGCTGTCATACACAATTCTGGCATTCTTTTTTCTTCTCTTAACTGATGGACTAAATTTAATTAAACAACTAAATCTAATTAGTTCTTATAGATCCATTTATTATTGTGGTAAAATTGTAAAACAAACAATTTTGCAAAAATTTGCATTATCTAATTTCTAGGTTTTTCTTGTTCATCATTGATTTCTTTGAAAAATGTTGAATCACAAAGGCTTTTGTTTGTTTGTTTGTTGTTGTTTTGGTAATCTCTACACACAATGTGGGGCTCAAATCTGAAATCAAGAGTTATATACTCTACTGACTGAGCCAGCCAGGTGCCCCATGAAAGCATTTTCTTAAATTTAGTGTACATGCACAATCTTAATAATTGTGTTGTCAATCTATTTCTTTTTAACTCTCTTAAAGTGATCACTAATAGTTTTGTGCATACAGTTAATAGTTTTTGTAATCATTTCCCATTGCCTTTTACTCTTGAAATTAGTGACTAATTTTTAAGAATTATACTTCATTGAACTTTTATTGAGATAATTATAGATTCACATGCAGTTATAGGAAATAATAGAGAGAGATCCCATGTACCCTTTAACCCATTTCTCCCAATGGTAATATTCTGTAAAATTTTCTTACAGTAGTTCAACCAGGATATTTACACTGATGCAATCCACCAATTCTACTGACTTTTGCTTATATACAATGGTCTGTGTTTGTGTGTATGTGTTCATGTGATACAATTTTATCACGTGAGTATGTTCATGTATCTACTACTATAGTCAAGATACCAAAGAGTTTCATCACCACAAAGATCCAAGTGTTATAATTTTACAAGTTTTTCACAATCTTCAACCTATACCATCTCTAACTTCCTGCAACCACCAATCTAGTTTCCATTTCTAAATTTTGTCATTTTGAAATGGAATCATGCAATACATTACCATTTGGGACTTTTTTCCCTTAACATAATTCTCTGAAGACCTGTCTAAATTGTTGCATGCATCGGTAGTTTGTTACTTTTATTGCTGAGTAGTATTTCCTGGTATGGATGTACCACAGCTTGCCTAACCATCCATCTGTTGAAAAACATCTCATTTTCCGGACACTCCCTGATTTTGGTTGTTATAAGTAATGGTTCTCTGGACATTTGTGTACAGTTTTTTGTACAAATATATGTTTTTGTCTCATAAGTTTTAAGGTGTATTTCAGTTGGATGATGATTCAAACATAGAAACTACATAAAAAATATTTTCAGTTCAAGTTACACCTATAATTGAAAAATGGACAATAAGATGTTAATTCTGAAACATGCCTTGTTCATATTACTGATTAAATCGATTACATAAGATGGTAATCTAATTGATCACATAATCATGCCCTTGCACACATTTGATGTTTAATATGACTTTGGCTATCTAACCTTTCAAAGACTAAGAATGAAACTGCACTTAAATAGCAAATTTGGACAAATGGTGCAGCTAATTGTTAGTCCATTTCTAACAGTCTCTAGAACAGCCTAACCACTGGGCCAATTAAGCTTTGAACAGTTGCCACCATTCGTCCAGTAATAGTTATGCACATTTCATGCTGAGTTCAAGGTAGTAAAGAGAGAAAGAAAAAAATGAATCTGCTATATAATAGGCACTTTATAGATTTCCAATAATTGTGTGTGTTGTGTGTGTAAATGTGTATGTATGTCTGTATCTGCATGTTAAACTTCTAAATTTAACTCATCATCATCTATCTATTCAACAAATTATTATTAAATCCAAATTATTATTAAATTATATTTTATGGCAGGCCTAAAACTAATGCTTATAATTTAACGATTAAATAATATGGCCTTTACTCTCAAAAATCTCATTGTTTATGGGGTATATCTATATGGCTGAAATTTTAAAATGTCATGTTGTAGTTATGACTAATTAGAATTGCTAAAAGATGGTAGTGGATAATTACAGTGAATTCATAATGATATGGAGAAAATAACATTCTTTTAGCACAGAGTACCAGAGTTTCTTTGTGTGTGGAGAGAGAGAGAGACCCACCTTTACTACAATTTTTTTTTTTTCTGGATAGATTATCTTTTGAGATATTAAATTGTGTTTTTTAAAACATTTATTTATTTATTTATATGAAAGAGCAAGAGAATGCAGAGTGGGAAGGGCAGAGGGAGAGGGGAAGAGAGAATCTGAAGCAGACTCCCCGCTGAGCACAGAGCCTGATGGGGTCTATCTCACAACCTCGAGATCATGACCTGAGCCAAAATCAAGATGGATGCTTAACTGACTGAGCCACCCACACACTCCATTAATTTGTATTTTTAATTCCTCAACCTTGCTTCCTTTTTCATGTAGACAGGCATCATTTTTCACTTACCTCCGTCAGTTATGTGTCTGGAACTTTTTCTGGCTTTAATTTTCCATAATTTAAATTCTCAAGGGAACTTAGGTTTGCCTAAATGGGAAAAGAAGACTCCTCAGTAGAAACTGAATCTATGAAGAAACAGGAGGGTCAGTGGGTGACTCAATCTTCTTCCTCAGACTGAAATCGATTCTCCTGCACGGAAGGAAAAGTGTAGAGAGATCCGTGTTTCCTTGCGTAACACATCTTGAGGGTCAGCTTTCTGCTAGACACTAAGGTTGTGTATTAACTACCTGACAGGAGCAGCTACCTGGTGTGTCTAGGCAGACAGAGTTATAGTGCCAGTCACAGATTGCTTTTACTCATAGCGGAGCATCACTAAACCTGAACAGTTACTAGGACAAGGATAAGGGACGTCTCAGTGACATATAGAACTGCCTCACTAATGTGGTTTAAGACCTTAACTGGTGGGATAATCTAGAAAAAAGGAAAACCTTTGGAATAATGGAGATTTATATTTTTTCCAGCTGGGAGAGTAGGGCACAAAGGTGAAATTACAGTGGTTTATAAGGCACAAAGGGAAACAAATTTTGTTTGCACACTTGCGTTTCTCGCCTGGGAGTCATATTTACTCATAGAACCATTCTGGGGGTAGAAAGGAGTTTCTCTGTCCTGGGTATTGGTCTAATGCTCAGAGTTTTGAACAAAAGCGTTTTGCTTTCAATAGAGAAAAAGGAGGGGCTGATGGAGACCACCACAGTTCAGAGGAAGGGCCAGAGAGAGGAGGAGCTAAGCCAGGCTACACAGCAAAATCGAACAAAGAGGACCGAGAGTCTAAGAGGAAATAGTAAATGTGTGTGATGTAAACCTCTCTTCATTTCCCCTAAGCAATTTTTAATAAAACTAAAAACAAAAATCCTGAAATGGTGAGTGTGATAATGTTGAAAAATGAAACAGTGAAGGGGTTGATGTTTGCATAGTGATTTGAATGATCTGGACAGAGATAATCTGTGAGGATAGGGAACACCAGACAATTGGGGTACAAACTAATTATTAAAGTAGTTCAAATTCAAGTTTACCTGATTTTGGTGAAATGTATGTACACACACACACACACACACACACACACACACACACAGGCTGGTGGTCAGAGTTTGTATTTATCTGGGAAAAAAAAGTCGATCACATTAAAATTTCTTTAAAGCAAAAGTAAGAATTTACATTGTGTGTGTGTGTGTGTGTGTGTGTGTGTGTGTGTGTATTCCTTTTGAAAGTAAATTCCTGTCTAGTGATTGCTGACTTTGTTTTCTACTGCACTGAATTTATGTGGAAGGCCATATGCCATATAGACTTTTTGGGAAAAAAATAAGGTAATAAAGTAGCTATGTATTTTGGTAGTCAGTGCTAGAATGATCTATAGAGTCTCGTACCACTGAACATCTATTGGGCCTTTTGATTGGATGCAACGATATAACAACATTTTTTTTTAATGTAGTAAGTTCATTGGAAACGAAGCCTTGATACAGTTTTCACAGTATTATCATTTGTGTTATAAACAAGAGGTTTAAAAAAAGACCCAGCAGTGTATTAACTGAGATTTCTCTCTGGCTTAGCAATAAAAGGAAAAGAACATGCACATTCCCTATGCTGCAGCATCTAGTTACTATTAGTCTTATATTTCTCTTTTCCATTCACCACCTGGAGAGTTTGACATTTACCATTTGCCAGTGAAAGAGCCAGAAGAGAGAGATAGCTCAGTTGGATGCTAAAATCAACGGAGACTATAATACTAACACCGATAGAGTTGTCAAATTATCTTGACACATTCCTCTTTAATCCCCTGATTTTACTTTCCCTGGGAATACCTGGATACTGAGAGACTTGAACAATCCAAGCCCAGGAATCATTCAGTGATACCACAGCCAGAGTTTCACTTCACAGTCCGGTGATGGAAGGACAAAGGGGGAAAGAGACTTCTGGGTGTGTCTTAGGAGAAAGTCTGCTCACTGTTGCCCCCTAAGACTGTCCCATGGTATAATTCTCTCCCTTGTCATTTTGAAATGTTAAACCTGACTTCAGATTAAAACCTTATTCAGTTCTTTTAATTTTACAAAATAGCATGAAAAGTTTTGTGCAGGGATGCCTGGGTGGCTCAGTTGGTTAGGCGACTGCCTTCGGCTCAGGTCATGATCCTGGAGTCCCGGGATCGAGTCCCGCATCGGGCTCCCTGCTCGGCGGGGAGTCTGCTTCTCCCTCTGACCCTCCCCCCCTCATGTTCTCTCTCTCTCTATCTCATTCTCTCTCTCAAATAAATAAATAAAATCTTAAAAAAAAAGTTTTGTCCAAGTAGAAGAGGTTGGCAAGAAACTAAATTGAGATAGAAATCAACAGCAGAAAGGTGTTAAAGTTTTAGAGAAATCACTAGGAGAAAAAGTCAATAATTGCATTTAAAGAAAAATTATATGAAACATAGAGTAGAAAACAAAACATTTGCAAATTAATCAAGTCTTTCTAGGCAGCTGACAAAGTTTAGTTCACCAGGTATTTACTGAAGTTCTACTGAGTCTATACCAAACTGAGAACTTCCCCTCAAATAGTTAAAACCATGACAGAAAAAATGAAACATTTGAAGATAAAATAAGTTTTAAATAATGATTAAATTCATATAATTACAAACTAAAGGTGGTGACAGAGATCATGAATACATAGGTCACTGAAGGGGAAAGAGTATGTTTGGAAGGGTGAACATCAACACCCTCTCTCTCTCCTGGGGAGCAAAGTACCGAAGAGTCTTCCCAGCCAGTGGTGAGTCTGAATGAGGCAAAAACAGTCAAGGGCTTTTTACTCCATAGAAAATAAAATACTATTGTATATTCTTGAAAATAGGAAAGGCTGTGAAAGAAAGGGCACTTTAGGAAGATTAATCTGACAGATATTTAGGAGCTATGAAAAGGAAGAGACTGCATGTTTTATACAGATGATACAGCCAGCTATTGCAATGGATAAGAATGAGGAGAAAATATTGACATAATTATCTTTGCTTGTTAATAAAAAAGAAAGCATTTCTAGGTTGTGGCCTCATTGCTGAATGCTAAACTGGACTCCGTCCTCCTCTGGAAATCTGCATGCCCTCTACTTCCTAGAGCTCCTAGCCCCTATACAAGGGCCTATGACACCTGGAAAAACCTGCCCAGAGGCACAGCACAGAATATATGTGTCAAGTCCTTAGACTAGAAAACCATCTCATTTATACTGTCCTATATTTATACACATTTCTCTCAGATGTTGAGGTTTTATTCATGTTTGCTCTTGTGTTCTGAATTCCATTTATTACTCAAATTTTAATGTCCAATTTCATTTACTAGATGTTCACACTGACACACCACTGCATTTATATTTATTCATGCCCTGTATCTTCTTTGGACGCCAACTCCAATCCTTGCATGTGCAACCTTTTTCTGAGCTGACTCTTTTCTGGACTTACACGGGCCCAAATGAAAGCAGAACCCTACTTTCTCATTCAAGCTTCACTGAGCTCATTAGCTCTGAACTTGCCTTTGCCCTTGGGGAACATGCTATTTTCATATTCACTCTTTCTGCACTTAACTAATTCCTAGTTGTCATTTTTGGTTTGTATGCTATGTTATCCACTCTGCTCTGGATGTTCTCTGCTGATTTTGAACCCTGTGTCCTTTGAACCCCAGCAAACGGCTTGTTATTTTCTTCTTCTTCTTCTTTTTTTTAAGATTTTATTTATTTATTTGACAGAGAGAGAGATAGTGAGAGCAGGAACACAAGCAGGGGCAGAGGGAGAGGAAGAAGCAGGCTTCCCGCCGAGCAGGGAGCCCCATGCGGGGCCTGATCCCAGGACCCTTGGGATCATGACCTGAGCCGAAGGCAGACGCTTAACGACTGAGCCACTCAGGCGCCCCATGCTTGTTGTCTTCTGACCACAACTTGCTTATGTCCATCTTTACTCCTGGAATCGCTTTTTTTTTTTTTTTTTGGAAGGGATTTTCCATACCTTACCATTGTGGATCCCTCAAATGTGTCAAAATCCATTTCAAAATCCACTGATTACAGAGAGCATTTTTGTCTGTTTACTTCCTACTCTTATGTATTTTATTTAGTTATTTTGTTAACACATCCTAAATAGATTTAAACTACTCATTTACATTCATTTCAAACCCAATTTATTCCAAAGCTGGTGTAATGATTTGTATATAAGCAAGATAAAATTAAAATATTTTCAAATTAAGCAAATGAAAAAGAGGAGGACAAAATAAGATAAACATTATTACGTCCTAAATTCTTGGCTAGAGATTAGACACACAAACAATAAGCAAGAGAAAAATATATCACTTATCAGAATCAGTTTCTAAAAACAAATTCTTCAGAAAAAGTACTGAGACCAGAGAGTTACTGATATAAAAATCTCCTCATAGAGAAAACACTATGCAATATAAGGGCAAATATCTTTAAGAATGCCTTTACAGTAATCCTCTACAAATTCTTAATAAATAACATAATTAAGCCTTATGACCTGTCATGCATCTGTTTAGTTTTGTAGGTATAAAAAATGGGTATGTTTATTTTAGAAAATACATTGAATAATATGTTAAATTCTAGAATGTTTTTATTCAAAGAATTGAGTAATAAGAATATAATTTTTTATTTCAAGAATCTAAGAATGAAACTTCAAAATTAAGCTGCCAAAGTCTGAGTCCAGAACATTTCCAAGCTGAAGACAATCCAAAAAAAAAAGCAAGAACAACTCTTAAAAATGTTTTCTAAGACTAGTTCTAAAGGTTTCCCTTTTGCAAATTCTTCCTTTTCTTCTGGCTGATTCACCAAGTCTGAGTTAGAAGAACTAATGATTTGATACATGGGTCTAGTGAAAAAACCAACTCTGAAAAGAAGAGTGCTAACAGTCCAACAAAAAAAACAATGAATTCATTGGTCAACTTCTCTGGCAGCCTTCTCATTTCCTGTAGGCTTCTAGGTTTCTGACTGGCTGTGATGTTGTAAGCCAACAACTACTCATTTATTAGCATCCAAAGGTAGAGAAGTGTCCTAGTTATACATACACACACACACACACACACACACACACACACACACACACACTATATAATTCATACACACACACTCACACACACACACTTCCTACAAACACACACATTTCATTTTCTTCTTCATTCAATATATCAAGACAGAAACTCTCTTCTTTCAAACCCACAGTTGTGCAATAAACCACTATTTCTGAGTCTAGAAACAGTTGAGTGTCTTTCTAAAAACGTTTCCTGATGCCTTTAAAAATCTCTGGATTTGAATTCTTCTTTCAGTCAGATCAAGGATTCAAGTCTCAAAATCAGATTTTTTTCCAATGCTGCAATTCTTAGCTACCACATTGTTTTTTCTTATCAGAAATATAACATCCCTAAGATCTGGAATGATCCAAATTGATCTATATATGGAAAGAAATCTAGATGGTGTGAATTGCCCAGATTTATGTTAAGAGTTGTGTAAGACTGTTGAATCACAGACCTGTACCTCTGAAACGAATAATACATTATATGAAAAAAAAAAGAAGAAGATATTAGGAAGGGAAAAATGAAGAGGGGGAAATTGGAGGGCGAGATGAACCAAGAGAGACTATGGACTCTGAGAAACAAACTAGAGGTTCTAGAGGGGAGGAGGGTGGGGGGATGGGTTAGCCTGGTGATGGGTATTAAAGACGGCACATATTGAGTGGATTACTGGGTGTTATACACAAACAATGATTCATGGAACACTACATTAAAAACTAATGATGTAATGTATGGTGATTAACATAACATAATAAAATAAAAAAAAGAGTTAATAGAAGAATTAAAGAGCCAGAAATAAGGCTTGATTTTCTTTCTCTGTTCCCTGGGGAACATTACCCAAAATTTGGCTTTTAAATCAATATTTAATAGTCATTCATTCATCTATTCATAGCTTTTAATGGCTTCCCATTAAATGGCTTAATCAACCCTGAGTAAAATCTAGTTTTTCTGTGATCTACAAACTACTTGACCACTGCCTCCTCCTGTTATCTCTTGCTGAGTCCCTCAAGCCTCCCTCACTAATACTGCCCCAGCCACAGTGGTCTCCTTGAAATTCTGTGAACCTTATCTCTCAGAGCCTTGCACTTTTTGTTATTTCACTCTGGAATGCCTTTCTCCAAATATATGAATGTATTTCTCCTTCATTTCTTTTATGTAACCAGAGAAGTGTTCGGGCCACCCTATAAAAATGACACCCCCCCTTATCCAATCCTGGTCAGTTTTTAATCCTCTTACCTTGATTTATTTTTCTTCATGGTTCTTATTTCATTTGAAAAAATATAGATTTGTTGGTTTATTGTTGTTATTCTTGATAGAATCCAAGTCTCTTAAGAACAGGGATTTTGTTGATTTATTTTTTTTTTCATTGCAAGTTCCCAGGACTTAAGGCACTGCCTGACGCATAGTAGGTTTGCATCAATGGTTTCTTGAATGAATAAATATATATATTTAAGTAATACAATATATAAGTAAGTAATATATATATAAGTAATCCATACGGAGGGATGTTTGGGTGGCTCCGTTGGTTAAGCATCTGGCTCTTGATCTCAGCCCAGGTCTTGACTTCAAGGTCATGAGTTTAAGCTGTGTATTGGGCTTGGAGTCTACTTAAAAAAAAAGGAAAGAATGTTCTCATTAAACACCTATTTGGGTTAATATAAGTAATCCACACTGAACATTTATTATATGTCAGTTTCTGTTATATGTAAGAACAGGAAATAAAGTGGATAGGATCACCACCATCAAGTAAGGTTAGTGGATGGGAAGATATATATTGGACATTTTAAAACACACATGAAAATAAAGAACAACCAAGGAAAAGGACAAGTTGCTATGGGAAAAAGTAATAGACTGAGTTCTAATTTAGACTGAAATTAAAGATCTCTGAGGATATGACATTTAAGTTCATATCTGGATAACAAGAAAAAAAAACATGCAAAGAGTGAGGGTAAGAACATTCTATATATAGGGGGAAAAAACCCTTAGAATGTTAAAGGGACAAAAAGAAGGCTGATTTCACTGTACTGTGTGCCAAGTGGGCTAAAAATACACAGTTATATATGCACGTCTGGAATGCAGAAGAGATGTCTGAGTTCTATATAGATTTAAGAATTATTAGCATAAAGCTGGTTTGTAAAAGCCTGATAATGAATGAGCTCCCCTATGAAGAGATTAGAGAGAGAAAGGGTCCTGATGAAGGCTGAGAAACTCCCACACTTAGCAGTTAGGGAGTGAAGTGTGAGACAAAGGAGAATGCAAAGAAATGGCCAGAGAAGTTGAAAGATAGTGCCAGTATCTAACATTATGGAAGACAAGGAGAGAAAGGATCTCAGAAGATGCTATCTGACTGTTTCCAATGACTGACTCAAAACTGACAATGGACATGACAGAACAAAGACTATTGTTGCCTTTCCCCAGAGCACATTTTTGTAGTGTCATGGAGAAGAAAGACAAATGTCCACGAGGGAAAGAGAATATGGAACTTGAAGAAGCAGACACTGTGTATATAAAATGTGTTCCAGGAATTTGATTGTGAAGAAAAGCTGGAAAACTCCGGGGGGGGATGGAGAAGGGGATGTGTGATGAAGGGGATTTTAGTGTTAAGAGGCAGTTATTAGAGTATGTTTGCTTGCCAAATACAAGAACCCTGTATGGAGGGTAGAAATTTCTTTACAAAAAAATGTATATACACACAGAATCTTGCCTTGGATTTCAAGGAATTCATAAACCTTATTCAATCCTTTCAGAATTCATGCATCCCAGTTTAATAGTGGATGCCCTAAGATGCACTTAGTCATTTCTTTTTAAATGACGATCTTTCACATATAATTTTAAAATATGAGATTGGTGTATTCATGCAGTAACCTGTAATAGGTATTTATTTGTCCAGAAATCTACCTTCTCTCATGTTTTTTTTACATTTCCTTTCTTAGCGTTATTTAGTTACTCAGTTGGGGATCAGCATGGTATAGTAGAAAGCTCATTTCTTCCAATGGGAATAAAATACCTATCACACAGGCTTATTTGAAATAATAATCCTTTCACCAACTTTGTGTAGGAAAAAAGTGCTGACCTTACATAGGCGATCAAGTGACTGCTAGTATTTCTGCCTGTTCCTGTATTTCTGGGAAATCTACAAAGAGGGTTATAAAGTTTAAAGATGTGCTCTCTATTTCTTAGGAGAATGACTTAGACTGCACAGTTCAGCATCATGCTCATTTTAAAATGATTTCTACTGGTAATAGTGGCTGAACTGATTATAAACTGAGAGTGCATATGGCCCATCGGTCACCTCTGTGTGGAGCAGTTCTGCTTCTACGCTGTAGGAGTGTAATGAGGAAACCTGTATACATCTATATTTTGTTGTAATACAAATCCAAGAGTTCTCCCACCCCAGCATCCAAAAATAACAAAAAAGAGCAAATAAGAGGAAATATGCAACATTTTCTATAATTAAATATAATTAATTATGTAAGTATTTTCCAAATGAAGACAGAGAAGACTGTCATGTCAGTATCAATAATGGCAAAATTATTTTTTTAAAGAAAGACATTCTTATGTGTGATCTAACAGCAATTGTAGAGAAAGAATGAAGGTTTTATTTTGTTTGTTCAGCCCATGTTTTCTGGTATCACTCTGCTAAAAACATCATGCATATTTGAATGTTGTCATGAATTGATCTTTGGAGAAAATAGGATAGAACACTATTTTAATGGAACTAGAATCCAAAGTAATGCACACTGTGCCAGTGTTCTAAAGGTGAGGACCACAAAGAGTGCAAGGTAGCAGGGAGCAAGATTGGAGACTAGGGGAGACCCTCTGATGAAGTGCTCTGGTCCTGCTTTTAATTCTCTATCATTCTCACATGGAGATGAGATTTTCGTAGAAATCAAGTGTTGGTCACGTTATATCAAGTCTTTCATCTATCAAACATGTTATTCTGCTTCTGTCAGTGACCAATGTCTGATAAAAATTCTTATCATTTACCAAGTACTTTGTATTTTCAATGTGCTTTTTAGTTATTAGTGAAATATGAGTATCTTCATGTGAGGCTCACTTTGTATTAAATCCGTTATATTCTCTACTCCTACCCTGCACCATTTTATTTATTTATTAACAAGTTTATCTCAGTAAGATTTGTTCATGAATGATGTTCATTTGACAAATATGTGACAGTCTTTATGTCTCTATTAATTAAAGAGATCTCTTTATAGCTAAATATTTCATTGTATATTTGGGCAGAAATGGGATCATATAGTACAAACACTTTTTAAACTTGATTAATTAAGGGCACATTTTTAAAGGCTTATTTGTATAGTACCTATTATCTACAATGTTTGACTTGAAGGACAGTAATTTTTTTAGCTCCTGAGATTGTCAGTAATACCATTATTCTTAAAACGTCTTTATCATCACTTAGTTGCAGAAATGAAATCAGGACCCCAAACTAACAACCCAAGAGGGCTTTTTGATAGACATATGAACTTGAGGTGGTGTGGTTGGTGGGTTACATCAGTGAGGCAAATATGGGATTATGTGAGGGCACTTGAATTGGCAAAATAGGTTTGCATAAGGACATTTACTGACAAATATATTACCTCATACTTTCTCATTTTCCCAATGCCTGGCTTATTCAGTAAATCACATAATCCTAGAAAGCAGATATTATAGTTATTAAAAAGTAAATCAACAAATATAAATTGTTGATTTATAAGAGGAATCTTCAGAATTAAATTAAACATGACTGGCAATTATAAATTTAAATATTTTATAACCTGAGCTTAAAATCTTATAATGTGTATGATTATCAATGTGTTTCAATAATTAAGAAATTATATCTTGAGAGAATTTAGATTTAAGGAGAAAAAATCAGGCAGGAAAGGAGCTCATATGAATATATGATGTAAGATGCTAAAAATTTTATTTTATTATTTACCTTCTGCATACCAACAAGTTATTCATTTCTTTATTTGGAGATTTCATTTTAATTTTTCAATTAGCCTATGTGATAGTATTTTATTCCCATTTGAAGAGATTGGGACTTTCCCATGTGGCTTTCTACTGCACAATGCTTATTCTCAACTGAGTAGGAGAAGAATTAAACACTAAGAAATGAAATATAAAATGGAAGCAAGGTAAATAAACTCCTTAACATTAATATGAAAAAAAAATATTAACTATAGAATGTTATAATTTGTAAATAATAGCATTCATCTTGATGCTTGTCAAAAACCTCATTTTTTAAGGAAGATTTAATCTAGGAAGTATAGAGATTATATTCCTGGAGGTCAGAACACCTAGATAATTGTAGAAAATATTTAATGCTATAATACATAAGTTTTGTCTAGAGGGTAAATATTAAACTTTAGCATATAAGACAAGGGAAAGAAAGCTGCTCAATAGTATTGGGAAGACAATGAAATGGTACTTAGGAAAACAGACAGGGGTTCTGAATGGGGACAATTTTTAAGCTATATGGTCCAAGAAGGAGAACTTGGTGCTCCAAACTTTATAGGTCCTAAAGTGCCAAAGCTGGGCCTTAAGAAGCTATTTATCATCTCAAATGAAAAAGGGACTTCTCAGTTGGGTAGAGACTATGGGTACCACACAGTCATCCTCTAATTTAGGACTTCAAAAGCCTTAGGACTTTCAAAAGCTCTGAGCCTTACACCACATACACACATATCCTATCCCTAACTATCTGAGGTGTTATTTTCCTCTTTTTATAAATGAGGAAACCAAGTCTAAGTGATGCTGAATAGCTTGCTCTGATTTAAGCAGATAAGAAATATTGGAATCTTAGATGGGAGCTCAGGCTTTGATAGCAAAATCCTTATGAGGTTTATAACCATTACTTTTATAATAATTATTGATAGTTGTTTGGTCCTTTTAATTGAATCAAAAACTGAAAAGTAGGGCAGACTGAATTCAACAATACTTTGAAAAGGATCATATGCCATGATCAAGTGGGATTTATTCCAGGCATGCAAGGATGGTTCAATATCCACAAATCAATCAATGTGATATACCACATTAACAAAATAAAGATAAAAATCATATGATTGTCTCAACAGATGTAGAAAAAGCATTTGACGAAATTCAAAATCCATTTATGATAAAAACTCTCAGTGGAGTGAATACAGAGGGTGTACTTGAACATAACAAAGTACTTATATGACAAGTCTACAGTTAACACCATATTCAATGGTGAAAAATTGAGAGCTTTTCCCCTGAGATCAGGAAAAAGACAAAAATGTTCACTTTCCCCACTTTTATTCAACATAGTCCTGGGAGTCTTAGCCAAAACAATCAGACAAAAAAAGAAAAGAGAGAAAAAAGGCATCCAAATTGGTAAGGAAGAAGCAAAATTTTCACTATTTGCAGATGACATGATACCATATACAGAAAATCCTAAAGTCTCCACAAAAAAATTACTAGAGCTAATTAATGAATTCAGTGAATTCACAGGATACAAAATCATGTACAGAAATCCATTGCATTTTTATATACTAATAATGAAGCAGCAGAAAGAGAAATCAAGAAAACAATCCCATTTACAATTGCACCAAAAATAATAAAATACCTAGGAATAAACGTAACCAGGGAGGTGAAAGACCTGTAGTCTGAAAACTATAAAACTCTGATGAAAGAAATTGAAGATGACACAAACGAATGGAAAGATATTCCATGCTTATGGACTGGAAGAACAGATATTGTTAAAATGTCCACACTACCCAAAGCAATCTACAGATTTAATGCATTCCCTATCAAAATACCAATAGCATTTTTCACAGAACTAGAACAAATGATCCTGAAATTTGTATGGGACTACACAAGACACTGAATCACCAAAGCAATCTTGAAAAAGGAAAACAAAGTAGGTATCACAATTCCAGATTTCAAGTTATATTACAAAGCTGTAGTAATCAAATCAGTGATATCAGCACTAAAATAGACAGGTTAATACAACAGAATAGAGAGCCCAGAAATAAACCCATGATGTTATGGTCAATTAATCTTTGACAAAGGATACAAGAATATGCACTGAGGAAAAGACAGTCTCTTCAACAAATGGTGTTGGGGAAATTGGACAGCTACATGCAAATGAATGAAACCGGGCCACTTTTACACCATACACAAAAGTCAACTCAAAATGGATTAAAGCCCTTCTTGTGAGACCTGAAACCATAAAAATCCTAGAAGAGAGCACAGGAGGTAGTGGTATTTTCTCTGACGTGTCGTAACAACATCTTTCTAGATATGTCTCCTGAGGCAAGGGAGATAAAAACTAAAAATAAACTGTTGAGACTACATCAAAATGAAAAGCTTTTGCACAGCAAAGGAGATAATCAACAAAACTAAAAGACACCCTACTGAATGGGAGAAGATATTTGCAAATGACATATCAGGCAAACAGTTGATATCCAAAATATATAAAGAAGTGATACAACTCAACACCCCAAGACCAAATAATCCAATTAAAAAGTGGGCAGAAGACATGAACAAGCATTTCTTCAAACATGTGTTGTCTGACAGACACATGAAAAGAAGTGCAACACTTCATCAGGGAAATGCGAATCAAAACCACAATAAGACATCATCCCACACCTGTCAGAATGGCTAAAAACAACAAACAAACAAAAAACCACAAGAAACAACAAACATTGGCGAGGATGTGGAGAAAAAGGAACCCTTTTGCACTGTTGGTGGGAATGCAAACTGGTGCAACTACTGAGGAAAACAGTATGGAGCTTCCTCAAATAATTAAGAATAGAACGATCATATGATCCAACAATAGAAAACATATGGAGGTTCCTCAAATAATTAAGAATAGCACTATCATATGATCAAAAACTACTGGGTATTTAACCAAAGGACGTGAAAACTCTCATTAGAAAGGGTAAATGCACCCCTATGTTTATTATAGCATTATTTACAATAGCTAAATTATAGAAGCAGCCCAAGTGTCCATCAATAGATGAGTAGATCAAGATGTGGGATTTTTTTATATATATTACACATCTATAATGGAATATTATTGAGCCACGAAAAGAATGAAGTCTTACCATTTGCAACAACATGAATGAATCTACAGAGTATAATGCAAAGCAAAATAGCCAGTCAGAGAATTACAAATACCATATGATTTTACTCATATGTGGAATTTAAGAAAGAAAACAAATGAACAAAGGAAAAAAAAAAGAGAGACAAACTAAAGAAAAAAAAAAGATTCTTAACTATAGAGAAAGAACAGATGGTTACCAGAGGGGAGGTGGGTAGGGGGACGGATGAAATAGGTGAAGGGGTCAAGCATACGCTTATCTTGATGAGCACTGAGTTATATATGCAAGTGTTGGATCACTATGTCGTACAACTGAAATTAATATAACACCGTATGTTAACTACACTAGAAGTGAAATAAAAGCAAGCAAATGAAAAATAGCTACAATCTTGCTATTGAGAGGTAATCACACAATTTTAAGTGTTCCTTTGATACTATTTTTGTAGTTTTCAAAATATATACAGATTTAGACTTTTGCCTTTATATATATTTTCTATAGATTTTACACTACATGTTGGATAGTAGTTGCATAATTTTATGAAAGCTCTCGTAACAAAGTACCACAAACTGATGGCTTAAACAACCTGAATTTCTTTGTCTCACTGTCTGAAGACTAGAGGTTTGAGATCAAGTGTTGGCAGGGTTGCTTTCCTCTGAGGCTGTGAGGACTGTGAGGGGAATTCTGCTTCATGGATCCCCCTAGGTTTTGGCGCTTTTCTGGCAATGTTTAGCATCATTTGGCTTGTGGATGCATAACCCCGTTCTTTGCCTTTATATCCACATGGCATTATCACTGAGTGTGTCTCTCAGTGCCCAAATGTCCCTGTTTTACAAGGACGCCAGAGATACTGGATTAGGGCCCGCCCTTATGAAATAATTTTAATTTGATTCTCTCTGGAAAGACACTGCCTCATAATGATGTGAGGGTTAGGACTCCGACATATCTTCTTTGGGAGTGCACAAGTCATTATTTTTATTAAAACTATTTGAAAATCTCAATTCTAATGACTGCATAATATTTTTATTGATAAGATAAAGCATGCTTTATTTAAACATTACCCTTTTGTTGGACATTTATTTGTTTAACTTTTTTCAACTTATAATAATGCTATGAATATTCTTATGCAGAAATATTTTGTGTGTCTGGGTCTATATTTAATATAAAGTTCTAAAAATGGAAACACAGTATAAAAGCATGGATATTTATAAGACCTTTGATATTTATTGCTTAATTTGTCCCATAATATATCCCATTAAACTATTTATAAATCTGGCTGGCAAATATTGAAATTCACTGTTGCTTTAATGTGAATGTTTATAATGAGGTTGAATTTTTTTTTATGTTATTGTTCTCTTTTATATTGACTACTCAGTTGCTCTGACCATTTTTCTGTGGGGTTTGATAGTCACCTCCTTGCTGATTTACAGGGGAAAGTTTCAACATATATCATTTTCATATATAGAGAGCTTATTTTAATTGTCATGTTTGGTTATACAATATAAAATCAAATATGCAATTACTTAAAAATATGTATAGGTTTATCTCTTAATCAATAAAATTACAGTCCCTAAAAAGGTCCCCGATGCATAATTTATATGAAATATTTAGGATTTTACATTCTGATAGGAGATATAATTCTAGTTATCCAGCTGCTGCAGAAGACTTAAACACAATGAAAGTTAATTATAAGTTTTCTCTGACACAAAAAGGTGAAGTGACTTTCCAATGTCACAAAACTAGAGAATAGCAGAAGTGGGAATAGAATTCAGGTCTACTGAATCCCAGTGCAATACTTTAGTAAGCAGTCAACTATGATTTGTTGTGAAATAATAATTGCTAATTACTTTGGGTATTCCTTTCATCCTTAAAAGATCTAATAATGCTCAGAAGTTCATAAAGTTTATCCAATGGACAACAATGTCTTATGAGAGGATTTTCCTTCGATATTATGTCAAATGAACTTTTTAAATTTGAAGATTTCAGTAACAGTTTCAACTGAATTCTCTAATGGCAGGTGTTGACTTCCTTTCTAAACGTGGTAATAGAAGTATTCAGGGTATCTCCACCAAAGATGCAGAATGCTAACGTCTATTGTGTTCCTACTGTGTGTCAGATATTTACTATGGTCTCTGATTGATTCCTCATAAAATTCAAAGAGGCAAGAATTTTACAGATTAGAAACCAAAGTTGAGATGGGCTCCAAGTCAAGCAGATCAAATAGAAGAGCCGAACTTTGCATTTAGATCAAAATCCCAAGATCCCATTCTTTCCAATATACTACAGTCTTTCCACACTCTACAAAAGAACACATGGTAGTATTTCTTCTATCTTGAATAGCCACTGAAGAAAGCAGAGACAGGAACACAGATGGTGTAACAGATTCTGTGGAATTCATTTTTTTTTTTTTTTTAATGGCATCAGTAGACTGGAAGCAAGGACTAAAGGATTAAAGTAAAATTTTTTGAAGTTGTTCAAGGTATCATTCAATTCTCACATTCACAAGTTTATTATGGCTATTTTATTGGTGAGGGCATTAAGTTTCAGAGAAGTTAAATAAATTGTCCAAGATCATAAAGCCAGTTGGTGGTAAAAACAGGACTGAAAGGACATATGTCTGACCCCACAATTTGAGAACTTTCCTTAACTAACTCTTTGAGACTAGTTTTTATTTATTTATTTACTTATTTTTTTTCCAAATTGAAGAGGATGTAAAGAAGACGAATAGGAGCTACATCTGATTAATAGATATATACATGATTTCACCTACTCATCAGTACTATTATTGCACAATTTGGAAAACAGTTTTAGTTGTTTTTTATTTTTTAAGTTTTAAAATGTGTATTTGTTAGCAGATAGAGTTCAGAGTACATGAGCAACTATAATTAGCCTGTGACAAATCTCAGAGACAAGCATAATTGTGGCATTATCCACATAATACTTGAGTTTTGTTTCTTTTAAATCTCTTGGCTAGTGCTATCTGTTATGGTACTGGCACTTTGACATCAGTAAGCATAAGATGTACCTGAAAAGATGCTGATACCTTGGCTCCAACTCACATATTTGGCTTAAATATCTGGGAAGGAGACTCATAATTTTTCACATAACATAATTTTTAACCCCAGGATAACAAACATTGCAGTATTTTGGAAAAATAAACACCAAAAAAAAATCGTAAGCTAAATTTTAAGTATCTTGTGGGAAATTTTCAAAGGAAAATCCTATTTTAGAGAAATAATTGTCAAACTTTGGTGTACATTAAGATCACCAGGCTTTCATGATGTAATGTATGGTGACTAACATAACATAATAAAATAAAATAAAAAAAAAAAAAGATGACCAGGCTTACTGAAAGTAAAGGGGTTAGGTTCCTTGAGGTACTAATTCAGAAGGTCCTGGATTGGACATTAGGAAGCTATGCATATTTAAGGTTACCAGGCTCTTCTATGTTATATGAAAATTGGGAAAATGATGCTATAAAATTAAATAAAAACAGTTCTCACGAGATTATTGGTGAAATGACCTAGGAGTCCTAATATATTTCCACTGGGTGGTTTTGGTAGCAAGAATTATATGTTATATTCTACCTAGTCACATCTGATTGATGATGTCAGAAAACAGTTAAGTGTAAAACTGTATGTAGTAACAGAGTGAGCACTTTTAAATACAATGTACTCTTGGGGACTTGGTTACCAAATGTTACTGGGCCTTGTATCACCCATTTTCTAAAATAGATTTTTTTATCTGGAGTGTTCACAGTCCCATTGTCCCAGAATTTTAGAGTAGCCAATAGAATAGTCAGCCATTGTCTTGACTTCAATTTTCACATGTCAACCATGGATGTCAACACCAGGTAAATTTCAAAGAACAATTGTGAATTTAGTATAAGTACTTAAGAAAGAATCTAAGATACATTTTCCGGATTGAGTCAGAACATCAGAGCCCACAATATAGAGACTGCATAATCTTAGACCTTCATAGAACCTTTTACTGGACTTCATTTAGAGGTTATGCAATAGGACCACATTGAGAGACATTACTAACTAGAAGTGTCACTAAGCAGCTCCTTGTTGACTTTAAGTATGGTGATGAACATGTTCACTAAATAAAGTGATGTTGTTATAAAGAAACACAGGGATTTCTTTGCTCTCAGGTATTGGAATTAAGAATAGTTATTCTTGGGATACCTGGGTGGCTCAGTTGGTTAAGTGTCTGATTCTTGATTTTGGCTCAGGTCATAACAGGGTGGTGGGATCGAGCCCCATGTTGGGTGTGGAGCCTGCTTCTGATTCTTTCCCTCTCCCTCTATACGCCCCCCCCAGCTAACTCTCTCTCAAAATAAATATATAAAAAAGAATAGTTATTCTTGACCCAATTATTTCCATTTTATGGACACTGAGATTCATATAAGTGATTGGGTTTCCCACTTGGAGTTGTTTCCAGAAAGCTCAGGAGGAAAGTTATGACCCATTTTTTAGTTGAAAATTATGTGCCCTATTCTTATTCCTAGTTTTACCATATTTTTCCTAGTCTTGTTTTTCTCTTGTCTCATTTTATTCATTTTAAGTATAAAATCAAACTTCTGTAATGTTCATAAGCCACTATAAATCATATATTATGACATGGTCAGATAAAAGTAAATTAAATAAACTAATCAATATTAAATAATTTCTAATTAAATTAATGTAATATTTTAATTCTATGCTTAGTAGCTTCACACTAGAGATTTTTAAAGAAAACAATATATTTGTCATGATTCTATATGGTTATCAATATGCTCTTTTTAACATGAATATATGTATTTGAAATGTGTGTCTTCATTTTCTTTATCACTTATAATTTCATGATATTAGAAGATATTTGTCATCAATTATTTGCCTGCTTTCAAAGAAGTAACAAAATATTACTCTGAAAAATTATGATCAAGGGCGTCTGGCTGGCTCAGTTGGTTAAACATCCGATTTTGGTTTCGGCTCAGGTCATGATCTCAGGGTCATGAGATTGAGCCCTCAGGAGGCTCCACACTCAGTGGGATGTCTGCTTGAGATTCTCTCCCTCTGCCCCTTCCCCCACTTGCACACCCATGTATGTGTGTGCGTGCATGCTCTCTCTCCCTCTCTCAGATAAATAAACAAATAAATATTTTTTAAAAATTATGATCAGACTTAAAAAATCACTTACGATTAAGAATAGCTGTGTTGTCTATATTCTGATAAACTTCTCAGTAAATAATTTATAGCCACTCTTTTCCTTGCTTACTTCAGAAAACCCATGGTGGAACTCTCAGTTGAGAGGGGTAACCACCTATATTCTTACAAGTATAGGCCGTATCTTCTGGATATTGCCAGGTCAGTATTCTTCATAGTGGTGTGGAGGGAGGGTCAAGTTTAAATAATTTTAAAGTAGGAGAAAATTAATAAAGGAAGCTATAATGTGTAGGTGCGTGCCATAATAATTAAGTATTTGCATAGTTGACTGCAACCCTTATTAAGCACTGTGCCAAATGCCAGATTGTTTTGCATAATGGATGTAGGGGAAGAAGTCACACACACCAAGGTAATGGAACACATTAATAAAAGTTTGCACAGTGGGTGTCCTCCGTGCAGGCTGTGGTGACAAATATCCATTCCTTTACAAACTACATGACATTATGTTGTTTAGTCCTCTGGGACTCACTTGCCATTTTATTGTCTATCATTTCTTTTCTGCTGTGGTGTGCAGGCTCTGAGTGATCTCAACAGAAGGTCACAGCCAGTGAAGTTTCCTTATCAAACACTTCTTTTTTGTTGTTGTCTTTTTGTCTGGAGCTTTAAATGATTTGCTTTTAAAGTTTATTGTACTTGGTTTTAGTAAATGTCCTGAGGGGATTGAGAGTACGTCCTAGGACCCAGGCCTTTTGTCACTGTGTTCATTCCATGTGACCCTGCCATCTTCCCAGTGCCCCTTTCTATAAATAACTGCTGAAACATTTGCAATAACACTTTTATTGTCTTTAACCTTATCTCTTGTTACTTTTCAGGTTCTTATAAGAAGAAAAAAAAAAGGAAAGAAAGCACTTTTCTCAGTCTGTATTTTGGTGCCTATTGGCTATAAGCAGATGGGGAGCAGTACTATATTATTGCTCTTCAAACTACATCTCTGCCTCCATCAAAGTTCTCCTCATTGAGACTCAGCCATCAAAGTAGAGGTGGGTGACTGATAGTTAAAGAGCATATCACCAGAGATCAGGATATAGTGTTCTCACTACATAAAATAATCTTGTCTGTTTTAGGCTGAACAAGCACAGCATATTATCTCCCCCCCCCCCAATTTTTATTTCGAAGCCAGTGTTTAACAATGGACCTTTACAAAGGGACATATTAAAACATCACCCCATCATCTCAGGTCTCGGTTGTCCAATGGTGAAATTGAAAGAGTGCACGTACAGGGAGAGGACTCTGTGCCTTTTCCAGGAGAGACAAACCTGTAATCTTGTCGAAGGCACTCAATTACAGCTCTGTGATAAGGGTAGTGGACATTAACACCAGGGCCGCTCTGAGAATCCCCAAGGTGCCAACACCTGGAAAGTCTTTTATCCTCTGCTTCATCATTTCCAGTGTGGTATTTTTAGACTTCACAAAGCTGGCATGCTGGGAATCTGTCCCTCCTACTTCACTATCTCCCTCTCTCTCTCATTTTGAGGCGGCGGACGCTGGTATAACAGCTGAATAGTAAGCTAGCTCTGGACAGATGTCTGCACTGTTTCTCTACCTCCTATGCAAATATTCTGAGCCTGGCCAGAAGAAGAATCAGAGGATAGGAGATGGAGGAATTTGGTCATTTGGGGGCCAGATTTCAAACTTTCTGGGTGTGGTACTCATTTAACTTGGGAGAAGTAACAATGTGATAAGCAAGTCCATGATAAAACCCCATTACTTGCAATATGCCTGAAGCTTTTCTTTATTTGAACACAGGGAACCAGTGATACCTGTGGCAATCAATCATTTTTAAACATATCAAATACATAATTATGAGGCATGAATTGTGAAGTAAAGGGCTTTATGATATTGGATTTTTAAAAATTGTCCTACCTATGACAAAATTTTTATTCAATACATTTAAAAATTGCTACTATCAATCATGATCTATTTTCAATATTTTCATTAATATACATGCTAACTTCATGTCTAAGTCAAACAATTGTGAAACCACATTTGATCTGCACTCTTCAAATATCCAAACTACTTTCAACATGTTTTGTGACTAAAACTATTAATCAGCATGCTTATTCCTTAGGTAGTCCAAAAAAAGAATATCTAATGTGAAAAATATGATATCTATTGCTTCTTCACATTACCAATCAAAAATATGATTTTATGTTGGGTGTATCTTTCATAAAAACACATTATATTTTTCCCAATATGTCTGGCCTAAGTAACTTGTAGTCACTTGATTATTTTGATCATCAAAGTACTACTTTGTTTGTCAATTCAGCATGAATCCAGGATTTTTTCATCCCATGATTTGCTATGTTAGTCCTGGGGTGGTTCCCTCCCAGATCCATTGCTGACACTTCTGATCTGCTCCGTAGTGCAGGGTGCTGGCCCTACAACATTCTCAGGGTCCCTTGCCAACAGTTTCCATTTAAGTTTATGCCACAAGAGGCTTTGGAGAGAGATGTCTCTGAGAGTAACTGAGTCTCTGCTGTCAGCCCAGCTTTCATCAGGCAGTCCCTCCCCTCACCATACCAGTTCTCACCAGGCGGAAGCTGTGAGGTTCCAG
This sequence comes from Callorhinus ursinus, assembly GCF_003265705.2. Classification (NCBI taxonomy): domain Eukaryota; kingdom Metazoa; phylum Chordata; class Mammalia; order Carnivora; family Otariidae; genus Callorhinus; species Callorhinus ursinus. Next base: position 40,380,860 of record NW_027397064.1, on the reverse strand, counting down.
GTCCTGCTGGTGGCCCTAGCTCCTGGGCTTTACTAGAACCACTGCTTCTGTTGGCTCCTGAGGGTAGTAGCAGCTTCTTGCTATTCCTGATCTCTGGTTTGCCTCATGATTCCATGCTTGACTTTCAGCTAACCATCTTTTTTTTTTTTTAATTGAAGTATAATTTACATACAATGTTATATTGGTTTCAAGCGTACAACATAATGGTTCAATAATTCTATACCTTATTCAGCGCTCATCACAGTAAGTACAGTCACCATACAGTGTTATTACTATATTATTGACTATATTCCCTATGCTCCATGACTTAGTGATTTTGTAACTGGAAGTTTGTAGCTTCTAATCTCCTTCATCTATTTCCCCCATCCCTCTAGCCACCTCTTCTCTGGCAACAATCAGTTTGTCCTCAGGATTTAAGAGTCCTATTTTTTGTTCGTTTGTTTGTTTTGTTTTTTTAGGTTCCACAGATAAGCAAAATCATGTGGTATTTGTCTTTCCTTGTTGGACCTATTTCACTTGGGTTAATACCTTCTATGTCTCTCCATGTTGCAAATGGCAAGATTTTATTCTTTTTAATGGCTGAATAATATTCAGTTGTATTTATAAACCACATCTTCTTTATCCATTCATCTATTGATGGCCAATTGGACAACCAATCTCTTTTTAGCAAATCCTTTGCAGAACATGGGAATGCTCTTCAAGAGAACCTGATGTAGAGAGCATAATTGACTGATAACTTCAACTACTGCACCTTTGGATATACTATGGGTTTCATGCCAAGGCCACACTTATTCTAAGCTGCTCTAAGTCAGTGATTATGAATGATGAGATTATTTGAACCAAGTCATTATTGTATAAAGCAGGATTCCTTTAATGAGTAGTGCTTCTCTTGGGGCTCCACATCAGCCTATCCCAAACTTTCCCAGAACTGTGTTATGATCTGAGTCTTTTCCTACCAAATCTTTCTTCTTTCCTTCTCTCCTCTCATAGTTGTAGACCTGCATCATGATCTGACAGCTCTTCGTCTACTCCTGTTCCTTTCTGCTTTCCTTAGCATTATAATGTATATTGTGAATCTGTAAGAAAGAGAATATAGAATTTTTCAAATGTACTTGTTCACAGAAACCTACTTTTAGAAAACCTTCCGGGGATATAATCTTATGCAACATTCTTTGGGGAATAGTCATGTAATTTTTAAACACAGTAATTTATCACCTTGCAAATTTACTACTTCTTTTCTAATTAATCAAGATATAGAAGGTGAAATTGCAGAGTTTACTGCAATTAAGGCAGGAAGGAGTTCTTGCTGAACTGATGTTAGATGGCAGTACAGGGAGATGAATGAAACTTGAAAAGGATGGGATGTGGTCCAGTCAAAAGAGAAAAAGGAAATGATTATATTGTAAGTTTCTTCAATATGCCAGATTATATAGTGGGCTTCTCCTAACAGCAAGCTTCATCTGACCCTAAAACCTTTCCAGGAAAGCTCTAAACCTAATTATTATCAAGATAAATCATTTGGTATTTTCAGTCTTATGTTGATATTTTGATGAAAGAAGTGTTATTTTATATGTTCCATGAAAAATTTGTTTCTATCATCACTGTATCTTGATATGATTAATTTCTACATCATTCTAATACCAAAATGGATTTAAACATTTATTTTAACTAAGTGGAAATAAATCAATTTTATCATGTATATCCTTTGGAAATGTGCTCTTTTGTTTCCTTTTTGCTTTCTCCTTTGGAAGCTGGTTATGAATTAAATGATGTTTATGAATTAAAAGCCTCTGGTTTTCTAAAGTATATCTAGATAATAACCTCTCATATTCTTTCATAGTCTCTTTTTTCATTTCTTGTGATTTTCTTATCCTTTTATCCTAAATTGAATTTTGTCTACAGACCTATTAGAAGGTGACAATCTGATATTTATGTGTCTTTATTTATTGAACAAGCACATCACAAAGATTGTGCCACTTAAAGATCAGAGCACACTGAGCATACTGCTAAATAGCTGCTTGATTATCAAAAGTCAACAATAAAAATTAATGTTAAACAAAAGCTCATGATCATTAAAATAAGTGTGCAAATAAAAGGCTTTCCTGCCAATAATTTATTGCTCCATGAATTTTTCCAGTTTTACTTATTTAGAAGTCACACAGAGACCCCCAAAATGTCATTCACTTACTCATTCATTCAAAGGTTAAAAAAAAAAAAAGATTGAATGACTCCTTTGATCTTCTATTGAACAACTAATTAGGGACAGAACACTTGTTTATTCACTAATTCACTTATTTATTCACTATGTACGGAATTCCTATGATGTACAAGGCACCAAGTCAAGTGACTGTGCATATATATGTCATAAACAAGAACAATCCTTGATGGCCCTGCCATTTTTCCAGTGGACTTTCCTGCAACAGACCTCCTGCATGGGTCTCTGGATATTGTTTTGGATTTCTATGACCTCATTCTTTCTAACTTTCCAAATGACTTTCATACTCCTAGGTTGACTACCTTGTTATTCCATACCTTGTCCTTAAAACATTACTTTCTTCCTATAGATCTTCTTATAAATCAGGTATAACTTGCTGAAATTTTCAAGGCAGATAGTGCAATTATATTCCTCGAAAAACATAACTTATTTTTAATCAGTGGAACATTAGTCAGCCCTTATTCTTTGGATCCTTTCATGATGGTTAGATTGCCCTTTTACCCTGAGCTCAGTTTGCTATAAAGTTCTCTAAGAGCCTCACTAATTAAGTGGATTAGTAAATCCAGTAAATCTAATGAGGGGTCATGTAGTGGGACAAATACTACACCAAGAATCAAAAGAGCAAGAGGTATGATTCCATTTGATTCCATTTGATTCCATTTCATCTAAAGAATGGAGAGACTATCTAACCACACTATTTCCCAGGGTCTATAAGTTTCAAAAGAGGTAATGTATGTGAAAATTATCTGAAAAAATATATATGAAACTCATGTTTAATGAGGATCTGTAATGTGCTGGGTACTACCCCAAACTGGGGTCTCATTTAGTCCTTACAACAAACCTGTAAAGTAGGTTGTGATATCACGTCACACTTTCACCAGACCCTCTGACATAGAAACTTCCACACAGCTCATATCTAGCACAGCTCAAGTTCCAACCTCAGGCCTCTGGTGTCACTGCAGCACAGTTTCCTTGTACCACAGCGGAGTTTTAGGAGCAGGGATTTTAAATGGCCTCTGATAACTCTGTGTTAAACATGCATTTTCATTTCTGTTTCCTACTGACTTCCATTTTAGAGGACAGGAAGAGAGGATATTTGACTTGTCAAGATTACTTGACAGTCTGATTTAGAGGTGTAGAAAACAAGGGACACTATTAGTACAGATTAAAGATACAAATAGCCAGTGACAGCAATTCAAATTGAGTCTTTTTCTATAAAATGCCAATTATAAAACACAAATGAAAAGTATGGGATGGCATGATATGTACGTTTTTCCTTCTCTAAGAATTTAATTATTATCGTTCTATTTAATAGGAATACTTCAAAAGGAGACTTCTTTCCTGCCAAACTGCAGGTAGAAGGGGCTTTGCTTGAAAAAAATTTTTTTTTGGTTAAAACTTAGGAATAAAGTAAGAGAGATTTGTTCAGTCATTGCAGAAGAATATTGCTGGTATCTTAGATTATACACAATACAGTCTTGTGCACACTTAAACAAGTAATGACTTGTGTCTTTGCAAGCTTTTATAGTGAAATTGTTTTCTTTGAAAGCTATTTCTAGTTATAGCAACTCATCTGGCCTCGATGATCATCTAATTCCTTGCCCAGTCTTTCTCTTCCCAGTCTGGTGGTCAAGAAAGGCATTGGCACCCTGTTTTGCATAAAGCACAAATGGGTATAGAAAAGACAGAAGGCTCCTTTGGGAAGTAAATGTTTCCCTAGATGCTATGAAGGAGTATAGAAATGGAGAAAGCACTCAAAGAGACACATAGCAAATAAAATGAAATAAATATATGCATGAATAAACAAGTTAACAGAAAGCTTACAGCAGCTTAGTGGGTTAAAGAAATCAAATTTGCTTCTATTTCCATTGGAACGTATCTCCTAATTGGATTTGTGGTTCACCTGGGCTCCTTTTGAAACTGTTGGAGACATTAGTTAAAATATGAGCATTTTGTCAAGTTAAAGGAGAAAGAACAATGGACAGATGGGTGAACTCACTTCTAAAACAAGGATGTCAAAGTGCTAAAAGGTAATATAAGATTGCAAAAGAATATGGATATGTGATTAGAAGGAGTTAGGAAAGAAGAACCTAGAGAGAGTTATAAATAGATAACTTAGTAGTGATACTTCTTTTTGATCAATGCCCATTATATAAAACATTTTTTTCTATGTATTACGATGGTATCTTAGTTTTCTGTGATAGTGGTCAAAATCCATGCGAAGCAGGTTGTCAGTATAAATTATCATTACATTAAGACTAAAGTAAATTGTAAATTGTTCTAAAAAGTATTACTTTTTTCCCTTGTTACTATGCAGTGATCTGAAAGACAGGTTTCAAGCATTATTTTTTTTTTAGTTTCTACTGGTTCTATCTGGTCATGATATTATTGACCTACAATAGTGCAAAAATAGGACGTAGCCACTGAACAGTAAGAGGCAACAGGAAAAAGCAAATAGTTTTGAGTCATAAAAAAAGAAAGGCAGCTTCTAATAAAACCCAACATCATCGTGATTTAAAATAACCAACTGTGGTAAATAAAAATATGAAGACCTTGAAAGAAGAAGATTCTCATTTAAATCATATTCTCAGTCTAGAGAAAAGATGTGGCTACCTATGTCAGAGGGTCTGGTGAAAGTGTGAAGTGATATCACAAATGCAGGGGCTTTGTAAACCACACTGCCAAATTAGTGGCGGGTACTTCTATCATATACAAGCCCATTGAATTAAATGGTGAAATGAGATATGTCTCCTCCTTTATAGATAGAAAAATCATCCCACCTTGTGATGACCAGATTGAGTTTGCACAGGCATGGAGAGAGAAAAATTCCTCTGCCCAGCAAATGAAGAGTGAGACCATAACTGAAAGCTTTTCCTCCATGCACATAACCCACCGGGGTCGGGTTTGGCAGGAGATCCAGAGGCAGGAAGCATATTAGCTTTGTGCCAAGTAACTTGAACACTCTTCTTTTACTTGTCTATAAGTCTGCCTTTGCAGAACCAGATGTTTGGACAACTGGAAATCCTTCAGCTACCAGAAGTAAAGATTCTAGGATGAGATGGTAAAAGTGGTGGTGGTGTTGGTAAGATCCTTCAGCCTGTCTGAAAAATATAAACTCTCTGAGACAAAAATGCATTTATATTCGAACAATTTGGGGGTTATTTGGTTTGGCCATCAGTAATTCAAAATAAGAAATATTTTATGAATAATATTCAACAGATAGAGCATTAAATGCTCAATGCCAGTATTGTTCAATTGTCAAAAAATATATTTAGGATATATCTAAAAACACTGTGTAATTCTAAACCCTTATGCAAACATAAGGTATAAATCTCAGTTTATAATGTAAAAGTATACTAAATGTTTTACATTTCTTGGCAACGTGTCTCAAGATCTGCTGGGAAGTTATAACTGTATTTATTTTATTTTCACGAGTGTCATCACACTTTGAGGAGCTGTGACAATTTATTGCTGGAATAACTCCATCCCAAAATTATTACTGTAAATTGAAGTCCTATTTTTCTGCCCCATGTGTATTCTTAATATTAACAGTTGGTAATTAGTCTGTCCTTTGCTGAGACACTGAATAGTTTTGAAGAGCATTCTGTACATTTAATCAGAACGCTTTCCCTGCAAAAGCAGAGTATAAAATAGAGCATTAATTGAATTGTGATAGTTTGCACTAATTGCTGATGATATCTCCATCCTGTTGCTTCTACAGTACATTCTTTAATATTATAAGGATAAAGTTGTTTTTTTTTTCTGTAATTCCTTCTTGAAAAACCTGACTTTGGAGAAAATACAAGATACAGATGCAAAAGCAAAGAGCAAATTATTACAAACTGTTATTTTAAAAAGATAGATGTAGATGACATATTTCTTTTTAAAACTGCTAAGCATACTGGCCATTTATTATAATAATATCTAAGTGCCAGGGTCATAGGCAAGTGAGCACCAATCTAGGTCCTCACAGTCCATATTTAGGTAGCATCCTTTAGATGTAGACAGCATATACTACTAGAGTTAATCCTAGCAGGATAATACCATATTTCAAGCATCTTTTTTCCATTTTGCTTCAATCTTGATCACCAAGCACTTTTACTTGATATTCCCTTGTTGTTTCTATTTCATGTTGCCATGAGGCTTAGGAGGTAGATGTACACTTGCAAAGTTTCATTAAATTATTTTACGTCATTGAAGCAAATTGTCTTTAAAATTCATTACATTTTTACTTATGAGTGTTCCTTCAAAACCCATGCTCCTTATAACAAAGTAAAGCACCATAAAACTTTTCATCAAGTTCTAAATTAAAATTTTGTTCCGGGGGTAATGGAAGGTTATGGTAGGTTAATGGGTACAGTAAAATAAAATAATGGACAAGATATAGTAAGTGATATTTAAATTTATCATATTGCATTAATAATGGAGTTCCTGCTTACCTAAGGAGTGAAATAATTTTAGTTAAGATAAAATTAAAATTTGATTACATTATTTTCCTTTTTTTCATGTAGGTAAACTGTCATATATTAGATTTTGATACAATTCTGCATTTTATACCAAGGGGCTTTATTTACCTGGGGGCATGATATTTATATTTGGCAATTTTCTTTTGTAGCTATTTTGAATTATCATTAGTCACAAAATTGATAAGATTTTATCAAGATTGGGTCATTTCAGTGCTTTACTTTTTTTTTCAGTGCTTTGCTTTTTTATAATTGTGACTTATAAAAATATATGAGAGACTTAAAAATTGTCTCATTAAAATAGTTACAAATAATTAAAAGGCACAACCTGCTGGCTCCCTAATAGGTCACTCAAGTGCACATATCTGTGCTCAAAAAGTAGAGAATGTTCTTTATTTAAAATAATAGAACTAATGATAGACCCTTCTGTAAGGTGTTATTACAATAGAAATTTAAGGGACTTTTTGCTAAACTAACCACCCAACAAACTTACAAATGAAGAAATTATCAAATGCTTGTGTTGAAGTTACTACAATATATATTGCTAAAATAGGTTTTACTGGAGTCAAAAAGAGTGTAGGGACTGTTGGGTTCAAAGTGAGTTATACATACACTGTTTCATTTATGCCTAATCATTTTAATAGTAATTTATTTGGGTAGTGGTTAATATCTTCTGGATATGAGCCAGGGAGAGAAAATGATTATGATAATACATTCGGTTACTAAATAGGCTGAATACTTCCAAGCCTCCAATGATACAGCTGTTAACGACAGTGGCTTTGCTAGTTAATCAGATGTTTTGCCACTGGGGATTGCCCATGTGAATCGAATCTGACAGAGGCTTCTGCTTCACCTCAAATGTAATGACACAAGTGTGTCACTTATTAAGGACTCCAGGAAAAATGCACATGGCATTCACCCTCAAGCAACTAGAGCTCCTATCCAAGTATCATCCCCATTTATGGTATGATAATAAGTCATTCATTAATTGAATAATGATTCAAGAGTGAATGCAAGTGCTTTGCATATTGAATAGTATATATATGTATATATATTTTGATGTATAAAATATGCTTCAGTTTGGACCATTAGAAGTTTAATGTCTAGGAGCACAGACAACACCATTTAAGAAACTAAGTTTGATTTGTTAGTAGTTCCCAGAAGTGGAGATAAAAAAACTCATCTGTAAGTAAAATGTGAACTATATTCTCCATGTTTTTTCAGCCATAGTGCCATGAGATGACAAAAAAAAAAAAATCTGGGTTTAAATCTACTAGAAATTATTTAAACTATATTATATTTCAGTTGACTTTTGGTTTACTTTTTCTGAAAAATTGTGTCTGTTAATTAACCTGAGGCAGGCTTTAAATAAACACACTAGTGACCTTTTTATGAAGGTCTTTGAACAAGAGTGTGCTCTTGGTGTGGGGTAGCTGATGCATTGATTTTCGGCAGCAAATTTCACGGTTGTGGGAAGAAAAGGACAGAGGTTGCATTTTGTGGGTTGATATGAGAAACCAGATCCTTTACCTCTTTCAGTACGATCGGCCAGCTGCCAGAATATTGAGGCTGTATAGTGGAGGAGGTGGGTCTGTGGGTTCAGGTCTGCCCTTAGGGAAGAGGGAAGGACTGAAGGGCAAGCAACACTTCGCTGTGGTGCAGCATTTGTAAGGCCTTGGTAATAAACAATAATCCACATAAATAAGAGCACCAGCTAAGGATTTGTTAATTGTATACAAATAGAAACCGTTCTTTAAACATGCTTTTGAAAATCAACAAGATTAAAGTCCATTTTGAAAAATGAATCTCACTTCTCTTATGACTAATGGCAAGGAGTTACCATGAGCAACACCTCAAATTTTAAAAGAAGCCTGAAATGAGACCAAGAAGAGTTCAAAGGAAATGATTTCTATGTTCTTAGTGAATTAGTGATGAAATAATGCCTCTTAAAAATAGTCTTATAATAGTATGGGGCAAATATCATCTACAAGATTCTTCCTCTTTTCCATCAGTTAGATTGATTGCTGTTAGTGACCTGTTAGTCTCCCCTGGGTCTGTATTATTCACAGACTAGCCTTATGCAGACATAACTAGGTCACCTTAATTACCTGTGGAAATTAGGTCTACTTGTGAAAGTTTCACAGTGATAATTACTCCAAAATGCCAAAATTATATATGCAAACCTTGGAGGTACGTGCTGTAAATTATTGCACAATCAAGAGCAATCAAACCAAATGGTTTGTGTGTGTATGCATTTTTTCCAATTCTCCAACATTCCCTAACATCATTCTTTTACCATAATAAAAATACATTCCTTGCCAAGCAATATATGAATTAGCTGTTAGGATTTTTTTCTTTTTTCTCAATTCCTTTGCAGTATTTAAGAAAAATCAACAGACTATTGTAAAGGAACAAAAGAAAGCTAATCACTTAAAAAAAAAAATCCAAAACGATAACATGGAAGCCTTCCTAATCATCATGTTTTCTTTTTTTTTCCTGTAGACATTGCTGTACCTGTCATTTTGTTATAGAAATAAAGTGAGGAAGATTAGAAAATTCATGGTCTTTTTAAACAGTGAGGGAATGAAAAGTAGAAATGTTTTACATTTTCATGTGAGTAGTTAAAAAAATATTTTAATTATCTGTTCACCAGTGTATTTCAAAGGATAGTAATTTCATTGAAGATCCAAAACCCGTGTAGATGCCTAATTGCCAAAGGAACACTGCAGTTTGAGTAACATTAGCAATTTTGAATTCTTAAAGTTCCTTGAAAATTTTAATGGGTTAATCTGTAGAACGGATTACTTAAATTGGAGATCATTATTTTCACTAGGAATAATGAAATAAGAACTTTTCAATTATTCCACAAAAAAGAACTGAGTATGTTTAAACCAATCAATTTTTATATAATAGGAGGGTTGATTTTTATATTTGAATTATAACATATTTCCTGAATTTTAGAGTGTAAAATAGCATGAAATGTTTACAAAGGATTGTGGAAAAAAAAGTTTCTGAAAGGAATTTTTTTTTTTTTTACCTTGAAAGTGAAGGGATTTATAAGAAGTTCAACTAGCAAGTATTTAAAGACCAGTAGCTACTCTAGGGAGTCCCAGTTGATCCATCGTGTGAGCATTAGGAATTTTAGCTTTCTGATATGAGGCAGAAGACCGCAGAACATTTCAACTGATTATTTTTCCCTATGCTTAAAAGTTCTTATGCTGACAACTGCCCCTAAAACAGAATTTTGTCATCATTGTTTCTTTTCTCCTTTTTCTGAGTCTAAATTGGTAGTGATATAATACAGTTTTCCTAAAAGAATATATTAAGTAAGAATTGGTGTTGCATTGGGTGATTCTTTTTTTTTAATTTAATTTTATTATGTTATGTTAATCACCATACATTACAACATTAGTTTTTGATGTAGTGTTCCACGATTCATTGTTTGCGTATAACACCCAGTGCTCCATGCAGTACGTGCCCTCCTTAATACCCATCAACAGGCTAACCCATCCCCCCACCCCCTTCCCCTCTAGAACCCTCAGTTTGTTTCTCAGAGTCCATAGTCTCTCATGGTTTGTCTCCCCCTCCGATTCCCCCACTTCATTTTTCCCTTCCT
>NW_027397064.1:40312705-40370466 GCF_003265705.2 Callorhinus ursinus | reverse complement strand
CCACCCCATCCCTCCCACCCCCCACCACTCCAGCAACCCTCAGTTTGTCTCCTGAGATTAAGAATTCCTCATACCAGTGAGATCATATGATACATGTCTTTCTCTGATTTACTTATTTCGCTTAGCATAATACCCTCTAGTTCCATCCACATCAGATTTCATTTTTCTGATGGCTGCATAATATTCCATTGTGTGTATATACCACGTCTTCTTTATCCATTCATCTGTTGATGAACATCTTGGCTCTTTCCATAGTTTGGTTATTGTGGACATTGCTGCTATAAACATTGGGGTGCACGTACCCCTTTGGATCACTACATTTGTATCTTTGGGGTAAATACCCAGTAGTGCAATTGCTGGGTCGTAGGGTAGTTCTATTTTCAATTTTTTGAGGAACCTCCATACTGTTTTCCAGAGTGGCTGCACCAGCTTGCATTCCCACCAAGCATTGGGTGATTCTTAAGGAAAGAACATAACAAGGCTTCTGGAAACAGGATTTTTCTATTTTAAAAGCCTCCTCACACTCTGCCCTACTCAACAAAGTGCTTGATTCATTTGTAATACTTCTTAAAACACTGCTCAGGTATTGTCTGCAAGTCTACACTCTACTTTGAGCTTGGGTGGCCTGATTACTTAATTTATTTTTGCAATATTCATCTATCTGGTAACTTCTTGAGGCCAAATTTGTAATTTCCTAAAACCTTAATCCCAGGTGCTATTTTAAGTGTTAACACTCACTGCAGAGTAGACAAAGGAGAACAGTGCTGAGTATCACCATTGATAAGAAAGTGTAATTGCTACCTTTTATCAAGCATTTATTCTAACTTCATTCATTTACCCTTATGAAGTTCATACTATCATTATCATCATTTTACTGATTATGAACCTGAGACTTGGAGACAAGAAACATGTCCAACGGTGCTCTGCTGGGGCTGGAATCTGACCTCAGGTCTCCCTGATCTAGTGTATGAGTTTAACCTCCAAAGGCTCTGCCATGTCAGCAATGGCGTGAGGACAAACAACAGCCTTCACATTGCTCAACAGCAGTTTCTAGACATTGGATTGCTTGGGAAACTGAGTGGAAGCCATTTTGGCTAAAGATGATGAAAAGCCAGACCTTCTGTATCATTCCAATATGCTCTCTTTATGTTTGTTTGCTTGTTTTTCCTCTAGTGTGAGATCCCATAAAAAGTCCTAATAGAAGGTCCTCTGAGATGAAAAGGTCATCTGTTTTAAGCTTACTAACAGGATTTCATTTTTGTCTCATGGTCCCAGAAACTGTGAGAGTTTCTCTCAGTAATTTGCTTGCTAGCTTCTAAATCTATATGCTCCAAAGCCAAGAGTCGCTCAGGTGTATCATCTGAGATTGTAGAATGCTCACTCAAGTGTTGCTGTGTTTTAGATATCGTCCCTTATATGATTCCTTTTAGAGGAGAGAAATTTACTCATTAATTTCTTGCATTGTAAAATTGCCTTTTACTTCCGCAGTGTTCTTATCTACATTATCTCCTATGGGGAGTTCAGCAATATTATGAGACAGGAATTATTATCCCCATTTTAGAGATGAGAACTTTAATGATGAGTGTGTTCATATGATTTGTCCAAGGTTATAAAACTAATAAGTGGAACACTCTGAACTGGGTCAAGTGCTTTTTCTACTCTAGGGTAGCTCTTGTTACTCAATGAAAGTAAAGGAGCGTAATCAGTGCTTTCACATCCCCAGACACAAGTGAAAAATCCCAAACCATAATCCAGATGTACTGAATCATAATCTACAGTATCAGAATTTAGGCATCTATATTTTCTGAACACTACACTGTTTAGGTTTGAGAGCTCATTTCCTAAATAACACTCCTCTTTTTTTGTTTGTTGTTTCATTTCCATTTTTTTAACTGTGGCAAAAAACATAGAACATTAAATTTACCATTTTAATCATTACTCAAAGTGTTAAATATATTCACATTGTCGTACAACAGATCTCTAGAATTTTCATCTCATAAGACTGAAACTCTAAAACCATTAAGCACTAATTCCCCCTCCTCATTTCCATTATTGTATTTTGAAATGTTTCAAACATCAGGAAAGTTGAAAGTACAATATTCATTTCTTCCCCCTGAAGAATTTGAGGTTAAGTTGCAGTGCATTTCCTACACACAGGGACATTTTCCTTCATAACCACAGCACAACCATCCAAGCCAGGAAATGAACATTAAACCATCACTAATATCAAATACACAGACTCTGTTCAAGTTTTGCCAATTTTCCTAATGATATCTTTTATGGAAATAAGATCCAGTTCAGAATCACATGTTGCATTTAGTTGTATGTCTTTTATTTCCTTCAGTTTGAAAGAGTTCTTCAAAATTTCTTTGACTTTCGTGGCCTTGACTCTTAAAAAAGGCTATAGGTCAGTAATTTTGCACAACTGACCTCAAATTTGAATGTTTATTTTTCCTCAATTTAGAATAAGGTTATACCTTGCAAGGAAACCATAGAAGTGATGCTGTATCATTTTTAATGAATTCTGTCAAGTAGTCCATGTTTTTGATGTGTCCCATTACTGGTGATGTTAACTTGCATCACAACATTAAGTGGTTTTTCTAAGTTTCTCCACTATAAAGGTACACTTTAAAATTTGTGATTAATAAGTATTTTCTGGGGAAGTACTTTGAGACAACGTATGTTTTGTGTTTCTCATCAATCTTTTACACACTAGTTTTAGCATCTGCTTATTGGCTAAGTTAACTATGGCTATGGGAGTTGCCAAACGGTGATTATAAAATTTCATTCTACATTTACTAGTTGACATTCTACTATAAGAGAAAGCTTTAATCTCTTTCCATTTATTTAATTGTTTATATCTCTGTGTACTTATAGATTCCTGTTTTAGTCAATGGATTAACATCTGTTAGTATCATTATTATTCTTTTGATCCTGGAATCACCCTAGATTTGGCTGAGAGAAACTTCTTCAAGCAGGCTTCTGAGTTCTTTTGATGTACTATATTATTTTTTGAGTCCTTCATTATTTTTTGCACAATAATATGCTCTGGAGTTATTCTATTTCCCCCTGAGCTATTCCTTGCCCTAACTTTGTAATCAGCAATTTTTTGGTGAAGCCTCGGTTCCTGGTCATGGAGAACATATTTGGAAACCAAGATATGGGCTCTAGGTGTACTCAGTGCTTTGTGGAGGAGGTGAGTCGCTGCTAAAGGTCTTCTCGGTGGACACCTATTTATTTTATTTTCATCTTTTAATATGTATATTAAAAATCATGTGCTTATACTAATATTTCCAATACAATCTGCCACCATAGTCTTTATTCTAGTTTTCTATTTTCCTATACTCATAATTCTCTCATTGAACAGTGAAAAGCCTTTTTAATATATTCACTTATAAGAATCCTCTTTGGAGCGCCTGGGTGGCTCAGTTGGTTGAGCAACTGCCTTCGGCTCAGGTCATGATCCTGGAGTCCCGGGATCGAGTCCCACATCGGGCTTCCTGCTCAGCGGGGAGTCTGCTTCCTCTGGCCCTCTTCCCTCTCGTGCTCTCTATCTCTCATTCTCTCTCTCTCAAATAAATAAATAAAATCTTTTAAAAAAAAGAATCTTCTTTGTGTGTGACCCACTTTCTGTTATCAGGACCACCTCCACCTGCTCTTGCACGGATGCCATTTTCAGCTCTGCTCAGTCTCCAACACCCTCAGCCTGCACCATATTGCCTACTGTCCCATGTTAATGTCTACCTTGTTGGTCTTCACATAATGGCTTTTAGACAAAATTTCTCTGGAAAGAAGGAAAGGAAGAAACAAAGAGGGAAGGAGAGAAAGAAGGAAGGAAGGTAGGTAGGAGAGGAGGAAGGAAAGAAATTGATCAGTAAACATCTTAAAAGCAAACTCTTGTGCACTGTTGGTGGGAATGTAAACTGGTGCAGCCACTGTGGAAAACAGTATGGAGGTTCCTCAAAAAAATAAAAATACAATTACCATATGATCCACTAATTCCAATACTGGATATTTACCCAAAGAAAATGAAAACACCAATTCAAGAAGATATATGCATCCCTATGTTTACTGAGGCATATTAACAGTAGCCAAGATATGGAAGCTGTGTAAGTATCCTTGTTATAGTATTGGATAAAGAAGACGTGAGATACACACACACACACACACACACACACACACACACACACACACACCCCAAGGATTTTTTTTATTACACACTGTATTTAACACAGAGACTTTCAACTATGAATTAATCCATATATGTTATCTAATTGTTGAAAGAATAAGGGAATGAATAAAGGACTTCATTGGTTACAATGAAGTCTGAGAAAGAGTTCATAAAAATTAATATGGTGATAACTTGCAGTTTAAGACAACTTATTTATTTGCAGTTTTAAGCCAGCAATTTGCCATTAACTATAAAGATTTAAAATTTTAAAATGGTAAGTTTGTTGAAAGAAAGAACACAACAATATCTGGTGCTAAATATGAGATTACATAAATGACTTTAATGCATATTTGAAGGGAAACTTCCTGAGCTTATCCTTTCACCTTTCCTCCCCATTTTGCTTAACTGAATAATAACTTTATTTTCACAATATAAGTATTGGATATAGATCAAAGTTTTGAGTTTTATTTTTCACTCAGTAGTTATATAAGGTTGAAAAACTTTCATATTTAAATATTGATATATTGGGGCACCTGAGTGGCTCTGTCATTAAGCGTCTGCCTTCGGCTCAGGTCATGATCCCGGGGTCATGGGATCAAGCCCCGCATCGGGGTCCCTGCTCAGCGAGAGACCTGCTTCTCCCTCTCCCGCTCTCCCTGCTTGTGTTCTCTCTCTCGCTGTGTCTCTCTCTGTCAAATATGTAAATAAAATCCTTAAAAAAATAAATATTGATATATTCATCTGCAAAACGGTATGAGTTTTGTTTTGTTTTACTTTTGTGGAAATTAATGAGAAGTACTTTGAGTGTTTCAAAGTGTTTCCCAAGTACAAAATGTTTCACTTCAGAGCTCAAGGATTTGTATATAAAATCTTTAAAATTAGCCATAATTGTTACTTATGTATCCTGTTCAGTCAGTCACTTTTGAAGTGTACATACTGGATTCAGTGGTCAGTTGTCAGGACTTTTGCCAATAGCATGCCTACTCAGCAGAATCTCTATTCTGGTGACTTCTTATTGGACCTAAGAAACTGGAATAATTCCTTCAGTTTGCCAACAGATGCCTCAAAATTAGTATTTTTGAGGTCTATATACCCTGGTGACAGTTTACTTTGGAGGGTACACATTAGCATGACCTGGGTTTGGAAGTATGTGATGAAATTCAGAAGAAAAAAACCCACACCTATTAAAATGTACATGAACAAGAGGTGTAGAAAACACAGATGTAAAAATGTTGAGGGAAAGAAGTCACACACAAGAACCTCAACCTTATGATTTCATTTATATACTGTACAAATACAAAAGAAGCTAATCTATGAAGCTGGGTATGGGATTGTGTAGTCAGTGACTGGAAAGGGGCAAAAGAAAGCTTTCCGGCATGCTGTTGTTTTTCTATTTCTTACTCTAAATGTTGATTTCAAAGGTGTGTTCTGTTTGTGAAAAAATAAAAAACTGCATTTATAATGCCTATATTTGTGTTTGGTATGTTATCCTTCAATAACAAGTTTTAGAAAGAATCATGCCCATGTTTCAGAACAGGGACTTCACTTGGCCATGTTCATCTCTTCATCAAACTTTCATTTCTACTCAGATATAAAAAGTACAGTTATTTGCTGCATCTCTGAGAAGAAAGAATTTTGCTGAAGATCTCACAGACCTTGTGAATCACCCAATTAGGAGATGTTTTGGGGGGCCAAGAACTCAGTCACCTCTAAGGTAGATTTGGCAAGGTCATTTGTCATTTTCAAATCAGCATGGTATTGGCACCTGCTCGTCAGCAAAGACTGCCACTGTTGGAAACTCACTTTTAGCAAAGGTTCTCTGCTTCTGATGGAATGGATTATGATACAGAAGAAAAGGTCAAGTAAAATGTCCTGACCATATTAATAATCAATACAGGTGGCTGATTCAATAATGTCATGATTGATATGACTTATTGGTTTTATAATCTGAAGACAGACGATGACAAACATTATTGTTTGGTTGTATGGAGCCTACAGGACTGCATCTCGTATAAACATCTTCAAATTTAACTTGGACTTACATGCTGGATATTCTGGATGCTTATTGTTTAGTGAGGTGTGTTTCTCCCTTTGATCTGATTCATTTTGTTGTTGTTGTTGATGGTGGTAATGACTGTGTTTTGTTTCTCCTTTTTTTTTAAGGAATTAAGAATAATATCCTTACAGATTTTATCATCTTTCATATTAGCTTTCAATACAAAATGACATGCTTAACAGCTACAATGATTCATCCAGTTTTCTATGGAATAATTTGTGATTGAACTGGTGAATATGTTTTGCCCTTCGGGAATACTAAATACGGTTAATGTTGAACTTTCTCTCATCTCTCTTTCTCTCCTGTGTGCATATGTAGAATAAAATTGCACATAAAAACTGGGCAACAGAATTGTTGTTCATAAAAATAATCAAGGTAGGCATCTGGTTAAGACATGTGTTCAATTGTTTTGTTCAGCTTATTTAGAGTTCAGCATTTTCAATGTTTGGGTAAATAATTGTCTAGTCTTTATAAAGCAAATCCCAGTCTGGATTGTTTATCCCTCCAGAAACAACTCATTAGGATAACTTTTAATGGGGAATATCTTCTATTTCTTAATCTGTTTAGTGAGTTGTTCTCATGTTCATTCCTAATTAAGGTAAAAATGTAAGAGACTTACCTCATATTTTGCCGGTTTCCTTAAATCTCATAAATCACTTATATAGTTGACTTGGTTTTTATTTTTTTGGGGAATAATTTAAATTTAACTGTTGAATAAATAGATATACCTGTGAAACAGGGTATTGATTGTAATTATTTTGTTAGTACATACCTCAACCACCATGGCTCATTTCCAGACCAGTAACTTCCAGCCAGTGAATGGCTTAAAATTCATCAAGTGCCTTAAATG
The DNA here is from genome assembly GCF_003265705.2 of Callorhinus ursinus. Lineage (NCBI taxonomy): Eukaryota > Metazoa > Chordata > Mammalia > Carnivora > Otariidae > Callorhinus > Callorhinus ursinus. Next base: position 40,363,389 of record NW_027397064.1, on the reverse strand, counting down.
TTTGAGAGGTATATCTTAGACACTAAAATTCAGGGTCAGAGTTGTCCAGTAATATTACTTATGAACTTAAATAAGTCCTTAGCTTTTGGAATCATCATCTTTTCTCTTTATTTGAGATCTCTTTCTGCCTAGAATGACCATGAATGAGCATGTCCTGATATGTGGCCAGGGCCAGCTCACCATGAACAGGTGGGCAATATTGAAGAAACAGTAATTTGATATTAGGAAAATCTAAATCATCCAAATTGTTCAGGTAGGATTCTGATCGAGGCCTTATGAACAGTGGGAAAGGTAGGAACAAGCTTGGATAGGGAAATCAGAGCTGTAACCAGTGGAGGAAGAATAAGTGAGGCAGACCAGAATCTTGGAATATAGCTAGAATTATTTCCAATGTTTTCTTTTAAAGGCAGTTCTAGATCAGAGCTCTATATTTTTCAATTTTTCTTTTATTGTGTTTTTAAACATGAAATATTTCCATCACATAGAAAAGTATAGAAAATAATTTAACAAATACTATGTATCAACAAACAACTTTAGAAAAAATAATCAATCAATTACACCAACATAAAAGCAATGAGAGTTACAGAAGGAAAGGAGAAAGTGAAAGATGTAGAAAGAAATATTTGAAGAAATAATAGCTGATAGCATCCCAAATACGATTTTTCAAAAAGACAATTCACCTAACAATAAATGTTAAAAAAAACTAAAATCCAATTTCAATAAAGACAGATTCACACTGAGACACATAGTCAAACTGTTGAGAGACAAAGACCCCAGGTTTATGAGGCTTTGTTTACTTTTATTCAATTTTTTTTCCTCTCTGTTCTTCAGACTGAATAATTTCTATTGTGCTATTTTCAAGTTCATTAATTATTTCTTGCCTTCTTGAATCTGCTAATGAGCCCTTCAAGTTAATTTTGCATTTTATTTTTTGTACTTTTCAGCTCCACAATTTCGGTGTGATCATTTTTAAAAATTATTTTTAATCATTTTTAAAATGAGCCATTCACTACAACATTGCTGCCATGCTATCTTTTCTTCCAGCATTTCTTATTATTATTTCAATCTATCAATAATAGCTGCTTTAAAGTCTTTCTCGATCCAGTATCTTGGGGCACTCAGAAACATTTCCGTGACTAACCCATTTTTATTTCTGTGTTTGGGTTAAACTTTCTTGTTTCTTTGCATGTCTCTTGATTTTTAGTTGAGTACTAGATATTTTTGAAAATATATTAACAATTCTAGATTTGGCTCTCATCTCCCTGCAAACTGGGTTGTTTGTTTTTTATAAACCTGCCTATACTAAATCTGTGAAACATGTCTCCCTGAAAATGTAAGGTCACTGATCTCTGCTCAAATTTTTTGTTGGTTTTATTTTTAAATCATGGTTCCTGTATTGGCACAAGTTAGAGATTATCCAAAGGTTGGTAAGAATTGGTGCTCAAAAACTTTTAAGCCAGTAAAGCTTCAACCCTTGGCTGATGGGTTTGTGCCTGCGCTGAAGGGTATATTCAAACTTCATGTCGTTTTAGAATCTGCCTCATTTTATGCTCTGCTGGGCTCTGTTGTGACTCTTCTGAGTGTTCAGTTGGTCCTACCAGTCCTGTGGACCAGACACATGTGGGTGGTGTGTGTCCACCCTTGTCACTTCTGCACATGTGCATAGCCTTCAGTGGCTCCTGGATGTGTGGCTGTCTTACCTTTGGCATTCTCTATTAAATCCTCGGTTAATCCATTGGCCCCACCTGTTTTCTTGCTACTGAACCAACACTGACTTACACTTAAATCAAATGAGTGTCTTCCAGCAGCAGCGGCGGAAAAGCTGCTAGTTTTCATGGCGTACCACGCCTATGCCTTGGCTGACGTACTATGATGCCTGAACTCAGGCTGCAAGTAGGGAGAAAGGGAAGGAGCCATGAGCAAGGATGCCACACACCTGCACTGTTCTTGCCTAAAGTTCACATTAATAAATGTGTTTTTTTTCCCATGCATAACCACTTTTTGCTTTGTTATATATCTTTGGTCAGATTCCAGAGTGCTGATAAAATTGTTGGCTTTGAATATTTTGTCCTGCTTTATAGCTGCTTTTTAGCAAGTGGATTTGTCGACCTCCTTACTCCATCATGTGGGAAGCCAAATCACTATTGTAACTTTTTTATGCTCTATGATTACAGAACAATCTAATTTTCTAAGTGAGTACATCCTTTGAGTTAATTCATAAGTGTTTCAAACACTCCTGAGGTCTAAACACTTCCCTTTCAAAGCCCTTTTGTTGTGATTCCCTGAACCAACAAGATGTTCTACAGTCCCCAAAATTGTGTTTCCAATGTGGATTTGACCCAGATCTGCTTTTTCTTGGCCAAGCCAGAGGATTCTTTTAGGAAAATCAAGTTTGGTTTATTGACTTACCAGCTTTTGGTAGACTTGAGATATTGCTTGAAAATTATTTTATCTTGGGGCGCCTGGGTGGCTCAGTTGGTTAAGCAACTGCCTTTGGCTCAGGTCATGATCCCGGGGTCCTGGGATCGAGTCCCACATCGGGCTCCCCCTGCTCTGCAGGGAGCCTGCTTCTCCCTCTCCCTCCGCCTGCCACTCCCCCTGCTTGTGCTCTCTCTCTTTCTCTGTCAAATAAATAAATAAAATGTTTAAAAAAATTAAAAAAAAGAAAATTATTTTATCTTAAGTTTCTTTCACCAGGTTAATAAACTCATAATTCCCAGTTCCCAGCTCTGCCACAACTGCCCCCACATGTGGGTTTAGCCTTCCTTTTAATATACAAATTTATAGTGAATAAACATGAACTTAGCTCTTGGTGACATATATTTATTGAGCTACCTCTAATAGGTTCCCTTGTTCCCATTTTTAGACTTTTATCTTGATGTTAACATGTAATTTACTATTATTTTTTTCTCCAGGTCTGCATTACAATGGCTTTTCTTTTCATGAACAAATGATTTCTGTGTAAAAGTTCAGGCAGTAATAACTTTGTAAGAGAGTACCTCAGATGATTATTAATAAGTGACAAGGAATATGATTGCAAGGTTCCTGGGTGATAATAAATAAGAGTTCCTACCCCACCGCGATGCTCATTTCAATGATCTGGAGAGGGAATGAGAAGAGAGTTATAGCTATCACTCTTTGACTACTTACTATATAACAGATGCTATGGTTGATCTGCATTAGTTTACTTGAATTAATGTAGTTCTCACAATAAAACTAAGAAGTAGGTACTGTTAATATTCACACTTCTAAAGTTAAGAAAGCAAGGCCCAAGACATGAGTTTGAAATCTTAGTGAAGAGACCAGTATGGTATGGCCACTCACTGATCAGAACAGGTGCTGGCTCCATACAACCAGGATAGCTTTCCTGCTACATACAGAACCAGTGTTGCTAAGGAGAATGTGAAAAAGGGGTGAATCAGTGCTGCAAGCAGTTGCAAATAACAGAAATTTCAAATAACAACTTAAATAAGGGATTCATTTTTTTTTCACGCAACAGTAAATCAAGAATTAGACTGGCCCTGGGGTGCATATGTCTATCAGTTTTTTTCAACAATCCAAAATCATTGAGAAAAGAAAATTAAGATTTATTTATTTACTTGAGAGAGAGAGAGAGAGAGCGTGCACACATGATGGGTGAGGGGCAGAGGGAGAGAGAAAAATCCCAGACAGACTCCCTGCTGAGCGTGGAGCCCAATGCAGGGCTCCATTTCACGACCCTGAGATCATGACCTGAGCCGAAATCAAGAGTTGGATGCTTAACCAACTGAGCCATCCAGGCGCCCTGAGAAAAATAAAAAAAAAAAAAAAAGGTTAGGTATGATTATTCTAGATTAAGAGACAATTAGTAGACGTTGCAATCAAATACAATGAGTAATCTTTGGATCCTGATTCCAAATGGCATTTTTTAGAGAGAACTGGGAAAATTAGAATTGGCCATAATTTTCTATGGTATTAACAAAGTAGTGTTGATTTTGTGGATGTGATAATGGCATCATAGTCTCTGCACAGAAAAATATTTTGAAATATGTGTGTGGAAGTATTTAGGAGTGAAATGGTATGGTCAGATGTGTGCCTTAATAGCACCAAGAATATCAGCAATAAATAGAAAACAAAGCTAAAAGAAGCTGGTAGAGGAAGGCAGGTAGCACGGGGCCCATCCACAGATTCTACCTAAGTGTGTTTCAGCGTGTGGATTGAAACAGAAAAGAAAAAAAAAAAAACTGTTAAAAATAGGAAACAGCCCTAAAGTGTCAGACTTTCTTTCTTCCAGTTTTTGTTTGTTTGTTTGTTTGTTTGTTTAGGGCTATCTTGTGCTAATCTACGAATTCCCTGCTATTTTCCCTTTGGAGGGTATTCATTTCTTTCTCCTGTGGCAGTTACTCACTTTTCCTTGATTTCAGCAGTAGCCCTTCCTGTACATTTGAACATGGCCAGGCTTTCCTGACATTTGGGAACATAGCAGACGTTCATGCAGCAGAAAGGCAAATAACTTAAAATAACTTTTAAGCTTTGGCACCTTACCCTCTTTCTCAGTCCCTGCTCTCCTCTTTGTTCTCCCTGACAGTGCCCAGAAAGTTCCCTGTACATTTCTATACAGAAGAATGGACATTTCTGTTCCAATTGCCCATTGTCTGGTAAATGATTTATCATCTCTTCTGAGTTTCATCCTTTCTCTTTCCCACACCAGTCCCCGTAAGAAGGAGGGTATAACAAGATTTGCTTTCTCATTGGTATAAACTATGTTGGCACACCACCTTACCATCTCCTCCCCCACCAAAGCAAAACTAGCTATAGTAATTTTTGTTTTAATATTTTTTCTTTCTATTTCAAATGTATTTCCCTGACTGAAATCATACTTTATTGAGCAAAATACTGAGTATGTGTTACCAATCCTGGAGGAGGACTATAAACACTTCTGCCCATTGTATCTCTGTATTAGAGTCACCAAGGAAACTATAGTATAGCCAAGCAGTGGATGAAACAATGCTTTGCTTACCTAGAGAAGAGACAGTGTAAGATAAGCTTCAGTACTGGGCATCAGTCCCAAAGGCCAATGGGTCTCTCCAGGTGGTGGATTTAGGGACTGGCCTAGAAGTATTCCTTCTGTGTTGTAGTACGAGGGCCTAGGGAAGACATATAACAGTGGGGTTGCCCGGGTGTCCTATGAGGCACACACCTTAAGCAGAGACACAAAGCGTGCTCATTGAGTGTATGTCAAGGAAAGATGCTCCCAATAAGGTGATAAGCCAACACAGGTTGCGTGGACCCTTTCTTTATCTCTTGGTAAGGAAGGCCAGGCCCAAGGCATGTATTTATGGGGCTGAGGGCCAGTTGAAAGACTATGCACATGAGACAGCCTTTTCCAATACTTTGTATACTATTTTATATTATTGTTTTACATTTTTCATGTTCTTAAGTGTTATTGGCAATTTTATAATTCTTGTCTTTTGTCAATTTGCAAAAAAAAAAGTTCTTACATATCTTTTGTAATTGTCACTCACCGTGGAAGATAGATTAGCTATATTCTTCTCTGTCTTCACAATCATATCATTTAAGAACACTTTGATGTGAAGACTTTTTCTTACTTTGATTGCCAGAACAAAGCACACTCAGTAACAGTCATAGCTGTGATAATAATATTAAAGTGTAGTGCTGAGCAAGCAGTTTGAGGTTTCAGTTTTTCCACCTGTATAAAAAAGAATTTAGGATACTCATTAATGACCCCTCCAACTTTAAATTTTTATTAAAACTGTACGTTTTCTTTCATTTTCCAAAAAAAGAGAGAACTCAATAGCATAACAAGATTAACTAACATTCCAAGGACAGGATTAAAAGACAGGGTAAATTTTGGTTTCTGTTCTCTTAATACCTTTGACTAAGAAGATGAGATTCCTAACATTTACTTTTCCAAGTTAAGCAAAATCCTGTATGGATGAGAAACCCAGCTATAGGCATTATGCTTGCTCCATGAAAGTCACACACACCATCAAACCTTTTGTATCCATGCACAGAGTTGAAAATGGAGGGTCGCTTTTCCTTTTGGAGCAGTGATTTTTAAAAGACATCAAGCTGGACACAAAAGTAAAGGCCTATTAAGTGGTGGTAATGTCATACCTCTTCAATGCTTTTAAAAGTATAATATCTATAGACTTTGAATCAATCTGCTTGAATGACATCGCTTCTGAGCTCTAACAAATGCACAAAAATAGAGAACAAGATTCCCATCCACAATGTCTTTGCCAAATCTGAGATGATGATTAATGAAACATGGCTGGGCTGGAGATTTATAAAGAGAGGACGGCAGCAGGATTCCCAAGGAGCTTTTGAATCGGAATTGATAAGGATGAGTTCAAGCAGGAAGAGCAGAAGAAATGCTTTAAGGATGAACATATCACAGTTTCAAGAAATGTATTCTACATGTGGGTTGCTGGGAAGCCATGAAGAATGTGGTCATTCTTTTTGATCAATGCTTCAGGTTGACTAAATCTAAATTGTTTTTTTTTTTAATTTTACTTTTTTAATGTTTTATTTATTCATGAGAGTCAGAGAGAGAGAGGCAGAGGCAGAGGGAGAAGTAGGCTTCCCGCGGAGCAGGGAGTCCAATGCGGGGCTCGATCCCAAGACCCGGGATCATGACCTGAGCCGAAGGCAGACGCTCAACCATCTGAGCCACCCAGCTGCCCCCAGGTTGACTAAATCTAAATTGTAGACCCATGAATAATAGTAGTCTAAGTGGATATACTAGAACTGAATGCATTTAGACTCATAATATAGAATCTGTGAATAATTCAAACAGTGCTGATCTGACATCTTCTTTTGAACTACCTGTGGGGGGGTGGGAAACTTCTTGCTTAATCAGTTACATGATAAACTCTGAAATTCCTATGATTATATACATTTTTGTATTATTAGAGTCACCAATTTTTAAACAAACAATTGCAAATTTACCCATTACAAATCATTCCTTTACACATCGTATACTAAGTTTCTCAATGTTTTTCACCAGGAAATCCCTTGTTAATTGATTGTTTTTATAATACTTGAATCAATTAAGTAATATTTTTATCATTTAATTTTGAATGTATTCCTACAACATTTGTCTTAATTGACTACAATTTATTTATCATGGAAAATATAACCAAGATTTATCATGAGCTTACTATGTACCACACACTGGATGTAGCACTTCATTTCTTATTTAATAAGAAAACTATCTTATTAAATATGTTCTATATTCAATCTCCCTTTACAACTGAAAAAGCTGAGGGTTATTGAGGGTAATAACTTTCTGAAGTTCACACTGCTAGTGAATGCTAGATCTTGGACTAAATTCCACATCTCTCTATCTCCCAGAATAATCATCTTCTGATATCTCATATAACATACTACAGCACACAAATCACGCTTTACCAATCCCAAGACTCAATAACTCTTTTTTTAAATTTTGTATTATGTTATGTTAATCACCATACATTACATCATTAGTTTTTGATGCAGTGTTCCATGATTCGTTGTTTGCATATAACACCCAGTGCTCCATGTAGTACATGCCCTCTTTAATACCCATCACCAGGCTAACCCATCCCCCCACCCCCTCCCCTCTAGAACCCTCAGTTTGTTTCTCAGAGTCCATAGTCTCTCATGGTTCATCTCCCCCTCCGATTTCCCCCCCTTCATTCTTTCCTTCCCGCTATCTTCTTCTTCTTCTTCTTTTTTTTTTTTTGACATATAATGTATTATTTGTTTCAGAGGTACAGGTCTGTGATTCAACAGTCTTACACAATTCACAGCGCTCACCATAGCACATACCCTCCCCAACTGGGGTTACTGTGACTTGCTTATATTATCACCTGGGGTAGAATCAATATTAGTGATTTAACCACAGAATCTGATAAAGGTGCTAAATTTAGTTGAAACTCAATAAATTCATATTGATTGACCAATGTTTAAAAATTTGTTTGTATTGCAAATTTATAAAGTGGAAAAGAACCAATAAGAGTTATTGACTCAATAACTTTTATATATTAATGTAGTTGCAGTTTTATTCCTTATGGTAGTGATGGCTTTTGAACGCCATTTTCGTTTTTACAGTCTCTCAATCAAGTAGATATTTTAGGCTTTTTTTCAGTCTTCAGTGCAGACTTTTGGGGTATAAAAGTGTTGATGAGATTGTAATATAGAAAGTACTGTGATTAAGCTTGCATTAATGGCAGCTTTACACCCTACTGGGAAATAGTTTTGGGAAATAAGGTTGATTTTCATTTCCCACCAATATATGTATATCCCGATTAAAGGATGTCTACTATAGGGATAGTTATTGACTCAATAACTCTTATTGGTTCTTTTTCCACTTTATAAATTTGCAACACAAATTTTTAAATATTGGTCAATCAATATGAATTTATTGAGTTTCAACTAAATTTAGCACCTTTACCAGATTCTGTGGTTAAATCACTAATATTGACTCTACCCCAGGTGATAATATAAGCAAATCACTGTAACCCCAATTCTCTTGGGGTTACTAGTGAAGGGAAAGGCAAAGATGTTGTCCACTTTGGGGAAGATATGAACATGAAAACGTGAGGCCATTCTACTCACTTGGGAGCAGCTAGTCTTAGGGCAAGTCCAACATTATGAAGGAGAGGAAGAACTTGAATCATTTATTGCATTGTGAGCCTCTGCATCAACTGTCTCTGAGCCCAGCCCTACTTATAAACCTTTGTAAGTTTATACATTTAATATTTTTAAGCCAGCTGTTACTTGCATACAAAAAGTAGGAGTAGTAAGAGCTCAGGGTTGATAGGTGTTATAGGATCAAACTAGAACGGATTTAAAAGCCAGAGAAATTTTGTCACTGGCTATGTTGAAAATAAAGAGCCATTCTCAGTTTTAAAAGTGATGATGGCATGATGCAAGATGTCATTAATATCACTGGCTTGGAAGCATTATGCAACATAGATTACTTGGTGGAGTGTGGTACCTAATTTTAAAGGCATAAAGTGAATAAAGTTTATATTAGAGAGAGAACAGGAGATGAACCCAAGCTGTGGTAAGAAAAATATAATTTTTATTCACTCATGCCAGGTTATTAGCTAGGTTCCTAGGATAAGAAAGAAGGAAATGACAAAGATGAATACCCTAGTTTGGATAACAATAATAAATGATATTTAAATAGTCTTTCTATATTCTTATTGTTCTAGGTGTTTAATATACATTAATTCATTTAATTATCAAGCAGCCTTATGTGATAGTTATCATTATCAGGCTTTTAGAGAATACAGAGTAGCTTGCCCTTCAAACTTTAGATTTCACACCAGTGAATCATAAAAGCATTCATATAGATTTATCACATAAATTCGAAAAGCACTTTTCAAGACTATTATCAAGAATTCAAGTAATGTACTGAATTAACATGCCTTTAATTTACACTAGCAATATGAAGGGTGTAAATAAAAAAAAAAATACCCCTTCCCCCCAAAACCACAGAATTTGGCAGGGACTTTGTTCTTACGGTGAGGGTTACAAAAGAAGTGTGTTTCAAACAGGAATGGGGTTAATGTATGATTAATTTTTGTCAGTTTATCACACTATTATTTTATTTTTTCTATCTAACTTGATAGAAATTCTGAACATTAAGCAGTGAGCACATTATGTAGATGCTGAAACAACCCTCATTCTTCTCACCATTAGCAGTTAAACTATTGCTCTGCAAATGATTCCCTTTTCTTTAAAAGTGGAGGATTTTTACTAAGTTTCTTTAAATGCATAATCATTTATTTGTGGAACGTAAGGAATAGCAGGGAGGACATTAGGAGAAGGAAGGGAAAAATGAAGGGGGGTGGAAATCGGAGGGGGAGACGAACCATGAGAGACTATGGACTCTGAGAAACAAACTGAGGGTTCTAGAGGGGAGGGGGATGGGGGATGGGTTAGCCTGGTGATGGGTATTAAGGAGGGCACGTACTGCATGGAGCACTGGGTGTTATACAAAAACAATGAAGCGTGGATCACTACATCAAAAACTAACGATGTGTTGTATGGTGACTAACATAACATAATAAAATAAAATTAAAAAAATAAATGCATAATCACTTTAAAAAGTGGGGAAGAATTCAGTTGTGTGGTAAACTCTGCTTCTGTGTATTTTATTCTCAGGGTTACTTGCTGTCTATCACAGAAAGAAGGAAGTGCCTGCAGCCTTACGGATTGAGAAACACACCCAGAGTCACGCCAGGGAAAGACATCATTTCTTAAATCTATCAACTGGCGATCTTTTACAGTCTTCTTTTGGGACAATTAGTGACATCATTAATCTATCATTAATTCAAAGCTGAGCTTCAACTGATTTAATCTGACTATCAAATGCAAATCTGAGTAACTTGAGGCTTTGATGCAATGGGACAATAAAGGAAAGAAGAAAAAAATATAAGGAATGAAGGGCCAGACTCTATCTGTTCTGTGTGCTGAGCATACCACCCTGCCATTGGGATTCTAGGACCTATTTTCCATATTTGGGTATACACAAATAAGGCAAATATAAAGTAATGAACTTTATCAAATGAAATGTGTACATTACACATTATAATGTGTGCATTGCCCACGAAGAATGTATGATCTTAAGACAAATATTTCATCCGGACAAAGTGGTTTCAAGATGCACATTTCAGACTCTGTTTCCTTAGCCTCAAGTCATTTCAAGAACATGTACAGCTATCGAGCTTAAATTTAACCAACTAACATATTTAAGTCATTACAAGCTTATAAAAATCTGATAAGTACATCATTGGCTAATATTTAATTTAAAATTATAAGCATGCTACTATTTAGCATGCATTAGTTTCATATTAACTTTTCCTGGTTTTGTGTTTCTGTGTTTATTAACTGGCACCTACTATGTGCCAGGAATAGCAATATGAAGAAAAATGGCACTGAGCTCACCCTCAAGTCACTCACTGATGGTCCAGGATGGAACACAGATGACATGGAGACAATATGTTTTACTTCCAAAGTTGTTGTTGTTGTTGTTTTTAATAGATTGGCCATTTCTTTTTAATAAACTGTTTTATGTTACCATATGCCTCTGAGTTTTGAAGTTTTCACAAAATAGTCTTACGTTTTCAAGTCCTTAGGGACAACACTCCCATTTATAAATTTTTGGCCTCATGTGAAAACATATGCATTTTCCACTTTTATTGAGTTTCCTGTGATATTATCTTCATGCCAAATAACACAAATGCAAATAATTTACTTGTATTGCAAAGATATACTTTATATAATTTAAGCACATATTTGCATCACTGAATTATCCTATTTCCTACTTTGGATTAATTTAAAATAACTACACAAAATAAAGTGAAGGAAATGTTAAAAATTGTACAAAAGGAACAGAGCCTACCAAAATTAGTTATCCTTCTTTCCCTCATTTTCCTTTTTTTTCCAAAATGAAAGTGGGGGTATTCCCTTGTTACCTGGAACTAAGGTGGAAAGAATTGCAATCATTCATTTTAATCAGACATTAACTGCAAGTTAATATTCATATGTGTATTTGGAGAGGACAGATAATAAGCCCTATTATATTCTATAGCAAAACTAATAAAGAGATTATTTTTATCTGAGCATAAAAACAAGTATGCAAAGACACATTTTAAATGACCAGGTAAGTTAGACTGTGAAGAATATGTTGAAAAGTTTAATCTTTGTTTAAAATCTTCAAGAGTATGTTTAGATAAGATACAAAAGAACTATTATGTCTTCTCTTAAATGCTTTTCTGAATTTTGATACTCTTCACTCTGCAGCTTCTAGCAGAGTATTTTATGTAAAATGGGGTGCTAATGAATGCGTGTGCTGAGAATGAATAAAAATACTTTATTGGAGAGACCATGACTTAGGTCATCTTTCTTCCCCCCTGCCCCCCGCCTCTGAAAATGCAGCTGAAAGCAATTCACTTTGTGTTTTATCTGAGGTGATGCACCGCTCTACATCCATTGCGGATGGCGAGGGAGCGGCAAAGGGGTTACTGAGGCAGAATTAGACTAATCAAGTTTCCGTTTCCATTCCGCCTAAAGGGAAAGATGACACCTGCTTGTGCAGCTTCAAAGTGTTGAAATCCTTTCTGCTTTCATGTGGTTACTGTGCATATTCTCTGGTGGATTAAATGAGGGGAATGCATTATAGTTTTAAACTTTGATGCCCCATTAAGATGAATATGCACCTAATGAGCTGAAAAATTACCCACGCTGCTTCCAACCACCCTTTCCCCTCACTACCATGGGAAACTGGCTAATCAGGTTGGGAGTGTATCTTCTGTGTTCTTAAACCACTGGTTATGAAATTTGGCCAAGGACCATATTCGAACACATGGTTAGTGTATTAACAATATAAGCAATAAGTGATGCTTCAATTAATAGGGAAGAACAGTCTTTTAATAATGAATGCAGTAGTCTTATGCAATTTGGTTAGAAACAGGATATAAATACAAAACCCAGTGGCTATTATTCATGGGCCACATGTAGTTAGTACTGTCAGTGTTTTGTAATTCCTGTAACTACCTTCACATATACACCTCAGTAAAATATATAGAATATTTTGAAAAATAAGCAGTTTTTGTCACCTTAGTAACTCTTGAGGCTTATAAAAAAAGGCTGTAATACCACAATTTAAGGCTGTCTGAATTTAAAATATTTCTTTGCTGCTTAGGTGAGGTGATATAAGAATGAAGCAATTTCAGGGGACAACACCAGGAGCTGAAGCCAATTATATTTCACTGTTATCCACGGATATTCCTACCTGCCAAGTGGAGTGCAGCAAGTTAGTATTCACACTGTGATCTATGAGCATGGATATGAAGCTCAGTTTTCTCTCGAGGGAAATCTTCTAACAAACAGTTGACAGAGCAAAACACAGTTAGAAAGGAACAAATGAAAAATCTAATAAATATGATGCAAATATTTTTTAAATAGGCATTTTATAATGTGCAATTCAAAGCAAAATTTCAGCTTCTGTGTAAAGAAATTATTGCAGAAAACAATATGCGAACGTTATTCCCGAGCAAAGTTTCTCCTAAAAGATCTCTTGCTTTGAGTCAAAGTTGTATTTTTCTTATTTACTGAATTTTTGCAGTTTAAGAAGAAAATACATGTAATTATATTTAGTTAAGTATTACACTATAAATCAGAATAATGCATGTATTAAAATACATAATAAAAGCTGAAACAATTTTGTGTCCTTAGTCATATGTATAATTTTATTCTAGTTTAAGAAAATTAATTGATCTGGGGGCACCTGGCTGGCTCAGTGTCTGGAATGTGCGACTCTTGATCTTGGGGTTGTGAGTGTAAACCTCACGCTGGGTGTAGAGATTACCTAGAAAGTAAAAGAAAAGGAAAAAAAAAATAATTGATCTTAAAGAGATAAATTAAAAGATATAATTCTTTTTCTTCAAATAGTGTTTAACTTTTACTAAATGTCAGAGCAAAAAAGTAAATTCTAGGGGCGTCTGAGTGGCTCAGTCGTTAAGCATCTACCTTCGCCTCAGGTCACGATCCCGGGGTCCTGGGATCGAGCCTCACATCGGGCTCCCTCCTGGGGGGAAGCCTGCTTCTCCCTCTTCCACTCCCCCTGCTTGTGTTCCCTCTCTCGCTGTGTCTCTCTCTGTCAAATAAATAAATAAAATCTTAAAAAAAAAAGTAAATTCTAATTCAAAGCTAAGAGTTTATGCTCCTTGTAGATAGACTAGAATTTGCATGTGTATGTGGTTATAAATGCACAGAAAATAATATATTCATATTATCTTGGAGTCAATATTTTCTAAGACTTTTGAGTGATAAATGAGAAGCAATGTCTTAGAGTATAATTATAACAGAAATTAAATAATTATAAAAAAATATAACCAAGCCACACTTTTCTAGTTAGAATTAATAAATGAGCTGGAATTTGTTGGTCTCTAAACCTAAATTTTCATGATTATGTTTGGTGAATGTCAGTACTTCAAATCAACAAAAATTAATGTAGATATTTATTTCGCCTAAATTAAATATTTCATGAATTTCTCAATGTAAAACAAAAAGGAATATGTTTCTTATTTTTATAACTCTGGAACATCTTTCCTTATAAATTATTTGAAATCTATTGGACATTAATCACACTTCCTACATTTAAGCTTAATATTACGGTCCAGCAATACAATATAGCCCAATGTTCGGTCATTTAATAAAGGTTTTCATCATTGTATTTCTTCCTGGACAAATTTTTCGCTTTTTACACACTGAGTCCTGGAATCATTATGATTAAAATGCAGAGAGAAAATTTCTTCTTCTAAATAATTGCAAATATTTAACAATTTAGATCCTATTTTAGTTGTCAGTAATTTCAAAATAAATCAGAAAGTAATTAAAATATTTCAGTCACTTAAAACATTTTTAAAAAGGTGTTTTCTTTAGAATTCTCCTTTCACTTATCCTTGGTTGAAACAATTTTCTAATGATAAGCTGGTGTCATTAAATCAGTAATCATTTTATCACATAGGAAATATTATATTTGAAACTTAAAGCATACACTCTACTCTAAAAAAGTCTAGAAGCATATTTAACTTTGCTTTTATGCTCAACATGCAACACATTTTGAGTATTGATGTGTATGCAATCTTTGTTTTCAAATTCCCTTTTATGATCATATACTTTCTATTTGACAGAAAATACAAAGATCAATAGACGTGAAGGACATACTGACAGAAATATGACTATGTTCCAAATGACTTTTTTGACAAATTCATGAATGACAGAAATATATATGAGTTAAGAGACAATTATCAGTGCTATAGAAAATAATGACCCTTTTCTAGAAAATTATTTTCAGTGTTTATAAATGTAGTTGTTTACATTTATTTTTAAATTCTAGAGAATATTTTCTCAGTGATGGATATTATTGCCTTCAATTCTTCGCTGGAATAAATGATATCTGTATTACCATGTATTCTTTATTATTAACTTCAGTTATTTTTATTTCCCACCCTTGCCTTTATAAGAAAAATGTTAAACTATATGTCATGCTTTGAAGAATTCAACATCACTATTGATTCAGAAAGTCCACTTGAAAGAAGGAAGTCGCAGTCTTGGCCCAGCCGTTTTATAATAGACTTGTTAAAGCCATTAGGATATGTGTGAAAGATTTTGGGAAGCGTAACGGGACACTGGTATGCTTGTGCTTGTCAGAGTGGTACTTTCTTTTTCCAAGTACAATTGATTTAGGATGTTCATAAAATCCTCTTCTATGCCATTATCATATGTCATATTTCACTTATTATTTCCATTTACGTAAATACCAGTGCCAACGAGATAGCGGCCTTTTCTGTACTATCTCATTGAAAAAATATTATTAGTAAAACAGCAGCTATAGTCTACAGGTAATTTACACAAACTCCAAGCATGGGAACATACAACTCTGCTGTATTTTATACAAGGATATCGAAAACTCACTGTAGCCTGCAGTGCTTCTTTGTGGAAGCAGGTATAGTAAAAATATATTGGAGATTAAGTGTTTGCTTGTTCTATATCAGAGGAGGGGAAAGAGCAGAAGAGAGACAATAGATTTTATAAAATTATCTTTCCCCTTTGAATTTTATTTATGCCTTGTGTGTGTGTTGTAAATTACACTTAACATATCTAAAATGCACGTAGGGAAGCCACTGCGTTTTGTGCAGAGTCAGATGACAACAGGGAACATGAACCATTAATACAGTAAGCTTCCTTTACTACTCTTTGTATAACAATGCAATTGTGTTTTCGATATGGTGGGGGAACCCTCTACTGATTCTTAACAATCGTGTTTAATATCACAATGGCACTGATCTTCTCTATGGTGTCATTCATTTAGGCAGAAATTATGTCCAAGAGGAATTAGAATCCTGGATTTTCTAACCCTGTCTAAAAAGTGAGTTCAATTGCAGGCAGTGCCTCACACATCCAAGTTAATTTGTAATGATTCAACTAAGTGCTGACGTGAAAGAAGCCTTCGATGACTACCGGTGCTCTCTTTTTTCCCCAATTGCTCTCTACAAATCATCTCACATACCACAGCGCAAGGCTAGAAGCTAAAAAAATGAATACACCAGTAATTTCTTTTTGACAATGACTTGACACCCGGCTGATGGGAGTAGCTAACAGTATGACCTCCAGACTGTTAGCTCTGCTAAAAGAGATTCACTTGAAACACCCATGGGGTTATGGATTCCTGCTAATAGCAGCAATAGAACGGATGATAGAATTATGGCAGGGTAGAAATGCTTTCTCAATTAATTTCCCATCATGTTAAGACCATTATCATTGGATGTCATCTAGCAAAATGGGGAAACTCTAGTACCTTTGAAAGTTTCTCTTAAAAAAAAAGTTTCTCGGGGCGCCTGGGTGGCTCAGATGGTTAAGCGTCTGCCTTCGGCTCAGGTCATGATCCCAGGGTCCTGGGATCAAGTCCCGCATCGGGCTCCCTGCTCCTTGGGAGCCTGCTTCTCCCTCTGCCTCTCTCTCTCTCTCTGTCTCTGTCTCTCATGAATAAATAAATAAAATCTTTAAAAAAAAAACTTAAAAAAAAAGTTTCTCTTAGTTCGAATGATGCATAATAGCAGATAATAGGAAACCAGACTTTTAGAAATGTTTACCTGCAAATAAAACTTTTTTTTAAAAATTTTTATTGTTATGTTAATCACCATATATTACATCATTTGTTTTGGTGTAGTGTTCCATCATTCATTGTTTGTTCATAACACCCAGTGCTCCATGCAGAATGTGCCCTCTTTAATACCCATCACCAGGCTAAGCACTGACACCTGCATATAGGCTAAAAGTTATGCATTTAGGAAACGATAAAAATATGCACTTACGGATGGAGTAGATTTTTTTATTAATTTTTTAAAGATTTTATTTATTTATATGACAGAGAGAGGGATAGCGAGAGCAGGTACACAAGCAGGGGGAGTGGGAGGGGGAGAAGCAGGCTTCCCGTGGAGCAGGGACCCCGATGCAGGGCCTGATCCCAGGACTCTGGGATCATGACCTGTGCCAAAGGCAGACGCTTAATGACTGAGCCACCCAGGCGCCCCCTGGATAGAGTAGATTTTAATATGAACGTTTAAAAACCTCAAATGATAAATTAAATTACTGGGCAAAGCAGCAAAAGAGCCATACAAATTATAGGGCAGCAGTATAGTTTCTAATTGGTTTCTTATGGCTTTAGGATGGTTCTCATTTAAGCTGATGAACAAATATAAACAGAGAAGAAATATTCTTTAATCCTAGGCCATCTTCATTTAGACAAACTGCATGTCAAGCGGTATTACTCAGTATAACATTTTAAGTACGTGACCATTTATTAAATCACCCTAAGATGTAGTGTGGGAACAAAAGGAATTTCCTCAACATTATGTGGGCAAACGAGAGTTATGATAGACAAAGTGAGGTGTTATTTTCCATGCATAAGTATGTAAAGAGAAGGTGATTAAGAAACTAACTTAAAACTCTGGGTAGACATCACAATTTGTCAAAGTGGTCATTTTTTTTTCCAACAAAAATGGAGCTCATGAAAATCTAAGCCACAGATTTTTCCCTCATCATCAGTGTCACTATTTGTCAGTACTCCTTGTTTGTATAATAACAAGAGTATTATATTAATGTTGAGTAATAACCAAAATTGCATTTGTTGATCTGTCTTAAATATCCTAGTAGAATAAGGTATACCTAGTTAAGAAATTATTTAAATAGCTTTTATGGGTCAAGGTTTCATTTGATATTCAAGAAATACAAATGCCTAGAAGAGACATTATTTAAAGAGAAAAGCAAGTCAGAGTCAGGAAAAACTCAGAAATGATGTTTAAAATCAGGAAAAAATATATGGTAAAAAGATTCTTTGTAAATCACTTACTTAAGCTATTGGCAGCATAGCATCCATCTAATGCAGGTCTGATTCTTTTCATTCTTTATATTGGGCTATTTCACCTACTTAACATTCTTTCATGTCCCTAAAGAGATTATTGTAAAATCTGATTGCATTTCGGAAAGATAACATTTTGGTGCTAACCCCGTATTCTCCCTTCTCACTTATCCTGGCATGTGTACACACTTGTCACTCAACTCAAATGTGTGGTATAGATAGATATGCATGTC
Organism: Callorhinus ursinus; assembly: GCF_003265705.2. Taxonomy (NCBI): domain Eukaryota; kingdom Metazoa; phylum Chordata; class Mammalia; order Carnivora; family Otariidae; genus Callorhinus; species Callorhinus ursinus. Next base: position 40,345,233 of record NW_027397064.1, on the reverse strand, counting down.
TCACTGCTTTGTACATATACATCTTGCTCAATTCTACTTGGTAATGTTATTTTAATAACTTTCCCCTCAGCTCCTATCTTTTTGCTAATGAATTCTTTGTGCAAAAATATTTGGTACTAAAAGAATTCATAGATAATCTAAACTCATCTCCTCAATATACTGATTAGAATCCTACAACTCAAAGAAAGCAGTTATTTGGCCCGAGCTTGTTAGTAACAGAATAGAAACTAAATCTTTGATATCTACTTCAGGACTCTTTCAGTTAAACTGTTGAACTGTCCCTGCACTATTCAAACCAACATAATCTATGTGAGTTCATGTCTGTAGTTAAAATCTGTTGTTTGTTTTATACTCATTTTTTCATTAACTAAATTGTATCATTATATAATACATTTTAACTCCTCTTTTTATACAATTAATAAATTATTTTAAGTTACAGTCTCAATGTTTATCATGTACACACTATGTCCTTTTGATAAATCTTAAAATTTTGTCTATATGTGGTCTTATGATACAAAGTCCAAAAGGACAGTTTCCTTGAAAAATGTGTATAATGAAGACTCTACTGGTATTTGCAGACTAACAGTATTTAGGATAATATTCTCTTGTAGAGAATTAAAAAATAGTAACACATAATAGTAAGTTTCTATTGGTTATAGTAGTTTACATTTATTTCAAAACAAGCAGTAGTTCAGAGATGGTGTAAGGAACACTGAGTATCATCGAGTGGAATGGTGAGAAAACACTATTTAATAACAATCTAGAGACTATGGGTGTGTGTGTGTGTGTGTGTTTGCTGTGTTAAACTCATATAATCAAAAGAGGATCAGAGTATCAAAATTACACAGTAATTAAGACTATAAGCACTAGAATCAGATAACAATATGTTTGAAAGCTTACTTCATCATTTTCTAATTGTGAAACATTAACCAAACTGCTTAAACTTTTCAAGTCTTGGTTAAATTCTCTGTAAAACTGGAACAATAATTCCTAATGAGATATATTCTGTTACTGTTCAACAATTTATCATCCACTCCCTCTACACATTGGGGTTAAGCACACTTCCTTGACTCACTGACTTTGGGCTTGGCTGTGTGCTTTGCTCAGACTACGGAATGTGACAAGACAGCGCATGGAAATTTTACACATGGTTTACGCCATCAGGATTGCCCTCTCTTGCTTCCAAGATCCACTGCAAGAAGAACATACCTTAGGAATTAGTGGGCCAAACAGGATGGAAAAGAGCTTGGAGAATACCTGAATAAAATTGGTGAGGTAGATCAGGGAATAAAAACAAGATGGATGAGGAAATAGAGTAATGGTTTTGATTTGAGGCATACACTGGGGAGTATTATTTTTTGTCTCTGTGTTACATTGCATTTGATATTACTAGCGATCCCATTCCTTTCTTCTTTCCTTCTTGAATTGCTTTTCTAAACTTGGGTTCTTGCACACTGAAAAAAATCTGTTTTGATTTTTTTTTTCCTCTGAGGGATTTACTTGTTTTTCTTCCAGGAGGAGTCAAATTCTGTCTCTTGACCATATTGCCAATCATCCTATAGTAATCTTTCCCCCTTATTTTCCAATATTTTCTGTCTGAAACCCTTCAATTTTATTTAATTTTTCTCTTATTCTAATTTATGGCTGAGCATGTTCAGTGAAGCACAACTATTAAATGCAACAAACACTTGTCATTTTCTTCCTGCTGCTTACTTTCAAGGAGTAATTAATTTACTGTAGCTCTGACACATAGGGATTATTTTGGTTTAGAAAATCTATTAAAATCCTTTTATGTAAAATGTAACCTTTAGTTATTGTTATGTGGCCATTATGGTCAAATATTAACAGGAAGATGGTAACAAATTTATGTTTGCATAATTGCACAAAAACTAGAATGGAAAATTTACTTTCTAACTAGTGACCCATCACTCTGATTATTTTACTTAATTTTAGGTAAGACCTCAATGTTATATAAATGAATATTTTTCTTTCTATCAGACTTATAACTCTTAATTTTTTGTCATAAAGTTGGAAATACTGGAAAAAAGGAAAAATACTTATTATTTACTGGAAAACTGTTTAGTATCACATAAAAGTTAGCCTGTTAAAAATTTGACTCCATTATTATTTTTAAAGTGTAAAATCATGACGGTAGATAATTGAAACATTTGTAGTAAATATATATAATATGCTTTCACTATATTTCGTATATTTAATACATTAATAGTTATAAATATACCTAGTATATTTATAATATAATACATAATACATTTAATTTATCTCACCCATGTTTTCTGCTTGGATCTCTCTACCTTCCCTACTGGAAAAGAAGGCAAAATGTGTGTTTTAGATGCTCTAAAATATCATGATACCCTGCATAACCACTCAATAACTATGAATTGATACAATTGATCTTTCATGTTTAGGGGAAAAAACCTATGTCAGCTTACATATCAATCATCTAAGATGGAACCCACAAAAGAAGTTAATATAATTAGAGTGGACCATATTGGGTAGGCATCTAGAACAATATAAAAACAAACAAGTCACACCTGTCTGTGAAACCACTCTATTTTTGTGGTTAATGAGTGAATAATGAAGGTTCTTCATGAGAAAATAAAAAAGGGTTCATTGATGACTCAGTTTTAAAGTACATGATATGTATCAGTTTTAATCCATTACAACTGAATTCAATCTTAAATCAGTTTTATCTGAAGATCAATCATATTGATACCAAATGGCATTTTCAAACCTTTCAAATTTCTCAAAAAATTAAGACTGTAAGTGTATATGAACCCATGGAGGGTGTCTGTCTTCTCTAACATGTTATTCAAAAGAAGAACCTCAAAGATCAATATTCCTTACTGTAGGAACCCACAGAGATTTTGTGAAAATTTAAAATTTCAAATAAAGTATGTGACATTCTGTTTTGAGGTGTTTTTTTTTTTTTAATGTGCTACTCTCTCACATTAGTTTCTGAAATCTTGCAGAGCAAGAATCATCCCCATAACTTGTCACTGTCTTTGCATAAAGTAGGTATTGAAGGAAGTTTTGCTGAATAGAAACAAAACAGAATTATTCTAGGGTTCAATTCATGTTGATTCTCTCATATACACTCACAAACTTTACTAGCTCCATGATGATGAGTAGAAACAGGTTGGAAAAGATATAGAGCTAAATATGTTCTAGATAGCGCTATCTTGTTTTCCTTTCAGGCAGTTTATAACTGGGGGGATTTTGAGATTAGGCTTTTCTGTTGTTGTCATTTTAGAAAAATGTGTTTAAATCAGATGATCTAAAGAGAAAGAAAAAAAGAAAAGAAAAATGGAAGGGAATAGTATATTGGAAATTATATGAAATGAGTTTGATTTTCCTTTTACTTGGATGGATAATTAAGTTAAGGAAATTCTTGAGTTGGCACTGGAAGACTACAGGTTTCTGTAAGTCATCTTGGACTTGTATGTAGAGATATCTGGGTGAAGCAGGGTGAAGAATGAGGTAAGTAACCAAAAGGAAATGACATCCACTTTCACAGCTAAAGCTGGTCTTATGCTTGATAGATAATCAGTTGGAGGGCTGAACACATAGGATTAGTCCTGGAGTACAGGACTTTTGATCTCGCTGACTTACAGTTCTTCATACATTATTGAAAAAGGTCAGAGGTGTCCATGCTTACAACTATTGCATCAGTTGTTCAGTTCTCAGGGGACAAGGGTGATGTTTGCTATCTAGATACTACCATTCTCTACTTAGGCATTTTTTGAGGAAGAAAATAGGCATATGTAGCAAACAGATGGCATTGACATGCTCCTCTAGAAGGTCATTGGCTACAGCAGAATACCGGAACTACTACAATCACCATATTTAAAGTAAGCCCCAGAAAAAACAAATATATTTGCAAAAGCCATTATTCCACCACACCAAACTACTGTGTACTCTTTCTTTTTTTTTTTTTTTGAGAAAGGAGATTTTTCAATAATGATGAAGACAGTAAACAGTGCCCATGGATTTTTCACCATACTTGTGATTCAGGCTAGTCAACTTATGCATTGCCAACATCTTTTAAATCCATACTCTCTCTTTTTTTTCCTCTTTCACTCTTCAAATTTGTTTCATTTGGCCAAGTATTTGTCATGCTCTGCTTCATGTTTGCAAATGATTGTGTGTGTGTGTGTACATGTATTTTAGATCCATATGTTGAAAATGAACTCTGCAATCCTCTCTTGGGTTTGTACTGATATTACTCTAGTGAATAATTTATCAAACAGAATCTTAGTAAAAATCTGTTCTTGGTTTCCTCAGAGCTTTTAAAGTTATCCTTTCAGGATATGTATAAATTATTTCTATATTATTAAGTATTTTCAAGATAGAATATAAATTACTTCCACATTAGGAACTTGTGAGTTGCTAGAGGATCAAAAGCAGATGAATCTCCTCTTGTCCATGCATTCAAATGAATCAATTAGATTTACTTTTGTGTTAATCGAAACGGTTGCTATAACTGAATCACCACCAGGTAGAGGCCAAATAGTTTTGTGTTCTTAAAAGATTACATGTATTTTGCTATCTGAATTTGTGTCCACTTTAATTTTTAGTGACTGTATATGTTGATGTATATAGGATTCTGCACAAAATTATCATATATGTATCAAATATAATCCCTTTGTTTCCATGAACATGAAGTCATTTGTCTTAAAAACATTTAATTTTTTTCAGTAAGAATTAAGGTTTTAGAACAATGAATAAAGATTGTTATTTATGGGAAAATAGATGCTATCAAATTAATACAATCTTGACATACTGTTTTAACCCTCACTTTTTTTTTGATTTGGGGCTCAAAACATTTTCTAGTTACTTGAAATTCATAGATGAAGAATAGCACACATTTTGTTGAGACACATTTGTGTCATAGCTGTCAGTGGCTCTTTCTTTGTCTAAACAAATTACTTAGCTTGAGGAAAATTGCTATGAAAATAAATAAAAAGTAATAAAACAAATAATATTGAACTTCAGTTTTGTCATCTGTATAACAGGAATAATATTTGTCACTTTGAAAATTTAAATGAGAATTCCTTCTGTACTAAGGAATAGTGCCTTCTTTTCACTTTCTCTTTCTGTTGGGTGCACACACACATATATATATATAATATGTGCATAAAATATATATGCATGAAATAGTATGTTATTATGTTGCATATTATTAAATTATAATATAGAATCACAAAACCTTAATCTCAGGTTCACTATATACCCAATAAGTGCTAGACATACAGCAGTACCATTTCCTACTATTAGATATATTATTGATGTAAGGTCTCAGAATGGAAGTAGAAATGGATCCTTGTCCTAACTTTATAGTATCTATGTCACAATGCCAGGGAGTTGTTTCTCATCCTGAACAGCACCCTAAAGGTCCTGCACCTTATTTAACACTATAGAAGAGAATTCAGGATGCCCTTGGGGGAACCATCTGCAACCAAAAATATGCCAGTGAGCCTGAAAGTTCCCTTTGGACCACTGTGGGAAACGGCAGCGTAACACTTTCGCTTTTCCATTTTCCTGGGAGATAGAAGGTGTGAAAACTGGTTTCCTTCTGTCTGTCAGTCATCACAGAGACCATTCACCACCACCTTCAGGAAGTTTACTGAGAGTGGTTTCTTTCTCTCACTTCCCCATTCTTTCTTTATCTCTTTCTCCCCCCACCCATCCCCATCGTAATCTACTCAGAAGATATAAATAGGTGCTTAGGCTTTCAACTATAATTTTATTAAATGAAAAATTTTATGGTAACTTGTACTGTTAAATAAAATCTAAACTATCATATTTTTTCATAAGTGTGAACATTAAGACCTTTATTTGTTTTACATGTTTGGTTTTTTTGTTTGGTTGGTTTTTGCCTGAAAAAAAAAGTATTTAGGTTTGGTTTGGATTGCTGTTTTTTTGAAATATAATTTTCTTGTTCCAGGGGATTGGCAGATCCAAAGAATATGATCTCTATGGAGTCAAAATCTGTTAGCTAAACATATCGATTTAATTCTGATTAATTTTTATGTAGAACAAATTTGCTTACAATAAAACTTATCAGAAAGCCATGGACCACTATCAAACACCTTAAAATGAATGCAGCCTAACAATCTATAAACTGCAGTTCAACAAATCTTTTTTTAAATGTTTTACAACAATTTGCCATTTTTATAATTTCAAAATGATGGCTCTAGGAGCTTTATTATAATGAGTATATCTTCTGAAATACTTTCACCAGCAATAGAGATATAACTATTTGTGTATGACTTTTAAAATTAATATAAAAATATGGTCAATATAGTCTTTTATCAGCTTTTTAATTCTTATAAATAAATTTTCTCTTTAAATGTACTCACAAAAATAGCATAACGATTAAACAGCTGATTTGCAAATAACACTGCCGTTTAGAAGCCAATAGTAGAATAGTAGATTCTATCTGGTTTATATGAATAATAGTTTGAATATTTACTTCTAGAAAGCATGGTAAGCTTTGCAAACTCACTGAAATTTGTTTTCGTGTTTTGATATCTTTTCCCACAGAAAGGTGAAGTATGCTAATTCCTTTTTTTTCCATCATTCAGTTATTTTATTGCAAGGAGGCAGGATCATGATATACTATTAATCATAATACAAAAATCAGAATTAATTTTCTTGGAAAATCTACTTGTTGAGGCTAAAACTGCTTCTACCATATTCAGAATAACACAACACCACACTAATGTAGATCACTGGAGCAAGACAAGTTGGGCCTTTATCCATAAAATGCTGAATAATTTAATTAACTAAGCTTAAAAAAAACTGATTAACAGAAGAGGATGAAAAAGGACAATAAAATGTGAAACAAACATCTGTATTAAAACTTCAAAGGTCCCAGTGAACAATATGCCTCCTAGGTTTCCAAAACCACTTTGTGCCAAAAGCCTTGCAGAATCTTTGTTTACAACCAATTCAATTTCTCCAAAGGGAAGAAAACTACCATTAATCTTTAATTTACCTTCTTGTGCATTTTTCAATAGAACACTTCAAACTTTCCTTTATGGAGAAAATTTCCATGTTAATCCACATTCTCAATGCCTTAGGATTGGAAGAAGTTCAAATTAAGGATCAGAATGTGAGTTTTGAAAGTGGTGTATGTAATCCAGATTTAGTTTACTGAATCATGAATTAAAGTTACTAGTTTGTAGTATATACAGTATGAAATGCATTTCCACCTCTTTAATTTTAAGCTAATGTTATACAATTCTAAAATGATTATCACTTATTTCTAAGTATTGTATTAGCAAAACACATAAGAAATATTAGGATGAACTAAGTGAAAACACCATGCTCAATGAAGAAAAATGATCAAATATTGGTAAGCCATACATACATGGTTAAAATCAATACAAAAATAAAATATTGCAAGTATATATGGCTTTTTAGTTCACAAAATATTTTCACCAAGGCATTTCCTCATTTATTAAAGATAATTTATATAGGTAAGTCTTTTGAACTCTTAGCCAGTGCAAAATCCTCTCCATGCGTTTAGTATTTAATCCATACAAAAACACTTATTTGCTGGAAACAATTATTAGCTCCATTTTACAAATGAGGATATCTTTCTTATTATGTTCAAGATCATACAGCAAAGAGGTGGGAACAGGAATCTGGACCCAGTCAATCGGGCTGTAAAACCTTGTGTTCTCAACCATCAAAATAAAGACAGGGCGGAGGGTAGTGTAATCAGTTTTGCAATATGCTTAGATTCAAAATGTGAATTTGTTTCAATGCAAAAAGGGAACAATTTGGGCATAATGCAAATTTCAGTTTATTTATTCAGGATTTCAACTCAGAAACAGTAAATGCAGAACACTACAAGCACTGAACCAAGCCACTTAGGGACACATACACGGCAGTCTGTACAAACCTCAAACATCAATCATTCACCTCTGATGTTTTAAACTTTTTTTCCAATCTTAGAAAACCCTCCTTCCTCCACCATTATACTGTAACTAACAAGCCGCAACCCTTTCAATGACAACTGCGGCAAGCAAACTTCAGGTCTTTTTCACGGTAGAGTTGCCATATTCATTACGGCATATGTGTATTTTTAAACTATTCAGTGAGTGTAAAATTGGACTTTTTAATGATTTTATGCCTATTTTTAAATTTCTTACTGATGAAATTGTTTAGTATGTGTTTCTAAATCCATTTTGCCAAAACCCGGTGGTTTTAGTAGCCAATTTTGTATAGTGCAGTGATTTTTAGGAACACATATGTCCTGTTACAACTGAATTGACAGTAACCTATTTCATAACCAGGGGAATAAAAAGGCACTTCCTCAGTTTCACTTGCCTGTTAAGCATGGAGCAAAGTTTTAAACTCTATTCTTATTCTAAACGCAGAATTATTTCTACTACATTTGGCTGATATTTCTATCTGAGGAGCAATACACCTAAATTGCCGTATTAGAATCAGAGTCTCTTTTTTTTAAGTCGCATTTATTTTAAAGTTGCATCCTTCTAACATAAGTTAGAATTAAAATGATGTTTAATTCTATAACGTCTTTTATTTATTTATTTTAAGTAAGCTCTATACCCAAGGTGGGGCTTAAACTCATGAACCCAAGATCAAGGGTCACATGCTTTACTGACTGAGCCAGACAGGCACCTCTTCATATAACGTTTAATTCTGGAGGCATGACATATTTCTACCTTAAGAGCAAGGGCTGGTATATATAAAACATTTTTTAAATGATTTTACTAGGTTTTTGAGAATAATTCAAAGTTCCCATTAGAATTAAACTGTCAGTATATTTTATTTGCTTGTTTTAATGTAAATGACCCTTGTTTTAGAAATCAGCTATCACAGGAGAGGAAGAATGAAGGGGAGTAAGTCAGAGGGGGAGACGAACCAGGAGAGATGATGGACTCTGAAAAACAAACTGAGGTTTCTAGAGGGGAGGAGGGTAGGGGGATGGGTTAGCCTGGTGATGGGTATCAAAGAGGGCACATTCTGCATGGAGCACTGGGTGTTATGAACAAACAATGAATCATGGAACACTACACCAAAACAAATTATGTAATATATGGTGATTAACATAACAATAAAAAATTAAAAAAAAAAGAAATCAGCTATCATATATTTAACCAGTATCTTGGGAAGTTGGCATACATAATAAAAAGGTGCCCCTAATTTGGGGCACCTGGGCAACTCAGTCGGTTGAGCAAACAACTCTTGATTTGCACTGAGGTCCTGATCTCAGGGTCTTAACATAGAGCCCCCCCATCGGTTCTGAGCTCAGCACAGAGTCTGCTTGGGATTCTTTCCCTCTCCCTCTGCCCCTCCTCCCACTCACTTGCTCTCTCTTTCTCTAAAATAAATAAAGAAATACAATCTCTTTTTTTTTTTTAAGACTAACTTTATTTTTGGATCTTTGAATTGATGGCTTTGAGTCCCCACCTCTCCCATCTTGTTGCCCCACTTGGGGGCAAGCCAATCAGAAAGCCCAGGAACTCCGCCGTTTGGCATTAACCGGAAGTTCAAACTACACAAGCCCCAGTCCGCCCATTGCAACCCTCACCCCAGTACCAATGCCTAACCACACACAACACGGACACAGACACTCACACACTAAAGTTTACTTCCTCATGTCTCTTGTAAGACATTTTCTGACCTGCTTGGGAGCCTATCCTTGTCTCCCAGAAAGCTTCATCACATGTGTGATAAATCTCTTTCCATCTCCATGTATTTGTGGCATGATCTGCCTCAATAGCCAAAACAATTTGGGGTGGCAGAGTCTCCATTTACCTTTGCAGGGTGACCACACAGCATAAAACCATTCTACGACTCTTCTAATATCAGACTCTCTCGTAGTCAAAGAAAATATATCCTCTTTCTTTTAAATGCTTCTCAGAACTACTACTTTGCTCAGTACATTGCTGGGCCAAAATGTCATATACAATATTTTGGTGTAATGGAGAGAAAGGATATGGAAAAAATATATATATATATACACATATACAGAAGAAAGTAGAAAACGGTCAATGGATGACAAAACCACACTCTAAACTAATTTATCTATCAATGTTTTAATCTTAGAATATAAATAAATAAATAACCCCCTGTTATATTTCACACCTCCCATATAACAAAAGCTTTGTTTAGGACATTAAGATAGTATATCTTTAATTTTATGTCTGCAAGATAGATATCACATAAAGAAAAAAAAAACTGTCTTTCAAAACCACTGGGCATTTATAGGTATGCTCAACTGACTAGAACTAGGGGAGATACCCATGTATGAATGTGCAGGTGTGACTAGCCAGAGAGGAACTTCCCTCAAATGAGTAGGAGAATACATTGTGCATATATGTGCCATTTATATCTACATTTACGCAAAAACACTAATTTACAGCATCTGCATTCCAAAAAGAGTGAAAGGAGAGAAGTAAAATAAGTCTTAGGGGAATTTTAGATGGGCTAATTGAAAACAGAGAATCCATTTAGAAACACGGAGAAGTGTACATCAGAAGAATAGCTTGCACCTGGGGCAGGAGAATGTTGTAGTCACCATCATGAGGCACATGTCAGATTGTGGCCAAGAACTTAGTATCCACTTACTTTGAGAAATGAAAATTTTACCTACAGAAAATTAAAGAAAACCATATCATATCTCCAGAGATATCTCCAAATATCTCTGAAATATCTCCAAAGTTCATCCATTGACTTAAAGGTAAACGGAAGTCTGGTATCTGTATCAGTTATCTATAGATCTGTATCAATATCTATACCCATAACTATCTATATCAGAATATGAAACAAGAAAAAAAAAAGGTAAAGAAAGTAAAACAAGAGAGCTGCCATAAATCAGCAGACAGTTGCTCTGAAATAACTGATCAATGCAAGTCTGTACTTAACCTGTGTTTAATTTATTCAATCAGGTGAATCCCAATGCAGTGTAAATGATGACCCACATGAAATAATAAAGTATGTGTTAAGCTGAAGTAGACATGTTTTCTCTGATTTGAAAATAGGAAAGTAAAGACAAAACCACTTCAGTATTTTGGAAACTTTTTCCAGTACCAAGCACTTGAACATTAAAATATGTCTTTACGTTGCCAATACTGTGTTGAATTTGTTCCCTTTAGAATGGTATGACTTGGTAGCTATGAGCATATCTAAGGGTCAAGCGTATGGAAGTGATTTTGACCCCTCTGAGTAGTTTCCAACATTGCTTCTATTCCAAGAAAACCTGTGTTGGAAAGTTAGCACCCCATATCCCCAAAGCTAATCTACTTGATAAATTCTCTTCTGCCCACAGTAGAGAAAAAAAAACAAACAGATGATAGCTTTTAAAATAAATAAAGAACAAATATATACTGTGTTCAGTTTTTGAGGCCATCTAAATGTGAACTGCCTCTAACACAAATCAAATACTACAAAGTACCTCTCAAATCTTTCATCCAGTATTGTCCTTTTCTGAAACTCAATTCCTTTCCAATTGATGAATATTTCTCACAACAGTACTTTTTCACTTTGTTTCATTTCAGAGTAAACTAGTCAGAAAGATGCATGTTCCATCTTTTGAAAGATATTTGGACCAGATACAAGCTTTAGTTGGGCCTGGAAAGGCAAAAAATGGTGTAGGATGTTGTAATATTTTCTTTCCATTTGTTTTTATCAAGAATGATTTCATCTTTGTTTTGCAAAGGAGAAAGTTCGTATAAATGGTCCCCTTTTAATGAAAATGTAGAAAGCGGCTTACCAATTGTTGAAGATTAGAATAAAGGAAGGGCCCCCTTTTTATCCTTTTCTTTTTTTTTAAGAAATTTGACTCAATCCTTAGTATGATGAGACACTTGATAGGAAGGAGGTAGACTCATATCTAGGTGCTTACTTGATATCTCCATGTGGTTGTCCTAAGTCATTTTTGTATGGAAAAATATTAAATACTTTCAAATGAATCAAGAAGATGACTAGGTTATCTTCGATAGAAAATTAGGTATTGTGTAATACATCTTACTGATTCTTTAGTGTCTCTATACCTTTTATTGTTCCTCTGCTTGTACCACTCAGCAAGGTGTGAATTAATGATAGAAAGGCAAATTATTCTTGTCCCTAGACATGCAAATGAATTTTGTCTCATCAAACACAATTGATTTCTCTGTAGAAGATGCTCTGCATCTACTAAGCAAGTTCATTTCAGTAGCCCTGATTGCTTCTGTATGTGTCTGCTCTTTTGGGTGTTCCTTTGAATTGGTTTGAACATCTTACTGGTCCCCTCATTAGTTAATGAGTTAAATAGACTTTTTACACATGCTCATTTCATATTTGTATGAGAGACATGATTTTACCTTTTTTTTTAATACCCTTGAACACCTCATATTAGGATCTAGTGTCCTTCCAGTTTTTCCTGTATCAGAAGCATTGCCATCCATGGCATCATTAATCAATGCATTCAGGAACTTTAGGAACTACTTCAGCATCTTCCTTCTAGTCTCTTCTACTCTCCCCACTCCTATTTCAATCTATTTCCAAGGCTTTCCTTTACAGGTGCTCCTATTCAAATACATCAGATCCTAATGGACAGTGTGTCCAGGTTTCTGCCAGTGTGCATGCATTTATGTCATGATATTCCACACCACACTCTGTTGTTTAGACTTTCTTTGCACAATTTAAAAACTTTTCAATGAGCAATATTTTACACAGACATCTTCATATTCAGTTTCCAGGCCCCATATACTCTACTTTCTACGTATCTCTTCACATCATTTCCTCTGTTCCTGTTCCATCATTACTCTAGCCACAGTATGGAGAAAAAGTTGATTTGGACAAGTGCAGAAGGAGGTTGGTCAGTTAAGAGAAGAGGAGACAGTATTAAGTTTGGAGGAGATGGGCATGTCATGCTGTGGTTCAGACTGTCATGGTAAGAGTTCGCGCATGCGTCAGGACTCTCGTCTCCCCTCTATTTGAACGCCATGTCTTTGTGCAGAAGTGCTTGTGAGACAAGTGAAAAGAGAATCGGCAAATCATTTAGCACTTGCTGGAAGAACACAATTTACTAATCCATCAGTTTATGGAGCTCCTGGAGTACCAGAACAAAAACCAGGTGGCTGAGCGTACTTAGCATCACTGTATACTGACACAAATATCCCTTATTTAATTACTTTGACAGAAACCAGACCAATACTCAGGAACACAGTGGATTGCTGTCTAGTCTACATTTGGCTGTGTTCTGAGGGCTAACCGAATGCATTGTCTTCTGAGAAGCACAAACAAGGAGCTTTAATTACAGTATTGCTGAAAACACTCATGAAACTTTATTGCGGATCTTTTGAAATGAGAAGGTACTTTTTAAAAGATGGAATTAATTTACTCCAAATGCAAATCCACACTTCAGTCACTTTAGTTACTCAGCATATTATTCAAAAACACTTGCCACTAGTTCTTTGCTGCCGAAGTGTCAGAATCGTCAACAGCAAATGCATCAGAATGTTCATGCTTATATTTTTAGTCTCATGAGAAAGGAGGAAAAACAAGAAAGAACAGAAGAGTGGAAACTGAGGTCATTATACATTGATACCTGATGCATTCGAGGGTCCCTTTGGGTTAATGCACCTAATCAAGAAGTCCGTGTTGTTCTTTTGAAATCGCTTTTAAAAATGTGTCTGTGAGTTTTGTTTTTGATTTAGCATTTGCTTGTTTGTTTAAGGAGAAACAAACAAAAACCAAGTCATCCCTTACATAGATTTTGAAAAACCTGAGAGGTTTCTAAGCTGGCCAGACTTACGGATACTACTACTCAATAATCTCAATAAGTGTTATCTGAACGGAGATACCAATTCAGTAGCATACGGGAAGATTAATGAATCAAGCGAGCTCCTTGAAAAAATTTTCCTTCAAATAGACATACGCTGGAGTTTTCAGGCTCATGAAAGAGGTAGTTCCTGATTACATGGGAATGATTTTCCCCAGCCATTTTCCATCTTTAGTCTCTGATTTTTTTGCAAGAAAACTGAATATGAAAATGAAACATTTACATTACATTGCACAATTACAAGTTTCTTGGCTGATTGAGATTAACGTGGTAGCAAATTAACAGCTTTTGACTGTTTCCTGGTCAGCCAATAGATGAAGGCAGGACCTTCACTTATGGTCTGGTTTTTCCCTCCACAAGGGTTTCTAAGCAAGGAGGTGAGTGGCAATTAAAATCCAATCCATAATGTGCTTGCTAACTCAGGAAAAGTAACAATGGCTACTTTTTCTTCAATTTGTGCAGTGGCCCTGATTAACGCTTGGAGCTATGCTCTAAGGAGCAATTCTGAGGTCCTGGAAAAATAGATCCAGTTTACTGTATATTCTCTAGAAGACTCGACCCTAAGAGAAGACTCAGTATGAGCTGATGCTCTTTTAGTGCTACACTCGTGTCAGTAATGTTTAAATTTAATTAGGTCATTTAAACTTTGGCATGGCACAGATTTTTAACTTCCTATAGGATTTGTGATTCTTTAAATCCCACTTTGAGTTTGACATTGTTTATTTATACTTAACTAATTAATAAATTGTTAAATAATTGGATTTTGGTCAAAAATTATGTGGGGAACTGTGTACATAGCTTCACTCTTTTAGTTTATTGCCTATGAAATTCCTGGCACTTTCATGTATCAAAAATGAGGCAGCAGTATCTTTGTTTACCATATCTGCATGGTAGGAAGATAAAGTTGGTATTGAAAATTCAAATCTATGCTATGGTAACAATATCCGAAACAGGTAAGCTATCACAAGTTCTAATTATTATTATTATTTTTTTTTGCTTAAAAAGTTAACGGATTTCAAGCCTTAAAAACAGAATAAAAACATAAAAGTTGTTTTTTTCAACATGTAAAGGTATAAGAAACACTACAAAATATTACAAATTTACATAAGCATTTGTTTTTTGTGCTTGTGCATGCACGTGAGCATGCCTTGACGGATTAAGAACACTGTTTGCACACACGTTTAGAATTAGAGGTGGTTTTTGGGACATGTTTTAAGGATTTTCTCTTCTGGAGCCAGCAGTCAGTTAAAGCAAGCTTTTATTTTTCCTTTTGAATATGCCTTCTTGACTTCAAGAGCTCCTTGCTACGTAGATGTGAAAATGTATTGCACGTTATTTCATATTGCACAAGAGTGCTATTTAAGTTAATTATTGGGCTGATTTTATACAGAGCAACTTGGATCAAGGAAAGCTCAAAGGCATCTCTGGCTGGTGGCTAAATTGGAAACTTGGATGAATCTTGTTTTCCTTGACATTTTTCTGTTTCAGTATCTGTTCTTTTTTCTTTCCCCTCCCCCCAAGCCGGTCCTCCTGGCCAGGTGATCCACCATCTCAGGCATTTGTAGCAATGTCATCCTCTTCTCACCCCTCCACATGTTCTCACCTTGGACGGCTAATGCCACACTGCCCGTCATAGATATCTACCTGACAATTCATTGTAAAATGATTTGTAAAACCCAAGATACCTCTTCGCTAAACTGATAAACTAATCTCTGCTAATGCCCATCAACAAAATATGCCCATGATAATGCCATGCATTTTAATAGTTCCTTATGTAACAATACTCTATTTTTCTTCCACTCAAACATTGAGGTTTTATGTATAAGGAGGATTGTCTTAGCTTCTAAGATCAGGTAGGATAGGTGACCAACCATATAATTATAAAGTCAAGTTTAGAAGTGAAATACTCATCTGAGAATCAAAAGACTTGGCTTCTACTCTCAGCTCCAGCACTGTGCACCTGTGAGATCTTGGAAAGACACTGAAATTCATGATGTTCACTCCCCTCATTTCCGTTCTGTTGAGAAAGTGAGATCTGGTAAATTTTTTCTAATATACCCTCCAGTAGGAGTTCAGATATGTTTCTTTACAATTGTATAGTGTTAATGCATCTCTGCAAGAAGAGGATTGAATGTAGACCATATAATCATTTCAGTTCATTCGGTTCAATTCAAGGATCCAGGGATCACATGTTCAAATCCTATTCTTTAAGTAAGCAGAGTATTATAAAATGGATATTTAAATAACACAAAACAAAGCACAGAAATAAGAAAATGTCTTTCAAACTTGCATAACTAGTAAATTTTGAATGGCGAATAGAACTTGTTTTCTGATTTCCTAATTCAACCAAGGTTAAAGTGTAAAAGTTATGTTTTGGGCCAGATTTCCAGAGATAATTTCTCATTCTCTGCAAGAATTAACACATGTGCCTGCTTAATGATTTGTTAATGCCAAATCCTTCCACTATAAAGAACATTTAGTAGTGCTTACTCTACTGTAAGCAGTTGGCTATTGTGCCTGGGAAGTGAGTTGTGGCTGCTCTTACCAGCATGCCCTGGCAGTCAGACTCTTTTTAACAGATTCAGTATTTGCTTGCCCTAATTACATAGAATTTTGTACCCACAGAACAGAACTTGTTTATCACCTCTATTCTCTTTACAGTGGTTGAGGCCAAAATTGACAGGGAAGGGAGGAGGTAGAGGGAAGAAAGGGAGGGAGGGAGGGAAGGAGGGAAAGATAGAGACAGAGACAGAGCGAGAGAGACTTTCCAAGTAAATAGTAAATAATGTGGGACATAATAAGATTCATAGAGGAATGAACAGTACTTAGAAAACCAAACTGAACTTGATCACTTCACACTTGAAATGGATAACAGCACCACAAAATGATTCCCTGCATTTGTCCAAATGGGAAATCATTTCTTCACCTTTGAAAAGCTGTGAAAATCAGGGATTCTCATAAAAGGTCATGAGAATGGAGACAGTACCTCTTTGCCTTTGTTTCTGTTGACACTGGAAGTGCCTGGTTTAGTTAACCATATTATTTTCATTGTTTTAGACAAAGATCTTGTCTCAAATGCTTAACCTATTGATATAATTTTTTTTTGTTTTCCTTTGTTACCATTCCCTTCCTACCTCATAGGCAACCATACCAATATATAGATATTAATATCTGATGTTGGATGTGATATTGTAAAAATACGTATGATTTTGTTTGAATGTTAATTAATATACTTAAGTGGTATTGCGTTATATGTCATTTTATTGATTAATATTAATCATCATTATTGTTTTACATGGAAGAATTTTTTTAGATCTGTATATTGTTATGTATATATCTGGCCTAGTCTCCTTTGACTGCAGCATGGTGTGCACATGACACATCTTGTCTACCCACTTCTCCAGAAATGGACACCCTGATTGTTTCCAACTCTGTGTCACCATAAACAGCACTGCAGTGAACACCATAGTACATGTCCCTGATAGGCCGTGGCGTAATTTCTTTGTTGTATAAAGTCAAAGCAGAATTGCTACCCGACAGCACCGTCCCTCTCCTTTGTTTTGGCTACATCAATCCCACCAATGGAGTGTGAAGATTTGTACCAGCTTGTCTCCAGTAACACTTAACATTATGCAGCTTTCTCTTTATAGCCAGCCTAAGAGGTTGAATTGATCTATTCTTACCCTAATTTGCATTACTCTAAGCAAATTTGAACATTTCTTTATATGCTCATCTTTTGAATTTCATTTTTTTAAAAACTCACTTGTTGATTTGCAAGTGTACTGTCTTTTCTAGTCATTAGTGTCTTATTAGCTTTAGACATTTCAGTTATCTTATTCTGATGTATCGTTATCTTTTTAACCTGACTGTTGTATACCTCTCATTCCCCTAATATATGTATTTATAAGTGATGGCTAAACTTTTAGAGAGAAATTGGGATAGTTTATATATGAACAATATGTCCTTCTTGGGGGAATTTGACAGAGATGCTGACAGGTTGTGTTAGTGGTCCCAAGTTATTAAAAGATGTCAGATAACTGAAGAACCCTCGATGAGAGCCTCCTGTCAAGCAAATGAGCATAAACTCTTAATTTTCACATATAATTAAATTCATCAAGGTTTTTTTTTTTTTATTAGTGCTTTTGAAGTTCTTTCACACTTCTAATTTTAGGGTATTTTCCTACCTTCTTGTATGTTAGATATCAAATTTTTGTGTTAGATATACATATTTTATGTTATAATTTTACAGTTATATGTGTAAAAATCTTATGTTAAGATATGTCAACTCTCTGGGCACCTGGGTGGCTCAGTTGGTTAAGCGACTGCCTTCGGCTCAGGTCATGATCCTGGAGTCCCGGGATCGAGTCCCGCATCGGGCTCCCTGCTCAGAGGGGAGTCTGCTTCTCCCTCTGACCCTCTTCCCTCTCGTGCTCTCTATCTCTCATTCTCTCTCTCTCTCTCAAATAAATAAATAAAATCTTTAAAAAAAAAAGATATGTCGACTCTGTAGTCCGTGTAGAATCCAACTTTGGATATAATACTAAATGGGAATTTATCTTGATTTTTTTTCTCTAAACAGTGAACCAATCTCTACAGCACCACCCACTCAATAATCCATTATTCCCCATGAATTTGTGTTGCTCCCTCCAGTATGTATGAAGTTCCTATAAAGCCATGGAAGTGAGCTCCTTACTCTCTCTGTTTTGTTTTCTTCCACTGGAATTCTGTATCTTTGTCCTCCCAGGGCGGATGTAGTGTACTGCAAGTATGTTTCTGCAAGATATATTCAATTTGCTAATAAAATTCAAAGAGTCCAGGGAACTTGAACAAAAACACTTCTGAGTAGTTGTACGCTAACAAATTCAGGAGTCTGGCTGGGTCTTAGCGGCTCCTAAACAGGGAGTGTCTTTCACATAAATTTAAAATTACTTGTTGTCAGGGGATATCACATTCATCCTAGGCACCTTTTCAACATTGCCTCCACTAGATGGGAGTCACTCAAGCCGCTTCATTTCTGAGTTGTTTTTACAGTCACATATGTTCATAAATAAGGGAAGTGAATATATTGAATTATTCAGGAGAACAACAGAAAGAGAACATGGTTTCGGCATATATCACTATCCTTTGTTTTGAAAAAAGTGGTGACGATCATCACAGTGTCAAAGCAATTAAAAGGACAGATAACAGGGGGAGAGGATTATCTCATTCTCCTTTCTTACTGGGCTGGCTTCACCTTATCAGCTCAGGATCAGTGGCAGCAGGAGAGGTTTTATAGGCTGTTTCTCTTCACTATTTATAGAGGTGTGGTGCCTGGAGCATTTCATGATCATTTTTATTTGCACCAGTCAACCCTCATTAGCCTACTTTCCTAGGACAATAGAATTATAAAATCACTCTGTCAGTCTGCTTTATCCTTTTCAACTAATAACTTTTGATCCCAGAGGCTAATTTCAACCAGAACTGGCAGAGTGGCAAAGGGTTTATCATTTCTGTAAAAAACAAAGGCACTCACTGGAAAATACGGAAGCCCTCACACCTCGACCCATGCATAGACCTAACAGTAGGTTTAGCTAAAAGGCCTGAAGTGTGCAAATCTATTGCATACAGATTTGCTGGGTGAACTTAAAAATAACCTAATTTCAGCAAAGGGTGTTCAATTGAAATAATCTATTTGAAATACATTTAATAAAACCCAAGTCCCAGAGCCTGCTCACATAATAATCCAGAAAAAGTTTTATTAGTTAATATATATAAGATCTTTTTTAGCATGTATTGTAACCTACTTCAGTTTTCTCATTAATCTGAATCATGTATTCCAAGTATTTTTAAAATTATTACAATGTACAAAGAAAAGATAAATAAAATCATAATTAATTCATTGTTATTTTATCTATTTCAGAGACTACTAACTTTAAAAATCAGTGGTGAACACAAATTCCCCTCCTAGTGATTTTTTTCAACATGTATTGACTCCCTCTTCCACCACGTTTTCTTAAAAGTTTTTTGTTGTTGTTGTTTCTTTATGAACACGAGTCTATGATGACCCTGACAAGTTTTTCTTATGTTTTCTTCTTTTCTGAAATTTGTGATGAGTCACCCCTCAAATAACCCTGAATGCTTTTTTAATATATACTCCCAAATGTCTGATATTTCTGTGTCCTTTGTACTTTCTTGTTTTGCTTTTGTCATTGGATCATTTCAAAATTATATTTTCACACACAGTAATCATGTCAATAATCAGTCAAGAATTTTTCATGTAAAGCAATGGTACTTTAAGCTCACCTCTCCCACACAAGGCTAATAAGAACTTATATTTTTAAGAATATTTAAGTGTTGTCTTTCTGATTTGGTTTATGCTTAACTTTATGAATATAGTTGCTCTTAATTGTACTTTTTGTCTAAGAAACAGGAGATTTTGACTGAGTCACGGCCCATATATATATATACATATATATATGTATAGTGGAGATTGGCACATTCTCCTGGGGTGTGGGGTGGTGACGGAAATGCTGGCTGGTTGAGTTATAGTTTTGAAGTTGTTAAAGCATGTCAGATGGCTGGAATAGCCTCTCTCAGAGCCAGGTGCCAAGAAAAGGTCATGAAACTGCTGAAACAGAATTCAACAGGAGGAATGCCTTCACCAAAGACTAGGGTCCAAACGAAAATGTAGATCTCAGTCTGCAGTACTCCTGAGACCCAAATGCTTCACGACCCAAGCTTCCTGACCTCGCAGGAGTTGCCTTTGGGAAACAACTATGTTGTGATACTGATATCAGTTTTATAATAAGCATGTGGAGAGAAGTATCATTCCTGGCTCATGAAGAGCTATGGTGTCTTCATCAAGGAATCAGGCCCAGCAGGGCTAGTAGCAGCAAAACAAGAGACACAGACCGAGTCATAGAGGTTTGGTCCTCAGGAATCTGTCCACCAGGCAGCATCACTGTGCTATGCTCTCACTAGCAGCTTGGGACTGAAACTTCTCTTAGGAAGGACCAGGGTTTTTTGTTTGTTTTTATTGGTTTTGTAATTCTAGGTCTGTTAAGTTGAGGTATAAGCCTCAACTTCGGAAACTGTTAGAAGGTGGGGCAGAGGTGATGTTTCTCCAACTTTTGTTGGCTAGGCAGAATAACTGAGAATATTCTTTGGGTAACGTACATTCAAGAGAATGCTATTTTCCTCTTTCATTTTCTCCTTTCCTTCCTCCCCGCCTCCCTCCCTTTCTTCTTTTTGGTTTGTGATTTTCTTTGCCTAAAAAAAAAAAAAAATCCTCATAGAGGCATTTTTCGATTTCGAGAATTCGATTGTAATGTTTTCATAAATTTGTAACGCTTGTTATATATATTTGATCCTTCAACTATATAGCATTATTTTGTGTTTAAAAGTTAAATAATGTATTAACAGTGTACTAATTCTTTATCAGCTACCTTGTTTCAGTCAATATGTGTTTTTCTGACATTCCTCAGTGTTGATGTATTTAGATGTAGTGTGTTCATTTCAAATGCCATACTATATGACTTTAAAAACCATCATTATTTTTTGTCAATTTCCTGACTTAGAAACAATTAAGTGATTTATTTATTTATTTTTCTCAGTATGACAAAACAAACAATGCTACTATGAACTTTTTTTTTCTTTACACATTTCCTAATACTCAGTGTTAGGGAGTTTCTCCAAGGTAGATATGTAGAAATGGAAGTGCTTTGTCATAGGTAGGGAGTCTTCAAATTTCTAGACACTACTGATTTACTTTTTTTTTTTATGATTTCTTTTTTTTTAATTTTTTATTGTTATGTTAATCACCATATATTACATCATTAGTTTTTGGTGCAGTGTTCCATGATTCATTGTTTGTTCATAACACCCAGTGCTCCATGCAGAACGTGCCCTCCTCAATACCCATCACCAGGCTAACCCATCCCCCTCCCCCCCTCCCCTCTAGAACCCTCAGTTTGTTTTTCAGAGTCCATCATCTCTCATGGTTCGTCTCCCCCTCTGACATACTCCCCTTTTCTTCCTCTCCTGTTATCTTCTTCTTTTCCTTTTTTCTTAAAATATGTTGCGTTATTTGTTTCAGAAGTACAGATCTGTGATTCAACAGTCTTACACAATTCACAGCGCTCACCGTAGCACATACCCTCCCCAATGTCTATCACCCAGCCACCCCATCCCTCCCACCCCCAACCACTCCAGTAACACTCAGTTTGTTTCCTGAGATTAAGAATTCCTCATATCAGTGAGGTCATGTGATACATGTCTTTCTCTGATTGACTTATTTCACTCAGCATAACACCCTCCAGTTCCATCCACGTCGTTGCACTTTTTAAAGTGATCTTAGTAAGGGGCACCTGGGTGGCTCAGTTGTTAAGCATCTGCCTTCAGCTCAGGTCATGATTCCAGGGTCCTGGAATCGAGCCCTGCATCGGACTCCCTGCTCAGCAGGAAGCCGGCTTCTCCCTCTCCCACTTCCCCTGCTGTGTTCCCTCTCTCGCTGTCTCTGTTTCTGTCAAATAAATAAATAAAATCTCTAAAAAAAATTAAAAAAAATAAATAAAAAATAAAGTGATCTTAGTAATTAATTAATTAATTAATTTAAAAGATTTTATTTATTTATTTATTTGACAGAGAGAGAGAGAGAGCAAGTGAGCACAAGCAGGGAGAGCAGGAGGGAGACAAGCAGGCTCCCTGCTGAGCAGGGAGCTCAACGCTGGGTTCCATCCCAGGACCCTGGGATCATGACCTGAGCTGAAGGCAGACACTCAAATCACTGAGCCACCCAGGTGCCCTGTTCTTAGTAATTTAAACTCCCATTTTTTAAAACTGTTAAGCCATAAACACTGATAATTTCAGATATCTTAATTGTTTAGAGTTAGAAATGTTTTTTAGTATTCATTAGTCATTGTTTTATTTTCTAGGTTATCTGTTCATATTCTTTACTCTTTTTCTAAAATCAGGTTTTGGCTTTTTAAAATTTATTTTAGATAGATAGATGATAGATAGATAGATAGATAGATAGATAGATAGATAGATAGATATAGATAGATAGATAGATAATAGAATATATATATTCAAATGGCCCCAACAATGATCCATATCTTCCAATATTCACACTGGGGTAGTTTTCTATACTGAATCATCAGGTAAGAGCTGATCCTAATCATAAGAGGTTTTTTTTGTTTTGTTTTGTTTTGTTTTAGCTTTCACACCGCTTAGAGTATACCTCTTGGAGCACACCTTTTGGAGCTCTGACCCACCATGCAAGAATTTGAACTACCCTGAGGCTGTCATGCTGGAAACAGCATGTAGAGTCTACATGGAGGAATCCTAAAATTACATCAAGAAAGATGCCCATGGAACACATAGCAGAAACAAGTCATCCCTGTCAAGTACTATACACAGTGCAAATTAGTGAGCAAAATGAAGAATTTTTGTTGCTTTAAATCATTTTGTTTTGGGGTGGTTTTTTGAATGGCAATGTATAAATGAAACTGTCTCTCTCTCTCTCTCTCTTTCTTTCATCTATTATCTATGTAGCTATCTGTCTAGCTATTTACATAAATTCATGTATACATCCATGTTCTGGATACTGTTATTATTTGTATGAACTCAAATTTCTTTAATATCATTTTTTTCACCTTTCTTTTATTTTTCCAAACCTCACATAATGTTTTCACTTTAGATAAATTTGTTATTCTTTTCCTTTATGGTTTTCACTTTTCTTTTTTTTTTTTAATTCCAGTATAGTTAACATACAGTGTTACAGTAGTTTCAGATGCACAGTATAGTTATTCAACATTTCTGTACATTACGCAGTGCTCATCTGGTTCGTGTACTCTCAATCCCCAACACCTATTTCACCCACCCCACCACCCCCCTCTTGTAACCATCATCTTGTTCTCTATAGTTAAGAGTTTGTTTCTTGGTTTGTCTCTCTCTCCTTTTTTTTTCCCCCTTTGCTCATTTCTTTTTTAAGTTCCACATATGAGTGAAATCATATGATATTTGTCTTTCTCTGACTGGCTTTTTTCAGTTAGTAGTATACTCTCTAGATCCATCCATGTTGTTAAAATGCAAGATTTCATTCTTTTTTATGGCTGAATAATATTCCATTATGTATTCCATACGTTCATATTTTATGTATATGTATATATATATATACATACCACATCTTCTTTATCCATTTGTCTATCAATGGACACTTGGGCTGCTTCCATATTTAGCTTTTGTAAATGATGCTGCAATAAACATAGTGGTGCATGTATGCCTTTGAATTAGTGTTTTTGTGTTTTGGGGGTAAATCCCCAATAGTGCGATTACTGGAATGTAAAGTAGTTATATTTTTAAGTTTTTTTTAAAAGATTTTATTTATTTATTTATTTGTGAGAGAGAGAGGGAGAGAGAGAGAGAGAAAAAAGGGAGAGCACAAGCAGGGGGAGTGGCGGCAGAGGGAGAAGCAGGCTCCCTGTTGAGCAAGGAGCCCAATGCAGGACTCCAACCCAGGACCCCAGGATCATGACCCGAACCAAAGGGAGATGCTTAACCAACTGAGCCATCCACGTGTCCCAGTATTTTTAACTTTTTGAAGAAACTCCATGCTATTTTCCACAGTGGCTGCACCACTGTGCATGAGGGTTCCTATTCCCACCAACAGTGCATGTGTTTCTCCACATCCTCAGCAACACTTGTTTTATATGTTTTTGATTTAGCCATTCTGACAGGTATGAGATGATATCTCATTGTGATTTTGATTTGTATTTCCCTGATAATGAGTGAAGTTGAGCATCTTTTCATATGTCTGTCGGCCCTCTGTATGTCTTCTTTGGACAAATGTCTGTTCACGTGTTCTGTCCATTTTTAATTGGATTATTTGTTTTTTGGGTGTTGAGTTGTGTAAGTTCTTTATATGTTTTGGTTCCTTACCCTTTATCAGATATGTCATTTGCAAATATCTTCTCCAATTCTTTTGTTTGCCTTTTAGTTTTGTTGATTGTTTCCCCTGCTGTCCAGAAGTTTTTATTTTGATGTAGTCCAATAGTTCACTTTTGCTTTTGTTTTCCTTGCTTCAAGAGACATACTAGAACCAAGTTGCTATGTCTGATGTCAGAGAACTTACTGCCTGTGCTCTCTTCTAGGATTTTCATGGTTTCCTGTCTCCATTCAGGTCCTTCATCCATTTTTAATTTATCTTTGTGTATTGTGTAAGCCAGTGGTCAAGTTTCATTCTTTTGCATGGAGCTGTCCAGTTCTCTCAACACCATTTGTTGAGGAGGCTTTTCCTCATTGCATATTCTTGCTTCCTTTGTGAAGGATTAATTGACCATATAAACACAGGTTTATTTCTGGGCTTCCTAATCTATTCCTCTAATCTATGTGCCTATTTTTAGGCAAACCATACGGTTTTGATCACTATGGCTTTGTAGTATGACTTTAAATCTGGAATTGTGATACCTCCAGCTTTCTTTTTCTTTTTCAAGATTTTTTTTTTGAGGGTGCTAATTGGGGTCTTCTGTGGTTCCATATAAATTTTAGGATTGTTTTTTCTAGTTCTGTGAAAAATGTTGTTGGTATTTTGACAGGGATTACATTAAATCTATTGATTACTTTGGATAGTATGGACATTAGTAATTAATAACATTAATAATATTTTTTCTTTCAATCGAATTCCTCCTTACTCTAATGAGATAGAGAAATTTGCCTATATTCTGTCATAGAAGTTTTGAAGTTTTATTATTATTTTTTACCCTTAGTCATTAAAACCTCTGGAAATTATTTTTGTGTAAGTTGTAGATGCAGCAATCTAATTTTATCTTTTTCATACAGATAACTAATTTGCCAGTATGTTCATGAATTAATCAATGTTTCTTCCATGTTTTGTATCATCACCTTTTCTGTTGCTACTTACATTATATCTGACACTGTTTCTGAGTTCCTTATTATATCTTATTGGTTTCCCAAACCACATGGTTGTAAATATCTTAAGCATTAATAGAATCCTTATATCTGGTAGTTATCTTCTTAGTTCTTAGTTCAATTAGTTACCTTCCTATATGTTTCTTTTCTTGACTACTTACATAAACTCCTTTCCTTATACTGTGAAATTGGACAGTCAACATCTATAAAAAAAAGAACTGTTAGGATTTTTATTAGAATTCCAGTAAACATAAATTAATGATGAAAATGAATTACATATGATGCTGTGTTTTCCAATTTATAAAGGTACTTTGTTTATATGGGTCTTTACAACAGGGATGTTTGAAAATACCAAGGTTGGGGGGAAGATGTTATTTTGTTTTCTTGGGGTAGAGGGCTTACTGGTAAGGCTGCATATCCATCAGTGACCACAGAAGGCATTCCAGCACTGAATGGAAAGTTGAATTACATAACCTTCAAAATCCCTCCTAATTTTAAAGTTCTAGGTAGTAAAACCAGTTATGCAAACTAATGTTTGAATGTTATTTCTGGCCTTTCTAACTGAAAAACTTTGGGAAAATTGCTGAAATTTCCTGAACAACTAATTTTTATTATCTGTGAATTGGGGTTGGTCACACTTACTTCAAAGTATGGTTGGAAGGATTAACCGAATACTTAACACAATATCTGTTTCTCAGCTGATCAAAAATTTAGTTCTCTTTTCTATCTCTGTAATAATTTGCAATGTCCTCAGAGATGAAGCTGCTCTTTATAAAGTAAAAATGATCATAAAATTATTAATGATAAGCTTAAATCAATGTGATGAACAATCAGAATCAGATCTCAAATATTGTTTTAAATACATATAGTTTCCGGAAGACTAGATTAGTTCAAATTATTACACAGGAATGCTTTTTGAGGGTTGAGGGGACTTATTTCTAAGAAGTCCGTTTTAGACAACTTTTATAGAGCTCTTGCTAGAAACTTCTGCTATGCAAATTTTATGGGTTTTAAGTATGACCTAAGGTAAAAGTCTAGGAGTGGTGGTTCATTTTTCTATATTCAGAATCACTCTCTATTAATATATTTATAGATATAAACCAAGGAAACAAACAATTTTATAAGTCACCATAATAAATACTATGAGTCTTTAGCTAAATACCTGCTTCAAGTACATCAAACTTTTCACCGTTGCCAGACTCATTTTCTTTACCCTTTTTCCCACAATCTTTCTTTCCACATATCCTTATCTACATATCTATCACATATTCTTTTGAGGAAAAGGAGAAAGATTAGTATTCTTACACTAAAATTGCAAACACATTCTCCAACCCTCTTCCCCTGTGCAGGTTCCTTCATTACCCTCAGTATTGATTAATGAACTGATTATTACTGGTATATGGTAATTTTGCACACATTTTCTGCCATTTCCTTTTCATTCCTAAACCCTCTCCTCTTCCTTACTTTTCTTTCTACAACCTCTTTTGTTTTTCCTCTAAAAGTTACTTTCTATAGCAAAATTGATTCTCTCTTTGTTCAGACACACAGACCAAAAAAAAAAAAAAAACCCAAGAATGACATAAGTTCTGATTGCAGTTATGTGAGATTTATAGGGAAAACAAATCAGACTTGGCCCTTTTACAGATGAGCTCACACTCTTCCATTTTCCCCACTGGAAATAAAAAGAAAAGTCAGGGAAGAAATCCAAATCAGAACCTTTATCCCAATGCCAATAATTTAATTCCAACTTTCCTATTTCTCCAAAGAATCTCTTCCTCTAAACTTCTCACCATTGCTTTGGGCTCAGAAAACAAAAATACACAGAACTAGAAACTCAAAAAAAAAAAAAAAAAGAACAAAGCTAGGTAGTTCAAACCCTTGACACTTGACAAAGGACTATCAAAATATTGTATTATATTTTAAGTTCATCATTCTGTTTTTTATCTCAAATAAAAATAGAGTAGGAGTCATGCCACTTCTTGGTACAGAAGAAGTATATAAACTATGTAAAGATCCCCAATGGCTTCTTATTAAATTTAGAATAGAATCCAGATTCCTTACTATGAACTGCAAGACCCTCCAGGTGTAACTGGACATTTCCTGTCACTTTTCCTATTACTCTTTCCCACATCTAGCACAAAAGCTTCTTTTGTTTCCTTGAACAAATTCTGCCCTGTTCCTACCTTAAGGCTGTCACTTCTTTCTGTTTAAAGCAAAATACCCTCCGTATTCCTAGATTTTAATGAGGCTGGCTCCCACATATCAACCCCTGATATGCCCCTGTATCTAAAATTTCACTCCCACCAGGCACTGCCACATTATCCCTTTTAATTTCTTCAGAATATGTATTACTACTTGGAAAAATTTAATTTTTCACTTATTTTCCGTCTAACTCAGTGGAATTTAAGTTCCATGACAGCAGGATGCTTGTTTTGTTTTCTTTACTTACAACACCTAGGTGAGTTCTGTCATTGTATAGGTTCTTGACAAATATTTTTGGATGAATGATTTAATGAAGATCAGCCTTCACTTCAAAGGTAGGATTTTTAAAACACACTATTTATAAAGGACACTAATAAATACAATTTCTCATAGCTAAGTTACCTACTCTAACCTCATATATAGTCTTGCTTTAGTAATCTGTTCTTCCAGAAAAGATATATTTGGCTATCAAAAATTTGGTGAAAATGGAAAAAAAAATTACATGACACCTTATTAATACTATTTTCATTGAGTAGAATTTTCTGTTGTGCATCTATTGATGTATATAGGAAAAACTTGGCATTATAACAATAATTAAGGTATTACCCAGGGGAAAAGAAGAGGAAAGGGAAAGCTAGAAAAAAAATGGAAATATGAATTCATGATGATGGGGTGATAAGAAAGCCTGTTCTGCATATCCTAACTGATGGACTTTTACTCCAACTCCTGGTACATTCCCCAAATGCCACTTTCACATTCAATGTCTACATTCTTAAATTGGTGCTTTGCTAAGGTTTGACTCACAAGTCAGTGCTTTCTGTTACCTTCTTGGTATCAAAGGACTGGCTGTCTTCCTTCTCCTGGTGGAAACTTAGGAACTTTTAAGGTAAAAATTAGTTAATTTGATGAACAGATCTATACTAACTTGCTAATAGGAGATGCTTAAGGCAAGGCATCTTGTTCTAGGGTCCTTTCACTTAGGTTCACATTTTAAAAAGTGATATTCAACAGGTTGTGTACTGCTGTGACTTATAAACAGCTGAATGTCTCTAATGGTGGCAGTAAAAAGACAGCTAGAAGGAAGAATTGTTTGTTCTTTTTTTTTTTAACGCTAGTGGGACTGGTAAATTAGCATATTTGGAAGCTCATGGAATCATATAGCTTTCCTTCCAAATGATCTGCTATAGGATGTTTATTTAGTTATCCAATAATTTACTATCACCAATCTTCCTACTCTTTCCTTGTGTTGTGTAGGAGAAGGACAAAGTCACTAAACCTGAGTAAAATCACCTTTTACGTTATGGACCAAGCCAAACAAGTCCATTAACAGTTCTTATTATTAATTTATTATTTTTTTCTTTCTCTTTTACCTTTGGCTTTCCATTAGTCACAGTTCAGTTGCCACTTGATTATCTTAAATCTTTGTTACATAGTTTCAAATGGGTGAATCTAAACAACTAACATTAGCTCAATTATATCTGATTTTAGTAAGGATATCAAGTTCTTCCAGGTTCTCAAAGAATGTTGGCTATAATCTAAGTTTCCTAATAGTTCAACATCTTCAGTATTACCTGATTGCTTGAAAACACTGGTATACACAGGGAATTTTGAGTATATTGCATACAACCTTGTTTTGGTGGTGTGACTCTAGGGAAATGATAAATCAATTAACATTTATAGAGTCTAATGCTGATTTAAAGTTGCATTTTTATCATGAAGAAATAAAATTCGTAGTCCAATTTATTTTTAATATATACTGCATACAAATTGGTTATGTATGCATATAAGTGAAAGCATAAATGCTTAGTTAAAGGAGTATTTCTTATTTCTGTTCCCTGCAGTACTTTAAATATAAGAAGATTTAGAAGATAGGTTTGAAAGAGATCTTTCAGACATGTGAGGCAGCTTAGTAGAAAACCTAGCTAAAAGAAAGGGCATAGTGAGTGTAGAAATGAGCAACAAATTAGCCTGAAGAAGTAGAAGAGCTGGGGCGCCTGGGTGGCTCAGTCATTAAGTGTCTGCCTTCCGCTCAGGTCATGGTCCCAGGGTCCTGGGATCGAGCCCCACATCGGGCTTCCCACTCAGCGGGAAGCCTGCTTCTCCCTCTCCCACTCCCCCTGCTGTTGTTCCCTCTTTCACTGTCTCTCTCTGTCAAATAAATAAATAAAATCTTTAAACAAGAAGAAGAAGAAGTAGAAGAGCAGGTAGAACAATGAGGGACCTGGCTGGAAGACCTGGGGTGAGGGGTGTTGGGGGGAAGGCAATGGGAGGGTGGGAGGCAATAAATATGACTGGTAAAAATCCTTGAAGACCAGTGTGTGAAGAAAATGCATGTCATTTGTCCTGCCTAGGGCAGGAGAAGGCCCATAACCCAAAACAGGTCATTTGGTTAACAGGACTCTAGAGAGAGCCCAAGTCAACCTTCTGAGTGCCAAGCAGACAAAGCTAATTAAAAATATATCATTTAGTAACAAGTGGGCTTGCAACAGCAAATACAAAGGAAACCAAGTTATACATAATTGAATATGTAGTTTTATCTACCAGTCTGCTTACTCCTAAAAAGAATGATGTAGTTACATGCAAGACACAGTGAAAATACTGAATATAAATCGGTATTAAAAATTGATGCCCCTGGTATATACAGAGGTTAACTTTTTTTTCCGTCTGTAACAAGGAAGAATGTCTGTTCATCTCAAATGCGGCCCAGCTTACTTTTCCCAGACAACTTCAAACCTGACTATTCCAAGGTGCTTGATTTCCAGCTCATCGATCCTAATTATTTCTCTTCCCCACTCAGGGTTAAATATACTTTAATGGATCTTAAATACGCCCGACAAAGAGGCTGACTTAGAGACTCATCTTACCCATGACATACAATTATTAATTAATGAGGGTCAGTTGCAAAAGGGGATTGCAGCTGATACGTTTAATAAGGCAAAGCATCGCAGGCTGAATTATGCACTGTAGAACAGGAAAGAGTACATTTTATTAGAATCATCAAAATTTCCTGTTTCCAGACTAATTAGGTTAACTCTTTCTGTAGTTTAAACAAATTGTGTTTATGTCTTTCAGGTTACTGCAATTTTCTTCTAGCAAATAAAATGCCTGTGTCTTTTCATTAAGAGCAATAAGCTTCCTTCCTACAACAGTTAAATTTTCTTCTGGCATCACACTTTATCCTTTTTTACTATTGGGTGGGGGTCAAGTAGAGTGTGCATTGTTAATCTTTGAAGCTTTAGTCAGTGTTGGCAGCCCATTGTGACTGAGAAGCTAACACACAGAGAGAAATCTCTATAGGCTCCCAATCCTCTTTCCCAACTGAAGAAAAATGCTTTGTGACAGGAGTGACAATTAGCTTAAACCTGCCTCTTCCCTTTTGGGACATTCTTTCCACCTGAACATACTCGGGTTATCTAAGATTATCTGAGACTTTATCTGAGAATGTTCATTTCATGAGAGTATTCTTTTGAAGTTTGAGATCTTATTAAAACAAAGGATGTCTGATGACCTTAGCTTCAACCAACTGAACATATCACAGACCAGATGTGCAGAATCTCTTGGAAAAAAGATCTGTTTGAAAAACAAAACAAAACAAAAATCACAATGCCTCAAGCTAAATATATTGACTCATTTCCATTAGGGATACCACAATTGTTGGAATGCATTCTTAATATGAATTTACAGCATAAGCCTCCTGTCCAACCATTGAGCTAACCAGATATATTGATTAAGATCTCACACTTGCTTTCCCTTTAGAGGTAACTAGAATAATTCAGATTTACCCTAACCTCTCCTGAATCCTTTGGGTTCCAGCCAATAAAGGAATGGAGACAGGGAACACCTTTACAGACCACAGATTCATTGACCCTGCACTGTTTCATTAATGTATTGTCCATTAAAATGTAAAATCATGAAGGCCAGAGATTTTCTCCTTCATTTGTTTTTTTTAATTTTATTATGTTATGTTAATCACCATAAATGACATCATTAGTTTTTGATGTAGTGTTCCATGATTCATTGTTTGCATATAACACCCAATGCTCCATTCAGTACATGCTCCTTCATTTGTTTTGTATGGCAGCTTCTTTATATGCTGTGTATGTTAGAAAAATTTAAAAATTACTTGTTGCTAATTTCATATAAAATGAAGAAGTGTCTATAAAGTTCCTGCCCAAAGAACTATGCCCCTATAAGTTAAAATTAATTTTAGTATGTTGTTAAAGAACAGTTTAGCACCTTTCTTTTAATAGGATAGTCGTCTTTGTTGGCTTCTAGAATTCACTCTTTTTTTAGTTTAACTACTTGAAAATCTCATCTGTGACAGCTCTGTCCTCCTGCCCTTTGGCCCATTATTCCTGTTTGTCTCTGAGGCCTGCTCCCCTGTTAATTGTTGCCAGTTGCCCACTCCATGGTTCCTGTTTCCACTCTTCCATTCCAACAACCGGCAGGTCTATTCTCTGCCCTTCAGGCAGAACCATTCCCAGGTGCAAAATCTCCACATGACTTAGCCAACTACATGCTTGAGTCTTAGACCTGTCCACCCATTCTCTCTTCTTTCTATCTTCCTTTTCAGTAAAGGGACCCAGATGTCTGACTT
>NW_027397064.1:40304461-40312695 GCF_003265705.2 Callorhinus ursinus | reverse complement strand
TTCTTTCTTTCTTTCTTTCTTTCTTTCTTTCTTTCTTTCTTTCTTTCAGATTTATTTATTTATTTTAGAGAAAGAGAGAGCGTGAGTGGGAGAGGGGGAGAGAAAAGTCTCAAGCAGACTCCATACTGAGCACGGAGCCTGACCCTGGGCTCGATCTCATGACCCTGAGCTGAAACCAAGGGTCAGACAATTGGCTACACTACCCAGGCTCCCCCAGATGTCTGATTTCTTAAAGATACAATAGAAATGGATGTGATTTGAAGTTGCGTGGGAGAATTGTTCTGAATTTGAAATCTAAAAACCTAACATCCTGAAATCACCTTGTGTAAGTTTATGTCAATAGTTACCGATCTGTTTGCAGATTTTGAGTTGCAGTAATACACATTTGTGAGGTACAATGTTCTTTTTTGTGAAGCATACATTTTATTCATAGCATTTTGAAAAGAGTTCAGGCACAATTATTTACTAAATAAAGATCATCATTAGAAATGTGGACTATGAAAACCATAAGATACTTTTTTAAACAATCTCAAAAATCTGTGACTGCCAAGTACGAGATATATAGGCTTCTTCAAAGTATCTTTCTTTTCTCTTTCTTCTCCCAGATGGCTTGATGTCAAGAACCAAAGTTCACATACTTAGTTGATTCAGCATGAGTTTCAGGATTCATTGTCTGTAGGTTTCACACAAGTTAACCTTAATGCAGTTCAGCTGATTAGAGTAAATGTCAAATGCAAATTATTTTTTTTGGACACTTTACAAAATGAAATACAAAGTTGTTAATTCTTTAGAAAACGCGATATATTTCTGCAAGCCTGGCCCATGTCTCATTGGTGGTTTTAACTTCTCTCTTTTCATGACTTTCTCTGGTTTACTCTCATCGTAACCTGAGTCTAGCCCATGGAACTCTTAAGCTATTCCCTGGGTGGAAGAGAACTTTCCCTTGACAGAGTCTTGGCATATCTAGGGCAGACTTCACTCTTCGCATGCCCTTAGTTACATCCCCACGTATATCTATTTGAAGACCTATTTCCAGAAACCAAAATATATGTTAATATTAAGCAAGGAGTCCTTAATCTCTCTCCTCTCCATTTTTCAGATACTGGATAGAGCATGCAACTTCTGGGGCAGGAATAAAAGGCAGCCCCTATTTTAACCAGTGTTTGAATTTGGAACTTGAGATGATCTTGTTCATAATCAGTTAACTCAGCATTTGTTCCTGTCCACATTTGGACATTGTGGAATTACATATTTTTCCTCTCCATATAAATGATACTGTGTGTAAAGACTGACTCTATTTTAGAGTAACACACAGAGCTTGCTCCAGTGTTTTGCATATAGTAGGCATTTGAAAAAAAAAATAACTCCTTTGGTTGTTATCAATGAATAGCAACAATGATGTATTAACTTTCTCAGAAAACATGTGCTTTTTAATAGAGGTTTGTCCTATCTAACCATAAATGAATGGCTTTGGTGAATATTTCAGACATCCTGCAGGTTTCTTGAAGAGATATCTTTAGACAAGGGGGTAATTTTGTACCTCTCGATTCACAAAACAGAGTGGTAACTTTTTAAAATTAAGTATGCTGATAAACTAGGTTTTAAAAAACTGGGATTTAACTTTAGGGTCAGGGGTGCCTGGGTGGCTCAGTCGTTAAGCGGCTGCCTTCGGCTCAGGTCATGATCTCAGGGCCCTGGGATTGAGCCCCGCATCGGGCTCCCTGCTCAGCGGGAAGCCTGCTTCTCCCTCTCCCACTCCCCCTGCTTGTGTTCCTTCTCCTGCTGTGTCTCTCTCTGTCAAATAAATAAAATATTTAAAAAAAAACCTTCAGGGTCATAGTTACTTAAAAAAAGTAAAGATTGTACATATAACATGATATTTGTATCAGTATGGACAGATTATTTGAATAATTAATTCTAATAATTACTTAATTCCTAACGAGAGGTTATGTTATTCTCAGTCCTCCGCTTAACTTTGTTTTTATATACACCAGGCCTTTAGTCAATAAGCCCCATAATATTACTAAAATCTCTTGGAAAAAAATTCTACACTTATTGCTTAATTATTGCTGTGATGATTGTGGTAGGTGTGAAGAAAGTACACAAGAGAGCAGGAGAAACTTATCACCTTAATGCTAAGGGGCCTTCATTAAAATGCTTCTGTCTTTGGTCATGTTAATTAAATGTGTGGTAGAATCAACTGAGGCAAAATCCTACAAATAATTTTCCTTAGAAGTTCTTTCAATTTTTTTTTCTTTTTCCTCAAAAATAGCGGGACAATTTAGCTACTGGGCATATATTATTTAAGATTTTTAGATACATTATCAGATACATAAATGTGTGCAGTTATGGTCCAATGGATTTAAGCAAAATGTTATTTATGAAAATATCTATTGAATACTCACAATATGTTGAGCATGAGCATTGTTGCATTGTTAGTCACCTGGTACCTTGTACAGTTCTTTGACTTATCTTAGTTTATCCTGTTAATAGGATTTCAATGGTCAAAACATTCATTCATTTATTCAGAAGACGTTTTGTGAGTTCCTACTATGTGCCTGGCACTTTTCGAGATACTATCAATACAGCAGTGACAAAGCTTACGGCAAGCAAAAGGAAAGCAAGAACACAGAACAGCCAGAAAGAGGGAATTAAGAGAACTGCGGTATATTCACTAGAATGTTCTCTTAATATGGAATAGTTTTACACAATCTAGATATTGACACTAACACAAAAATATGAAACACCTCACATTTAAAAAAATATGTTAAACATTATTTTACATGTAGGTCATTAAATTAACTGATGGTATAAAATGTGTAAGACATGGCACCTTGTTTTGGGAAAAGAAACACATTACACTCTCATCAGTATAATTGTGTTTTGAAATAGAAATGGTAATAAATGTAAAATCCTAGTAAATTATAAATTAAACAATGTGAGTTAAGCTGTTATAGAAACTTATACAAGCTTCCTAGCTTCATAAATCACTACCTTGGAATTGTGAATGGAATGACTGAGTAGTGCATATTGATTTAAAATCTGGACCTTTTTTTGTAAGTTGGATTTTAACATATAAACTTAAAGATAATGAAAGATAAAAACCTGTTTGCTAAAAAAATAGGAAACTTCCTAAAGCAGTGTCTGTGAGGTAAGGATTTCTGCTGGTGTAAAAGCCCTTTCCCTCAGGATTCCTGGGCGTCCCCTCACAGCTGGCCCCAGACATGTTCAGTCTCATGCAGTATCTATTTGCGTGATCTGTAAATGACTAATTAGCACTTGTTTCCCATCTCTTCAACAATGACAGCAACGGCAACAACACATGTGTGTGTGTGAGCACACTCACACACACTCACATATACTCACACATACACACACAACATCTTTTATTCTGAAGATACCTAATCTAGAATTTCACTTAAATTGCTAATTGAAACAATTTCAGCTCTATTCCTTCAACATCACTTATTTTTATATATATTTAAATTATCATATATTAAAAAGGAGAGGGACATAAAGAGAGACACAAGGAGACAGCGATACAGAGAAAGAGAAAGGAAGAATTTTGAAGAAGGGACTTATGAACTCATTCCAACATTCTGTATTACCTTGAGGTAAGGTGAAAGTCAGAGGGCCAACAATGGTCTAACTGAAGAGCTCTCCCCACTCTGCTCCCGTGAGGAAGACTGCCTAGCCAAATAGTGCCCCCTATCAGACAGCTCAAGGGTATTTCCCACTAATCTCTAACAATTTTCAGTTTACTTGGCAACTGGCAGAATCATTCAAACAAACTGATGATATTCTCCCATGGGAACTATGGGCAGTCCATCTTTTTGACATTACAAAGCCTGACTCCCACAGCCTCTGGTTTTTCATGCTGTTTCCAAGTGCAACCTCTTTATGGCTCTGGAAGGCATGTGGTGTCCCCCTCCCCTGGTCTGGTCATGTGACTAATAAACTTTTGCTCTCAATCTATTCTGTCTGCTGTTGGATGTCCTGTGTCCAGCCAACCCCATAACTCTAGAGTGAGAAACCCTTCCTCACTCATGGAGTGGACAGAAGGCAATAAAACATGACCATACCATCATATACATAAGAATTTTATATATGATTTAAAAACTCTTAAAAAATCTGGGCATGGATATTAGGAAACAGTCTACTTAAATTCTTAAATCACACACAAAACATATTAAAGGATTACATGGGGGGAAAAAGGCATAAAATTAGAAGAAAATAGTAGCAAGTACTTTCAAATTTCTTAACAGGAAAGACTTTTAAAATGGATGTGACAGAAGAGATAAAAAAAGATGCAATTCAAAAATTTCTATATATCAAAAAGAATAAAAAAAACAAAGTGATAGAAGCAATAAAAGAGAAAACATCATTTAAATTTCTGTGCGTCAGAAATTATAATAAAAAGAATAAATTATTTGAATATTGGAACATTTTGGAAACTATTTAACAGCATATGATAGTAAATATATAGTTTGTGAATCAATAAGAGAAAGATAAATGACATATAGGAAAAGCAGATCATTGATATGTGCATATAAGTCACAGTAAAAGAAATATAATTGTTTCATAAATACATAACTTTGTTTCATGAGTAATTAAGTCTACATTTTCTCTAACATCAAGATTTCATTTTGCTGCCTGATTAGCAATGCTCTTAAACATGAATATATTCATTTACTAGTGAGTCTAATGAGATAGATCATTTCCTAGTGAGAGTATATGTTGCCAAATCTTTATAAAAGTTATTTTTATATATTCGAGTTAAAGATGTTCGCACCTTTTGATTAATAAGAAACAAGGACAGAAATTACACAGAGATGGTTCTCACAGTGTAATTTATGACAATGAAACAATGGAAACGGTCTCATTTGCAACAAGGGGCTGTTCTGACACCGCACTGAGAAACATACAAATGATTGAAAACCATGTGGCCAATTAAAAGTTATGTTTTATGAGTAATTGTGTAATGTAGTGACAGGTTGTGATATGTTGTAAAAATAAATTATAAATGAACTTCATATAAACAGCATATTTTGCTATGATGGTAAAATATAATCCTAGATAGAACATTTTAAGAAATTATCAAAATTCTGACAGTTATCTCTGGATGTTAATTTGAGATGCTTTTCATTACAATAAATATTTTGTGTGTTATTGTTTCTCCAGTGACACGTACCATTATTATGTACAAAATCAATTTGATAATGAATATCTTTCTTTGAATTTAGGAAAAAAAGTATAGCTTTGTGTCAAATGCTTCAGTAATTACCAAGTGATGGAAGATACAAGATACGATATTTACTTTGACAAGATAAATTTTGTTACATGAGAACTGTAAGAAAGAAGTCAATGAGTATAACTATTCCAGGAAGTTTCTAAGTAAAGAGTAAAGGGATTTTTTGGATTGATTTCTTAACTTGTGCTTTGTTTTTTGTCTTGTTTTTGTTTTAATTTGTGAACTCTAAAAAGTTGAATAAATAAGTTTCTAGTTGAAGGAGCCAAAAGTATAGAAGGAATTTGAGATACTTCATAAGGCATGATCTTGAAAGAGGCAGAAAGATGCTGTCCAGAGAAAATGCATAAGTCAATGTTAAATGGAAAAATGATTTTTTTTCTTTAAGAAAAGGACAAAAGTTGGGGTGCCAGGGTGGTTCAGTTTGTTAAGCATCCAGCTCTTGATTTTGGCTCAGGTCATGATTTCAGGGTTGTGAGATGGAGCCCCACATTGTGCTCTGTGCTGGGCGTGGAGCCTGCTTAAGATTCTCTCTCCCTCTGGCCCTCCCCACCACACCCTTCTCACATGTACTCTCTCTCTCTCAAAAAAAAAAAAAGGCACAAGGACAAGGGATGACAAAATGAAAGAGGATAGAGCTGAAATTCTATTTAGAGAGTAAGGATAAATAAACTGTGTGAGCAAAGCCCTCTATTTCCTGGCAAAGCCTTCACCCTTATTATTTTAGGCCACCATCAGAGAGTGAGGAGTATGGGGTGAGATGAGAGCCTATGACTGGCCTAGGGTTTGAACAGGTGCTGCTGGGATTGGAATGAGAGTGCCTCCTGGCTCATGAAAGGGTAGCTAAGCAGTTCTGAAGGCCCAATTGACACTGGAATGAATGAACACAAAGGTGTCTTGGAATCAGTTTTTTCATCAACACTAGTTATAAAAATTATCAAAATGCATAGACATGGCGTTTTTAGGGTTTGAGGATTTTTTTAAGTGATTGTGTTAAAATTTCAAGGGTTGATAAATTTGAGGGAATTGGTGAGAATGCATTTAAAATACACATTTGAGATAAGTCTAGGTACATAGGGAAGTAAATTTAAAAGGAATTCAATAAACTGGGTATTGGAAAAGGCATCCAAGGGATGTGTGCCATGAAACGAAGAAATATTGTGAGAGCCTGAGAGTAAGGTAGTTGCAGGATCAAATAGATGGGAACTTGCAGTTCTTCTTTTATCATTGGTTGCCTTAGGAAACAGAACCAGGACCTGATGTCTTTTGGACACTAGCACATTTACCCAAATCTGATTTATATGGTTATTTTCCAAATGAACCATGATTTAAATACTCCCCATGCCCCCGATAAAGTATGTATTTAAGAATTTCAGAAAACCTCCCTATCTTTTATCAGTTCTTTCACTATATTAGGTAAAACTTTTATTTTTCAACTGTTTAGATCTAGTTTTCAGTAATTTTTCTTAATAAGCATGAAATTTTAAAATAATATGCAATTATTAGAAAGTGGGAGGATTATATAGTTAGAAGACCTGGCCCTTTTTACACTTGTGTTTATAACCTCAGTGTCCTCAAGATCTCTCCTTGTTATATTTTATATCAGGATTTCTCAGCTGTGTGAAATTTATGAATGGAAAACCCACTTACTGCACTTGTTGTCAAGTCATTTGTTATAAAAGTCTTCATTACTTCAATTCTCTGCAATCAGTGAAATCATTTTGTCATGTGTAGTAATTTATTTTTTTAAAAAATGTGAGTATAGTTTAAGAGAATAGATGAAGGGAGAAAAGTATTCTTTGCTGAATTAATACATAAAGTTTTGTAGATACAATGACTTCTGAAAATCATATGAGTTGAATTCTATTTTTAAGAGCTAAGGTTCACTCACAGGTTTTAGTGATGATACAAGCTCCTTTAATATTTCCTTAATTAGGGGCACCTAGGTGGCTCAGTCGGTTAAACATCTGCCTTCACTCAGGTCGTGATCTCAAGGTTCTGGGTCAGGCTACCTGCTCAGCAGGGAGTCTGCTTCTGCCTCTCCCTCTGCCCCTCTCCTTGCTTGTGGGCTCTCCCTCTCTTTCTCAAATAAATAAATACATAAAATCTTTAAAAAATATCTCCTTAATTAGGTAATCTCTGAGTATCTGTGAATGACTTAAAATGACCTAAAAATATAATTTTATCATGGCTAAAGTCACATTTGGATTTTGATGTCAAATTTGGATATATAGGGAAGAACTATTCACTAATACACTAATTAAAATACTATTTAAGGTTCTAGTTCAACAATAAACAACTTATTAATGCAAAACTTAAGTCTTGTGGAAAAAGTGAGAAAATACTGCTTGAGGCTGGGTATAGGCTAAAAAATCTGAGACTCTGTAGTTGTGATAGCAGTAAATTCTTACATATTACTTCCTTCTGGTATTGATACTAGTAAATAATTCTAAAAAAAAAAGTTTCAGTTAACCCAAATAATTACAGTTAGTATAGAAATGTTGGTACAACTCTAATTAACAGTATGCAAAGTAAGCACACTTATGAGAAACCTGAATTGAGATGTTTAGGCTGGTGTAAGTATGCATGTGTTTGTAGAGGTGTACATTTCTTTTATATAGATTTTGTTGATATTTGCTTAAACTATTATTCACTATGACCTTCAAACCAATATTTCCTGAGAATTATCGACTTCATTGACACTGTGGCTAGTTAAAGCAAATTCCATTTCACTTTATTTGTTTAATCTAAGGCTGCATATGACTGAGTATTGAAAATAATAACTCATTTATGATCTTTACAACTTAGAAATAATGTTTACATTGAATTCCTATGTGACAACCCTTTAAGTGACTTAAACCAATTTAAAATTTGGGAACTCACAAAATCAACTGTCTGCATAAGTAATGAATTACAGTGCAGAATGAATCACAGTACAGAATGAAAATTAGTTTTCTTCTTCCTTTCTTCCTTTCTTCCTTTTTCT
>NW_027397064.1:40294846-40304361 GCF_003265705.2 Callorhinus ursinus | reverse complement strand
AACAAAAGTTGGCGCTTAACCACCTGAGCCACCCAGGTGTCCCTAAAAACTAATTTTAAAACCATTTTTAAGTTTTACTTTGATTTCTATAAAAACTTTAGGAAGAATTCATTTCATAGCCTATAATATTACTTAATAAAAATGTGGTCCTATCTTCCCTGTTGTTTCCTTCCCACTGCTGGAGCCTCTTCTCATTCCCCAGATCTTATTATAAAGGTTTGCTTCCCTGGCTATCATTTCCCTCCTGTCCATGTGCTCTCTACCCAGTCTTTTCATTAAGCTCCATAAGATACGCTCTGATAACTGATGAAATCTTCTTTGGATTGGGTAAGGGAGGAAAAAAAAAGGGAGAATCTGAGTGGCAAAGATAAACTAGGATCTAGGCATCTGCCTTCATTTCAAGAGGAAGATTATAGAATTTGAGGAACTGGAATAAGGTGAGCAGTGTTTCTACATTCACAGGAAGTGAAAAGTCAGAAAATTCAGTATCTTTTATATAAATACTATTATGAGCAGAGACCCAGAGAGCAAATCTAAAGCTAAATCCCAGATTACAAGACATATGCATGCTATGAATTTTTTTATATTCTAAAGATTAGCTTAAGAGTTTTACTAAGGCCATATATACTTAGGTCTGGATAGAAATAATGATTGAGACAAACAAATGGAATGTCTAGGGAAACAGAATCGGGACAGTGATTATTAGCCTGCTTTGAGTATGGTCTGTGCTTCTCTTCCACTTGTACCCTTTCATAAAAATGATAATATTAGATAACAATTATTGAGTGTCTACCATGAACTAGACATGGTAAACCACTCATGGTTAGTCTTTCAGAATTATAAAAACGGACTTTAAAATATGCTTGCTGATACAAATTGATAAGTATATCCTGTGTCCAACAAAATGAGTTAGGATATTAGGAGATAACACAGCAAAAAATAATATAATTATCTTCGGAAGCCTGAGGCTTCCGGAAACATCTGACTTGGTCAATGGAAAGATAAATTGAAAAACAAGAGCAGATTCTGAATGGAGCAAACTGAAGCCTCATTTGTGGTGTCACACCTGCTTAGGGACACAGGCTTCCTTATGCTCTGAATTCAAAAAATCCCCAAATAGGGCAGTCAAGTACACCACAGTTCATTCCTTACAGTGTCTGATGCATGCCCAGGGGAGTTCATGCAGAAAGTGTTGGCATCACAAAATGTTACCAGGCCAACATGAGGATTGGGCTTCCAGCCCAGTATCACTAAGAACCAGGAGGCAGCTGTTATGTCCACATGCATCAACCACCCCCTCCTTTGCTTCTGAAGGATGAAAACAGTCTTCTTACATCTGGGACAGGAGTTGCCATCACAGCTCATATAGCCCTGTCAGGGGGCTACATCTGGAAGAATGTATATATATCACAGCAGGGGTTTTCTTCCAGAGACAGCTCAAAGCTGTCAGGCAAAAACTGAAGGGAAGAACACAAGTGTTCAAGGGACTCAACCAAGCATGTTTCTGGATCATATCCATTTTTTTGATCAGGTGGTAAAGCTTGAGAAACTTCTGTTCCACCATAAGACCTGATCATAAACATTGTATGTTGGAAATTTGACTCAGACACATATATTTTATTCTTATACTTCTCCAGCCTTAATATAATA
Source organism: Callorhinus ursinus (assembly GCF_003265705.2). Classification (NCBI taxonomy): domain Eukaryota; kingdom Metazoa; phylum Chordata; class Mammalia; order Carnivora; family Otariidae; genus Callorhinus; species Callorhinus ursinus. The sequence continues at coordinate 40,302,711 of NW_027397064.1, read as the reverse complement.
CTTAATCTGGAGAAATGAATCATTTAAAATAGATTTATTTGAACATCATTTGCATCCATATGCTAATATTACTTCAGAATATGTTAGAACAAATTAAGATATGTAAAAGTCAGGTACTTTTTATGTCCATCAGAAAAGAGGGACTATACCTAATTACATTAGAGTTTAATGTATTAAGATAAATAACACATGCTCTAAGCCTCTAGCCCAGTCCTTGAAAACAATAGTAACTAATTGTTGTATCTTTAAACTGCCCATCTTTTCAGTATTCTGACAGATCTTCATCTATATCACAATCATTTTTCATATTTTTTGCTTCTTTCTTTTCTATTATTTTTCTTTTAAATAAATTTTAATACATGGGACTTATTCCCCAAAATACTAAAACAAGTTCTCTTGATATAGGTCTAGGGACTCTGCATTAAAAAAAAGAAAATTGATGAGGCACTTAGGTGGCTCAGTCATTAAGTGTCTGCCTCCGGCTCAGGTCATGATCCTTGCTCAGCGGGTAGCCAGCTTCTTCCTCTCCCACTCCCCCTGCTTGTGTTCCCTCTCTCTCTCTGTCAAATAAATAAATAAAATCTTTAAAAAAATTGTTCTTAGCCTTTCTCACACTTCTGAGCTAAAGATGTAACATTAGTATATGGGCATCTTTCAACTACTCACATTTTCTTTTCCTTGTTTCTGTATTACTATAGAAAGTTTATGCCTTATAATTTTAAACAAAGGAACCACAAACTTCTTAATCATTCAGACATACAATCTTGGAGGCATAATCATCATTTGTTGCTGACTCATTCCCAACATCCAAATTAACGGTTACATCCAAAAGATCTTATTTCTGTGATGCCTGTCAACAAGCTATAGATCATAACATATGTGTACCAGTTAGAATAGTCTTAATTTCAAATAATAGAAAAAGCAGCCAAAACTGGCTTAAAAATTAAAATGATTTATTGGATATGTATTTCCAACTTTCAGAAGAAGGGAACATATTACGGGTAGTTAGATCAATGTTCTTGCTCCTTTTTTCTATGATTCTCTCTGCTATTCTTTCTGTTGTAGATTTGTTTGGTTTTGGGTTTTTGTTTGTTTGCTTGTTTGTTTGTTTTTGTTTTGTTTTGTTCACTCAAGCTGGCTTCTCCTATACCAGGAAAATGGCTATAGCAATTCCAGTGTCCTATGCTCAGAAGGTGAGAAAACTCAAGTTTTCACAGTGATCACATCAATGTATTGTTCTTCATTCTGATTAGACTAGTTTAAGTCATGTACCTATCTTTGGACAAGTCACTGTGACTAGGTAAATGTAATGCACTAATGGCTAAGAACTGGGTTCTATATCTTTCCCATTCAACTTTGACTTTATCAGTGTTTTGCCTATCTTAGACAAAGTTTCAAATCTTTAGCTGAGTATGGAAAAATTTCACCCATCTCTACAATACTATACAAACAAATAAAGGTGTCTCGATGCCTGCAAGCCAAAGACCTTCAGGGACACATCTGTAGTCAAAGTTATGTGTATTTCTTGCTGCAGGGAGATTGGTCACCATGAAGAACTGTGAGATGTCTTGGTAAAAGAATATTGGGAAGAAAATATTATAGGAGATGAGATTGTGTTTGGTGAATTTGATAAGATATCAAAACAGTAGGAGTTTCCTCTGGATTGAGTATTGACATAAAGCAAGGGAATTTTAGTAATTTTGTTATCTTAATATTTTTTATCTAGTAATGGAGGTGAATGAAGCTCCTTGTATCTTAAGTGAAATGTATTCCAGAAAGGCAACTACAAAATTTACATTATTCTATAAATTTTATAAGGATATGAATCACATTTTACTAATTGTCTAAGTCACGCCACAATATATAAAAACTGCTGCATAGATAGTGGGTGTTCAATTCGTATTTATTGCCTTACATTGAAAATTATTCTTTGGATCAATCAAGTGACCCTTTGGAATTATATGTGATTTACTTAAGATTTAGCCTGATGATGAAAATATCTATTATTTATAAAATGTTAATTTTGACATGAAGTATTTTAGGGACTTTATATATATTATAACATTTAGCCCCCAAATAAAACTAATATATCTGTTTCATTATTCTCATTTTGTAAATGAGAAGACAAGCCTGAATGAAGTCTACTAACTTAGTCAATGTCATGCAAATAGCATATGACCATATCTGTATTTTTATACTAGGTATCATTGTTTCCTTAGAAAAATATAGACCTAAATATGGCTTTCTTGATTTCCAGAAAGTCTGGTTTTGCAAAAGTTTTAGCAGCAGGACACAAAGCATATGATTTTCCAACCAACAACTTTTGACTTCAATGTAATTTTGGACACTATATGCAATTCAAACTATGTGTTCTCGATGTGATGGGAAGTACTAATCTACTAGTCAACATCCAGTTTCTCCACCATTGATGGATCATAGTGGAGACCAAGCCTATTTCATTATAAATGGAAAAATAAACAAGCAGAACAAATGGGATATTTTCTTTGGTTACCCCATATCATTAGCTATATTGAAACTATAGTCTCAATATTAATCTCTTAGTATCTTATAGCCATTGGCTATATGTTTAGATTACAGTGCTTATTCCTTTGATTAAATCCATTTTCCTGCAATGCAAATGTCATGCATCAGGGTTGACCATGCTCTAACTCATGATTTTTTTTCATTGATTTTAATTTAGTCTTTGTGAATAAGTTCTCATGACTGTTGAACCCCATCTGAGCTTTGCTGAACAAATACATACACCAAAATCTTGGGAAATGGAGATGTTCCAAAATATACAGATTTTAAATAAAGGAGTTCAGTTCCCAGTCAAGTCATAAAATTGTAGAGCTATTTTTGATTTGCCAGAGCTTGAGAATTATAGGCAAGGAAAGACTTCAGAACTCAGAGATAATGATTACCAAAGACTTCTTTTTTCTTGTTGCATGTTATTTTTTTGTTGGAATGTAGTGTTAACATATTCATTCTCCTATTATGACCAAGAAATTGACTACAATTAATATGGAAAAGTGTAGTTTAAGAAAGAAAAAAGCTGGATGGTACCTGCTAAATCATAGAATGTATAGCCTATAAATAGATAAATTTTACCTCTTTTTTAACTTTTGAGAAACTCTTTTTCATAATTCAGATTTTCTTTCCACAAACCTAATTTCAATTACTACTGCTTTAATCTTTAGTGGCTTTGAATGTTATGTCAGAGAATAATAAATGTAAATGCAACATTTAAACTATCAGTAATTCATTCTGTAAGAGTAGTTCAAAAGGAACACCACTTTGAAGCTATTGATTGAGATGAGAATTACAGAAGCATTACACACAACTTTAACTTCTTTGTACTTTAAGAGAAATTTCTATGGACATAATCATCAAGCAGTGTAACTAGATAGGACCCGATTATTTACATTTTAAGTTTTACAATTCACCTGCTAGAAGGAAATTGTTCTGAAATTTTTTTTTATTCTATCAGGGTTGAAAGTATTTCTTATACTCTTCACTCAATATAAGCAGATAGTGCAGGTATCTGAGCAATGGTCTATATTCTGATCTACTTGTCTACTAAGAGACAATCTCATTCATAAGCTTAGCTATCAAAATAATTGAATTTCCTTTAGTATATGGGACAAAAGAGGTAATAATATATGGTTTTAATTATAACATTGTAAAAATAAGTTTCCTTCATGACATTAACAGCTGTTCATAAAAAAAATAAAACAATGGGGAGCAAGTGTATTTCATCCATTACTGACAAGGAAAAGGATGTTTATAGAAACATTTTAATCATTTATATTGTTGATGTAGTTTGATGGCACACTGTCTCTCTAAAACATATGTTTTTCATTGTCTGAATCATATTTTTCCATCTCAGCAGGGAATTAACTTGAGCTGATATTATCATAATAACAGAAAGATTTACTGATATTCATTTCTCAATAAACAGATGTTGACTTCTATAGAGGTGAAAGTAGAAAGTACCTGAAAGGTAAATTGCAAGTTATCTCTGCTAATGGCTATAAGATACTAAACAATTAACGTAATCCAAACCTATTCTTTCATTAGAAAAATTCCCACTTTGCCTTTTTTTGTACATAGAGTAAATCATGCCAAGTTTTTTGGGGGGCTGTAATTGTTATGTTTGTCTAATATTTAAATCATTGCATTGCTGAAAATGTCTGATAAATATACATTGTCATTGACAGAGGTTTATTCCCAAAAACTTAGACACAGCCATTTTAAAATTACTGTAAAATGAGAAAATTGTTTTCCTAATACCCCGCCATGACGACTTGAACTCTTTTTCCAATGCTGAATACAAAACTTATTGTGAAAATGGCACACACTTTGGCATTGCCTGAAATAAAGTTTAGATCCTTTCATCATCAAAAACATTTATGAAGAATCTTCACATGTGTAACGTTTGGCAACCTACTATACAAAAGGATTCAACAGAAAAGTTGCTCTCAGCTAGAAGTAGGCTATCTGGAATTAATGTCACCTCTGAGCTATGTTGATTATCAAATAGAAACCAATTACAAAGGCCTGGAGAGTAACCATTAAAACATAAGTCATCCCGAACCATGAGAGACTATGGACTCTGAGAAACAAACTGAGGGATCTAGAGGGGAGGGGCGTGGGGGGATGGGTTAGCCTGGTGATGGGTATTAAAGAGTGCACGTACTGCATGGAGCACTGGGTGTTATACGCAAACAATGAATCATGGGTCACTACATCAAAAACTAATGATGTAATGTATGGTGATTAACATAACATAATAATAAAAAAAAACATAAGTCATCCAGTTCCTACCCACTGCTAAGCTAAAGTACAGGGAGCAAAGTTCACCATGTTGGAGAAGAAGTGCTTATCTCAAATTGTATAATGCAGTGGTTGATTACTGGAAAGCATGAGTGGAGTTAAATCTCCAATCCATGGCTGTCTGAAAGGACAAATCTTTTTGATTCAAGGAGTATTTGTATACTCTAAAGAATATCCATGTGAGAGCCTGGATGAAGAAGAGGAGTATCCAGAGTATTCCGAATAGATATGACAGAAGTAAAAACCTGAAAAGAACAGATGTGCTTGGTATTTACAAAGAACAGTTAAGAGTGATCTGTGTGAACCTGTGAAGACCAAAAGGAGGTATGTGTTAAATAGGTGATGTGGGGTAAGATGATGATTATGGGAAGTTAGGCAGAGGAATTAGGATGTTAATTTATACATTTGGACAAATTTGCAGATATCTCAAATTTAGCTTGCCTAAAGCTGAACTTTTCAGTCTTTGCCCATTTAGTAGGAGGAACTCTTGCTAAAGTAAAAACTTCACAGTCTTTCTTGAAACCTACCTCAACCTCACACCAGCAAAATACTTATCCTAATTCTTTCAATGAAAATTTCAGAATATATCTTTCTATTTTTCTCCTTTATACTTCCACAACTGTAGTCCAAGCCAGAATAATTTCTGGAGTGGTCACAACAGCTTCCCAATTAATCTCCCTGTTTGATCTCTTGTCAACTCTCCTATCCATTCTCTATGAGAACAGGAAACACACTACACACACATTTGAACATGCTAATTCTCCCATTAAAACCCTTCAATGGCCTCCACCCCTCTTAGAATAAAATCCAAACGCCTTACCATGGTCTCTAAAGTTTTGCATGACTTTGACCTGTCAACCTCTCCAATATTACCTTCTTCCTCTTACTCACATGATGAAGACACTCTGGTTTTCTTTCTGTTATTGGAAAACCCATATTTGTTTCTGTCTCAGGACCTTTTCACATGTTATTTTCTCTGCTTGGCGTTATACTTCTCTTTTTTCCCTGATTGATTTCTTCTTATTCTTAAACTCAATTTAAAGTTCAGATCTTCAGAAAAGCAGTCACTGTTCACCCAACAAAAGTAATTTCCATTCATTTTGTTACTCTTCTCCATCGCCCTTATTTCAATTTGAGCTGAAGTTTGAAAGACACACATTTTTTGTGTGTACTTATGAAATTAATGTCATTCTTTTCCCAATATATTTTAATTCCAGTGAGTATGTTTCATACCTATTTTGCTCACTGCTTTATACCTAGGTCTAAGTCCTGTACCTAAAGACATCAGGTTTTTAAGATATGTTTAGTCAATAAAATATGTCTGATCTTTGAGATCCCTTCATTTCTCAAGTGAGAAAAATGACATTAGTAGTAATTAACTTTATTAAAGCATATAGTGAGTGAGTGCTGGAAACAGAAGTCCTGGGTCTCTTACTATTGGTTTTGTTCACTTTATTACATTTATTTGCTGTATTAGGTAATAGAAAACCAATGTGGGTTTTTTGCCAAGGTGGTTAGTGGAGGAGAGGTAAAGGATATAGATGGTGACAGGGAATGGTATACATGGCACAATACTAATTTTGGAAGATACCACATATTCAGTAAAGATTTCTTTCTTTCTTTTTTTTTTTTTACAAGATCTATTGCATGAGCAAATTCAGCCTCTGTTTGAATATTTCCAGTGTAAAGATTTCCATTTTTTTTTGTTTTGCCTTTTTGTGTGTGTGTGTGAAGCAGTTCACCACTTTGTGAGAGTTTTACTATTATAGAGCACTTATTTAATAGTCAGCTAAAATTCATATCATTGTATTTGATCTTAGTTCTGTCCTCTGCAATAAAAGGGCTCTTGATTACATGGGCCATATTGAATGAAATACATTCATCACATATCGAAAACACAATTTTGAGTTTGGTAAATTGATACATGTTAGATCTAATCACACAGACATTTTTGCAGAAACTATTGGAATAAATATATATCTATCAATCTATTTAGCATCTAGGAGGATGAATAATCCCATAAAAAGAGTTTTATAAGAACCTTTTCTATGAGAAGGAATTGAGATGGATCCATGTAATCAGCAAACAAAGATTTTCAATATCATATTTATGAGAAAGAGAAATGAAAATGGGAATCCATTATCATAAATCATCAGAGCTAAGAAATACTTCCTTTATATTAATATAATTTATAAAGTTAAACTTTATAGGATAAACTCTATTTACAAATTAGGAAAGGAAAAACTGATGTGAAGCATAAATATATTTCAAAATTCCTATATTGTATTTAAGCCCTGAAAGTGGGTAAAATAATACTTCAGAAGCCTGATGGTTACATTTCAATGAGAATGAAAATCAATTGTTGATAAGGCTTGCTTTCAGGTGTACTGTGAAGGAAGAAGATGGGGAAAGATAGCTGAAACTTCTTAGAACTGAAATTTAAAATACAAAGAAAACTCGCAGCTTAGTAAAGCAGTTTGACTTTGAAGAATTAATTCTACAAAACTTATTTGAAGATTGAAAACTGCTTCATAGCTGTTATTTATCATGACACTTTGATGTCACAGAAAATAATTATCTTGCAAATGTTTTATATAATAAGTTATACCTGATGTATAGTAAAATCTTTCTTGTGAAAGATGAAAAGAAGGGGGAAAAATTAATGCATCTGCAGCTGCCCCATAGAAGGATGCAAAAGGTGAATTCAATTTCATGCAGGATTTTCCTAATTGTGTTTTTTAAGTCTCTAATAAATTTACTAATTTTTGTGCTTCCTAAATCTCTCAATTACCAAGAAGGATAAATTACAATCCCCCACTTTATTTTTTTAAATTTTTTTAAAGATTTTATTTATTTATTTGAGAGAGAGAATGAGATAGAGAGAGAGAGCATGAGAGGGGGGAGGGTCTGAGGGAGAAGCAGACTCCTTGCTGAGCAGGGAGCCCGATGCGGGACTCGATCCCAGGACTCCAGGATCATGACCTGAGCCGAAGGCAGTCGCTTAACCAACTGAGCCACTCAGGCACCCA
>NW_027397064.1:40268909-40294746 GCF_003265705.2 Callorhinus ursinus | reverse complement strand
GATTAAATTTTCTTTACTTGCTTCTGTGAGGACTTGCTAGAAACATTGTAAAACTACATCAATAGGTGACTACTATTTTTAAATGTTGTATCTTCTTTTAAAATATATTTTTGTCACTTCCACTTATGCTTCTTGTTTTTTGCTTAATTTATTTTTCTGATATTAATATAATACTCCAGTTATATTTTGGTTAAAGCATCCTTGAAATATCTTTACCCTATGATTTATTTTTAATTATTCTTTTCTCTTATTATACATATGCCTCTTCTGAATAACTTACAGCAGGAATCTCATAGTGTTTTTTTTTAATTAAATAGTTATTTTATATCAATTGTGATTACCCTTTCATGTGAATTCATTTATCTTTTCCTACTTTTATACATTTTTAAATTTGCCTTTAAAATAACTAATTGTGTTATTTCTCTTACTCCACATTTTCCCCTACACTGTGTTGGAATTTACAAAATCAATTTCTATCCTTCCTGGTCACTCTAGAATATTTTTTACATGAATTTAATGTGTATTTATATTATACTTACACATTATAATGTATATTTAATTTTTACCTTAATAATATAAAAAATTTAGAAGTCTTACTCCTCTCTCTCCTTGCCCCTTTCTTCATTTATATGCAATTGTATCCATACTGATACTTTAGCCCCACAAAATAGATCTCATTTTGTCATTTTATACAGTTAAACTAACTTTGTACAAACACAAACACACAACTCTTTTTTTTCTCATTCATTCTTTCAATTTAGGTCCTTCTGTGATCATTTTGTGTGTGTGTATATATATAAATATATCTTCATATATGTATATATGAAATTCCCTTGATAGTGAATTTTCTCAGTTTTTATCTGAAAATGTTTTCATTTGTTTCCATTTTTTGAAAGTTAATTTTTCTGTACTTATATTTTTAGGATAATTTTTTTCCCTTCATCTCTTAGAACATATTTCCATTATTCTACTGATTTCAATTCTTATTATTGAGAAGTTAGCTTAAGATATTTTCCTTTTAAAGGTGGTTTTCCCAGGTGCCTGCGTGGCTCAGTTGGTTAAACGTTTGCCTTCAGCTCAGGTCATGATCCTGGAGTCCCTGGGATAGAGTCCCACATCCGGCTCCCTGCTGAGCGGGGAGTCTGCTTTTCCCTCTGCCCTTCACTCTGCTCCTCTCTCTCTGTCTCGAATAAATAAATAAAATCTTAAAAAAAATAAAGGTAGTTTTTATTTTGTCTCTGTCTTTGTGTAAAACACATCTTGTGGTTTGTTATTGTTATTCAGGTTTAATATAATACATCTAGTTGTGAGTGATTTTGTTGAGTTTTCTGAATCTGAAGATTTGCATTTTTCTCAACTTGAAAAACATTTAAGTGATTTTCTTTTCCAATATTCCTGTGCCAGAATTCTCCATTTTCTTGTAGAAATCAAATTAGAATTCTTCTACTGTCTTTGTCTTTTATGTTTTCTATTTTTCATCCATCTCTACTGAATTCTGTATGTTTATGAACGCTATCTTGCACATTATTAATTCTCTCCTTAGCTGTGTCTGATTGCATTATGTTCCATCTTTTGTTACATGTCTTATTTTTAGTAATTATTTTGTTTTTTAATGGTCAGTTTTGATCATTTTCTCATTATTTCCTCAATTCCTTGTTTATTAAACATGCGTCTATTATAAACTGCACCTCATAAATGAAATATCTACTTTCTACTTTTTTTTGCACTATCTACTTTCTCTGAGTTTCATTCTTCAGTTTGTAGCTTTTACTACTTCTCACTTATCACATGTTCTATAACTTTTTAAAATTGTAATCTCGTATGTCTTAAAAATTTATCTGACAAATGTTTTGAGACCTCATTTTCAAGAATGTCTTCAGGAGAGGCTTACTGTTTTCCCCTAGCAGAGGCTTAGAAAGTAACTAATTCACAACCATGATAGATCTCAGGATGGACATAAGTGACGTATGGTGATGTAAGTACTAAGAATTTCAACTCCAAACTTTTGTGAGCAAGCAGTTTTGGAAAGTAATTCTCAATAAACACTTAACTATTGTCCTTGTCAATTCCATACAGAGCCAAGAATAAATCAGGCACATATCTTTCTGTATGGTCAGTTTATTGTTTTGGTTGTGTTTTGTCTTACTGTTCTTAATGCTGTCCACCCACTAAAGGTGGGAATAAAGTTCGTCCACTAAGACTCAACTTTATGTAGAGATCTTCAATTTAAACGTTGTTTTGACTTCTGTCCAATATGTGCATGGGCTTATTTAAATCTGGAGTCTAGACAGCTGATGCCAATAACAAACTGCACATTCTCATAATTTCTGCCCTGTTTTTTTTCTGGTCCTTGCCTAAACTAACTCTTTGCCATCCCCTCACCAAGCTCCACTTTGTCCATTGTTACCTATATTTTAATGATAAGTTTAAATATCAACTTCTAACTATTTGATCACCTCAGTTAGAAATATTTTTGAATTTTTAAGAATTTTAGCATTAAATATTAATATATTTTAATTTAAATGTATAAATGTCTATCTTGAATTCAAATGCATGTGTGTGTCTAATATTTCACTTTTTTTCTTTCTCCAATTTTTTTACTTAAATTCCAGTTAGTTAACATACAGTGTAATATTATTTTCAGGTATAGAATTTAGCGATTTATCAATTACATACAATATAGTATTCCCTTTTAGGCAGTGATTTAGGTGATTGGTGAATAAAAAGACAGTTTGTTTGATCCTCCATTGTATTTGTCAAAGCTCTTGTCACTAAACCTTACTCACTGAGTCAAGAAACTGGTCTTTTATGGGTCCATTAGCATTAAAACAGAATTACAGAAAAATATTAAAATAGAATTAAAAGTTTTCCCAGCTTTATTATGAAGTTTTGGAAAGCACTTCAATGCTCAAGTCTCAGTATAAATCATCTTCTAGAAATAATTTTATAATGGATATAATATAACTTGAAACAAATCCAGTGACCAAGTAAGGAGTATTCAGTGGAAAAACAAGAATTAAATGAACTAAGCATGACTGTTTAGAAAAGCAATAATTTGTGACATCAAGTGTTCAAAACTTCAAATTATGAATCTTCCAGTGGTTAGCCCAATTTTAGAGTCTTGTCTCATAAGTGCTACCTAATGCAGCTACTATATGAGCTTAGGATCACAAGAGAAAAAACAACTTCAAAACAAGTTGTCTTTGCAGCATGTTTTGCATACATTTAAACATTTGCATACCATAATCTCTGGCCATATTTTAAATGCAACATTGTAAATTTGGGTGTATGATGATCCTGCTTTCTGTGGGAAACAATAAATGTCTTTCCCAGCATATTTTAGATTTGAGATGAGAAACTGAAACAGGCAATGTTTTAACTTTCAACTACATAGCTTCATCTTATTTTTTAAACTATTCCCTAGCAAATTTTAAGGGTTTTGTTTTTAAAGATTTTATTTAATTATTTGAGAGAGAGCACAAGAGGGGTAGGTCAGAGGGAGAAGCAGATTCCTTGCTGAGGAGGGAGCCCGATGTGGGACTCGATCCCAGGACCCTGGGATCATGACCTGAGCCGAAGGCAGTCGCTTAACCAACTGAGCCACCCAGGTGCCCAAATTTTAAGGTTTTTTGAAGAGACACAGAGGTACAAAGAATTTGTCATCTTACAGAGACCATTTAAACAACATAACACATGTCTCTAGCCCTGGACTTCATAGCAATTAAAATTTACTTAGGAAGAAACAGAATTGCTTCTGGGGATTTCCAAATGAAACTATAAAATATTGCCTTTAACCATATATTTTAATCTATATAAAATGTATTTTTCTAATCCATTTGTCCATATGTGTAATTGATTTAATCACTCAAGGGATATTTTATATATGAATAAGTGAAAGCTAACTGCTAGTGTAAATGGGCTACATAAACTCTGAATACACTCTCAATAAGTGTGGTAACTTCAATGTAACTGATATTATATATTGGCAAAGGCAATATTGTTTAGTAGTGTTTTAAAACTTTTTTATGGAAGTGTAATTGACATAAAATGTTATATTAGCTTCAGATGTATAGCCTAATAATTTGATATTTGTATATAGTGCCTTTCTTAATAAATATTTTCAGTTCTGCCTGTGAGCAAATTTTCATAGAAATTGGCCCTCTGATTTTTTTCCATGTTTATATTTCATGTTTGAAAAGTCAATTAAGGGGCGCCTGGGTGGCTCAGTTCGTTAAGCGACTGCCTTCGGCTCAGGTCATGATCCTGGAGTCCCGGGATCGAGTTCCGCATTGGGCTCCCTGCTCAGCAGGGAGTCTGCTTCTCCCTCTGACCCTCCCCCCTCTCATGCTCATTCTATCTCATTCTCTCTCTCAAATAAATAAATAAAATCTTAAAAAAAAAGAAAAGTCAATTAAAATTCCATTGCTACTACATAGTATAAAGATTTATAAAACTAATTATTTATAGTCATAACTTGTATTTGCTTGTGTCATATTTTCTCTTTAAAGGGGACCAGTATTCTTCTTTTAAAAAAATCCTTCCCCCCCTAAAGATGAGAATAAGGAAATTTCATTTGCATTCAAATAACTAAATGCAATGTTTGGATGAGTGCTTTAAATTTATTATTCCAAAACACATAGTTTAGAAATAAGAAAACTGAGGTAATGTTTAAAAAGAATGATTGGTAAACATAGAACTCAAAGCTGTGGACTAGACACTTCTTAAATATGATCACTGTTTTAATTCTTCTTTCTATTATTATGTATGGAACCTGATAGACAATTGGCTTCAGTTAATATTGACGGTATAAATGAAAGCATAATTCAGACTCAATCATAATATATCTGAGATCATAAGAGTCTGACTCTATTTTTATCAGAAGATTCTGATAGGCAATAGGAACAGAAATGGAAACATTAAACAAAAACCTTTTCTGTAAACTTCTTTAGATATCTTTCAAATAAAATAATCTTCTTGTGTATAGAGGATTCCTTTCTTCTCCCTGGAATGAAATATTATAAAGTTCAAGTGAAAGCTTAGAGCTTTATAAGCACTCTCCATATAAGATAATTCTATTGAGGAGCCCCACAAAAGTGTACCTACCACAGCACTGGGCTTGGACCCATCCTTTACCTATGCTGTGTAAGCCCTCCCCTGTGAGCAAGCCTTTCAATCCACAACTGAGCTAGTTTGGACACAGCCTTTTTGTTTTTAGTCCGTTCAGTTTTTTTGGAAGTTTGGACTTCAAAATATCACTATGGTTTTGCCATTCACATCGTCTGCTCTCATTTCTCTTAAATGAATTTTTCTTTTTGCCCCCAACATTAAGATAATACAAATATTTAAAATTTTCTATTGGTTCATTATTTATTCCAACATGAAATAAACTTTGGTTTTATCTGCCATTCACGTTTTCTACAATTTAACTAAAAGGAAATGAGAATAAGTTTTATATCTTAAAACATCATACTTGGTAATTCTGCAATAGTTATTAAGCATACTTAAAATTAGATATGCTTAAAAAAAACCACATTCTTGTCACCTATCTGAATCCAATATTTTCCAAGCTTTTAAATAAAGAAATAATATAAACAATATTTCCAAATTACATATGTATTTTGAATGAAAATTTTCCTCTGGAAGGAGTCACCAAGGTCTTATTAGCAGTTATCATATTTAAAAGACAAATTAAACCAGCTTACATTTTCTGATAAACTTGTTAGAGAAGGTCTTCAGAGTCTCTGAATGTCTTCCAAACTACCCAGCCTGACATGATTCAGGGTATTTGAAACAAGTTCATACTGCCCAAAATTTCAAAGTGAGTAAAGCATTCCTATCCATCCCTGTCGTGAGAAAACATGATTTAATACTAGAGTTTAGGGCTCCAGGATGGCTCAGTCGGTTAAGCAACTGCCTTCAGCTCAGGTCATGATCCCAGGGTCCTGGGATAGAGCACCACATCCGGAGCCTGCTTTTCTCTCTCCCTCTGCCCCTCCCTCCCACTCATGTTCTCTCTCCCTTGCTCTGTGCACTCTCTCTCTCTCTCAAATAAATAAAATAAAATAAATCTTTTAAAAAATGCTATAGTTTAGCTATATTCCCCAAGACTTTTTCTTTCAAATTGTATCATCTTATTGAAGCACTAATAGCAAAAATGGAAAAGTTTGGATTGATGAAAGGTGAAATCTTCCTAATGTTTGAGAAAAAAAATTATATTTTCTCCTTCTTAACATCCTAATTGAGAGTTCAAAATAAACATATGAAATACTTTGAAAATGATTATCTTATATGTATTTCATATTATAAAATCATTAAACTATGTCTTTGGGAGATGTCAGGAAGAGCAATCAAACCCTTCAGTCAATATTGCTTTAGAGAACAGTTATTGAACCCTGAGTGAATAGAGGCATCTCTTCTCTCCTTTGAGTTTGGGAAACTGAATATAAACTCAAAACCTTCAATTATGTTGGATTTATTAGTTTTTTTTTATACCCAACTTGAAGTGGAGGCACATAATACATTTATGAAAAAGAAATACCAAATATACAGCTTAGAAATCAACTCTAAGACCTCAGGGGAATTCAAGATTTTTAAATGTTGACTAGTCCCAGAAGTTGAATTTGTATTTCTTTTAAGAGGCTGACCTAACCTTCAACACCTCTTTGTTCAATCTTCACTCTATTAGCATCACTTGATCTCTTTTCTGCGCTTAGCCCCTAGATATATTACTTGTATTTATTTACATGTCTGTTTCCAACATTAACAGTGAAGTCCTTGGTGTGTGCAATAGATCTTAGTGTGCTGGAATTTAGCAAAACCTTCCAATTAACAAATACTAATTCAAAAAGTCCACTGCTTATATGGAAAAAGACATCCTCCCCCACAGAAAAGCACCTTAGATTTAGAATTCATTGGTACAGAAAGTCTGGGAAAATGTTATATAACATTTGTAAAACTATATTTATGGAAAGCTATTAACTTGCATAATTCAGACAGGTGGTCTTAGTGTATCTTCTAAAGTAGGAGACAATATGCTTATCCTGATGAATTATAAATCTATCCACTCATTTCTTCCTTGTATTTCCACCTTCCCCTTTCACATCGGTATTGGTACTTGCGCTTCCTATCAAGTAAGTAGTTAAACTTGGAAGTGTTC
Source organism: Callorhinus ursinus (assembly GCF_003265705.2). Lineage (NCBI taxonomy): Eukaryota > Metazoa > Chordata > Mammalia > Carnivora > Otariidae > Callorhinus > Callorhinus ursinus. Next base: position 40,287,590 of record NW_027397064.1, on the reverse strand, counting down.
ATTTATTAGAGCAAACATGAGATACTCTCAATATTAAAACAAAAAAGAACATTGTACCTGAATATAGCATCTCTCACTCTCTCTTTATCACTACCTCTCTCTAATATACACACACTCCACGTATTGGGTAGAACAAAAGAGGAAATAATGAAGATCAAAGATAATGAGGCTAGGAGATAGGAGGTGTATATTTTAGGTGTTACAAGGATAATTAATATGTAAGTTTTTTTAAATTATTTTCCAGAGATAAATATACTATTATTTACACATTATTTCTGTCCTTTAAATCAGTCTGTCTTATATATGTCCATAAATTCACTTTTCCAAAGCCTGTTAGAGCAAACATCTAGCACTGGTCATGTATCTTCTTTATTCTGACCATGTTTATTACTATCTGTATTTTTTCCTAAATTATAGGTTAACATCCATTTCTAGACTTTTTCAAATGGTGCTTTCAGTTGGTCTCTCAGGTTTTCATTCTCAACCTTCCCCAATGAATGTGACTTAGCTCATCCTTCTGACTTGTCATATTCCAGCTTGTTTAGATCAGAGAGCAGCCAAGCTTTCCTGTAAAGAGCCAGATAATAAATGCTTTAGGGCTTGTAAAGTCATACAGTCTCTGTCACAACTACTCAACACTGTATTTTTAAGGTGAAAGCAGCCATCTATAATATGGAAATCAACTAATATACTTGTGTTCCAACAAAATTCTGGCTAAAAATTATTCAGAAGTTTAGTACTAATTTATTCAGTACTAATTTTATGTATTATGTGCTAGTAACTTATAGGCATTTGGGATACACACGTGAATAAACAGAATTGACCTTGCCCATCTAGATATTATAGTACGAAAGGGAAATAGTAAAATAAAAATTATAATGGAGTGTGAAAACTATTATGATGGGAAAGGTGAAGATAACACATGAAAAATAACTTGGTCTGATGGGTTCGGGTTGTCAGAAAAACCTTCTCTGAGGAACAGATGTAACAGCTGGGATGTAAAAGCTAAAAATGGATAGTCCGGTTAATTATTTTTTTAATTGAATGGTGCTTTTAAACTGCTTATTTCTTTATAGGTGTGCAATACTTTATACTACTCCATAAATTTAAACGTCTGCTCATTTCTTTCTCGTCACTTTTTTTTGTTGTTGTTAGTAAGAAATGGGGTATAAATCAGAGTAAGCTAAGTGAGGCCATTAACAACATACTAGCATGTATGTAGAACATATGTGTATATGGAACACACGTTACTCTTTCTCTCAGTGATACATATCACTGTGCCCAAAACTCTGTGGCTCAGATTATTCGCATGGCTCCACCCAACCTCAGGGAGCATAATGAGATTTCTCATCACATACCTGGAAGGTGGAGTTCCAAAACTACTCTGTGAGAAGCGTCAGTGATTAATGCACTACCTGGTTTGAAATTTTTTTGGGAATCCTTTTCTTAGCACAATCACATTTTTTATACTACTGAGAGCATGCTTCATGTGAAAATTCAAAACATTCTCTGAGAGACCATGGACTCTGAGAAACAAACTGAGGGTTCTAGAGGGGAGGAAGGCAGGGGATGGGTTAGCCTGGTGATGGGTATTAAGGAGGGCACGTTCTGCGTGGAGCCCTGGGTGTTATACGCAAACAATGAATCATGGAACACTACATCAAAAACTAATGATGCAATGTATGGTGATTAACATAACATAATAAAAACAAACAAACAAAATTCTCAAAAATAATTTAAATAATTTTATTTTGGAGTCTATAGACAAAATACAATTTAAAAAAATCTGAGACTATAACAGGCAGCAGATTAGTTTAGAGGGTAGTATTAAGGAAATAAAAATTGTAGGATCATAGGATTTTGTAATAATTGACATCATCTGACTATCATAAAACATATATGATATGTTTTAGTAATTTTTCAGAAAATCAGTAAATAAATGCTACCTTATGAAATCATTAAAAGTGTGAAACAGCATTTATTTATCTCAATAGTTACAATATGTGATCTATTTTAAAAGATATATCACCTGTTGGATATTTGAGCACATATGCAAATAACAAGGTTTGCATGAGAATTCTTATATTTTACATTCTATGAAAAGGCTAAGCACTGTGTAAAATATATATAAAAATATATTAAGGAAACAAAAGTCATTCATGCCTTCATACCTAAACATGGGCACCATTAGTATTTTGAAAAATTGCCAGTAATTTTTTATTGATGGATATATTTTTTAAATTTTATTATTATTATTTTTTAGAGAGGGAGGAGTGTCAGAGAGAGAGAGAGAGAGAGAATTCTAAGCAGGCCCCACACCCAGCATGGAGCCTGACTCCGGGCTCAATCTCAAGACTCTGAGATCATGCTCTGAGCCAAAATCAAAAGTTGGAGGCTTAACTGATTGAGCCACCCAGGTGCCCCTATTGATATATTTTTAAGAAAAAATGCATATAATGAAGGTATATAACATGATGTTCCTATGCTGCAGGAGCTGGCCTGAAGGCTGGATCTGTGGGGAACTGACTTAGCCCCGGGGCAGGCCTGGTGCTGGGGTCCAGGGTGAAGTCGGGCACCCACTTCATTTCCCTGTGGTGGAAGGTGTCTCCTTGCCATGGGCTGCCTGGACTTGGGTGAGAACGATGGGGTAATGTGAAACTGTCTTTTCTACCTTCTTCAGTGTGTCTTTCTATTTTTTTGTTCCACCCAGGTGCTGTAATTTCTCACAGGGAATCCTTAGATTTTGTGAAGGAATTTTTGTGCATGGATAGCTGTTCAGATTGATGCTTCTGTGGGAGAACAAGCACTGGAAACTTATATACTGACATCTTGCTGATGTCACTCACTCCTGTTTTCTTGTATTTTTTAAACTATTGCTATATGATCAACATTTATAGCATCTTAATGACATGCAATAAGCATTTATTTTTCTCATGGATATTCAATTTGTCTGAGGATTTATGACTGGGAATTCCTATCCCGAAGTGTTTATTTCCAGAATCCCAGCTGAGGTGGCCTCATGTCTCCACAAGTCTTCTCATGATAATGGCAGCCACACATGACAACATATCCTGACACTATGGTATATTTTGAGCCTTTGTCCCTCTCTTGTCTGCTAACATTTCATTGGCTAATCAAGGCATATATTGAATTGAAAATCAAAGAACAGGGAAGCATAGCCCTCCCATGAAGCTGAAGAGGTGGGAGAGAATGAATATTTTTCAGTGATAATGTAACTTAACACAGTTTTCATAAATATTCATGTCCCTTTCATGTGAAAAACATACCACTCTAATCCCAAAATCCCCCTACATCTCATCTAATGCTGGTTCTAACTTCTAACTCTATTTCTATCAACTCTAAGAGTGACTTTTTGATCTGGAGACCTGTGAACCTCAGAAAAAGTTATCTGTCCAATGGACTCTCCCACATAATCAACCTAAGATGGTAAAACATGCCTAGAATAAAAGAAAAATGAGAAAATTTAGAAAAGCTGGAGATACAAAGAAGAGAATGGTCTGTGGCAATTCTGAAATCACATTGGGCATGCATTGCTAGGTCTTTCTATCCTGGTTCTCTTCTGTGGGAGTGACCCAACAGCCCATGGCTCTTGGCTTTGCCCTCTGAAAACTCCTTTTTTTTTTTTTATCTTCCTCCTTGGCCACTTCTAAAGAAAGCATTTAAAAATTTACTTTTTATTTATGATGCTGAGCAGCTTTCTAAGCCTGTTTTTTTTTTTTTCCTGCAGAAAGTTCTAGGCCTAGAAGTGTTTTTCTATCACAAATACATGTCATTCTGATTTACTCCAGGCTGACAAAACTTTTCCTAATGCAGCTTTGTCAAAGCTATGTGGGTCTTCAATATATGTATTCCTATCAAGTCCATGTGCCATACATTATGTTATCGATTATTTTTGAGGCATGATGTGTCCCTTTCTTTTATGGATATTTCTTTATAGTTGTCCTTTTGCATAGCTGAAAAGGTCCACTAGATACCAACTTTTTAGTTTTAGATCTTGATAAAGAATATCAAAGCCACACTTTTGATTTTTTTTTTAACTTTGAGGCCATGTTTTATTGATAGCATCCTGGATATAGTCTGTCCCCAGACTTTGTCCCTTTGCCTTTAATTTGAGATTCTTTTACTAGTTCAAGAAATAAGAGATGAGAAATTTCTATTTTCCAACTAAAAAAATTCTAGAATATATGGACCTACTATTTTTACACTCAATTCTGCTGGTAAGACTTTAGGCAATACCTTACCAAAATGCAAATAATAAGAGTTGGCACACATTTCTAATATTCTGCTTGTAAATCGTGTCCAACTCTCAAGTTCAGAAGGTACATTTCCCATCTCACAAGGTGCAGCCGGCTATAGTTTGCCAAATGTTTCATCATTATATTACAGTTCAGGTAATAATTTTTCTTAATAATTTCCTTGCCATTTTTTTTCTCCTTCCAATGGACATGTTCTTATCATTCCCTGGTCAATCTCAAAACCAATGCCATGTATTTCATTTTGGTTACATCAGTACCACCATCTTTGTTCCAAATTAATAACAAATACCTACATAAAGTTTTACTAACATAAAATGCAAGGATTTGTTTATACTGAAGACTGTGGGTCTATTGGTATGATTGTGCTTCAAGAGGTGATGCCACATTGATGATGTTTTACACTGCAGGATGTGCCCTACACGTTTTCATTCTGGGGTGCAGACTGAGGTATCAGCAGCTACCTAGGGAAATATCTCCTCATGACTAATGACAGAAATACTAGAGAGGAAGTTCATTGCACAAATGCATTTCAAGTGTTTGCTTGGTTCACATCTTCTAACATCCAGCTGGCCTAGTGAGGTCACATTGTTGACCCAAAGTCAAAGAATGGGGAAGTCTACTCCTTCCCAGGAAATAGGGTGGTGGGAAAAACTTTTGAACAATTGTTTAATTTACTACTTACATTAGCAGATTTTTTCTTTATAATTTTGTTAATTTTAGAAACTGATCATGATGTAATTTCTATTAGAAATTTACTGTTTACTGTTTATAACTGAATGCCATAATTAAAGAATCTGTTATGGTAATAACTATCTATTTGCTATGCTAGCAATTCAGAGCATCTGGATGTAGTGTAAAAAACATTTTATTTAAGCTGAAATGCTTACTCTAGTCCTGATAGAGTAGAAGTGTCACCATTCCTTTTATTAAGTTGAAATTGTCCATTCTGAAGAATATATTACAGTGAAAATGCATTTTAGAAAGAAAAACAACTAGTGACAAAACTATTCATGGACAGAGAAATCTATGTTAGCCAATTTGTGAAGTTATTAATGTTGAAACTGGTATCATCAATCTGAAAATGAATTCTGTATTTGTATTCTAAATGAGATCACAGTATAAGATTGCCTCCACCCTTCTTTTTTGGAAAACTAATTCAAATCATTCTGGCTTAGCATCTATCTCTCCACTGAGAAATTCCATTATTATAAATCATATACTGAAATTAAAACTTGGCTCTTAAAATTATCAGCATTGAAAAATCTAGAAAATTTGCAATTAGTCCTTTGCAAAAGTCATTTATTAACTATGGAATGGTTATATATCATCCATGTGAAAACTGAAATACATATACTATTTAAAGTATAAGGAAACAAAGATTCATGAGATATACATGTAGAAATGTTGGACTGTATATACATTGTTAGTTCAAATAATATTTTAACAGAATTTAGTTAAAAAATCAAACAACATAGAAGTTTTTACAGATGATATTAGCAAGAATTTCAGCAAAATCATGAACGTGAAAATAGGGAATGTGACCTATCTTAGCTGACAAGAGAAAGCTGAAACTTAAGCCTGCAGGAAGGAAATCGAATGGATTTACAATGTAGAACTTTCCCAAAGGCTTGGAAAGAAATCTCCAAAAGTGGGGGTTAGGGTAGGGCCCAAACCATAAAGATTGGTTCAAAATTTGATTGCCCTGTAGAATGTAAGCACTATTAGATCCTTGTCAGTTATTTTTATTGCTATATCTCAGTTACTTATAACAGTGTTTGACATATAATCAGAATTATGAATATGTGAATTGTGTTAAGTAAATAGATGTCCTTCCAAACCTCACATGGCAGAAGACTGCTAACCCCTTAGTAGAAGCTGAGGTCTGAAGAGGTTTGCACACTGAGAGTGCTTGTGAGATGCCACTGTAAACAAAGCTTCAGGATAGGGAAGTCTACATGTTCATCGATGAGACTAACTCTGCACTTCAGTAGATCCCATAACACTGGCATGGAGATTCATGCCCATCCCTCCCACCCTGAGAGAGATTATAATATCCATGGGTGGAAAAGTTAGTCAGTTGCTCATTGAGAAATCTGGTTCACTGTCTTATTGATTTGCTTTAAAGCCTAACCTTCAACAAACTGCATCCAAGTACTGAGAGCTTTCAATTAAACTCTTAGTTCCTCCTCCTTAAATGTAAATGAAAAAATAAGATAAAAGATCTTTTAAGGAAAGTTTTTAGGAAATATAGAAACTATAACAACAAAATAAAAATTATTTCAGAAAAAACAAAAGCAACACAGAGGTCAGGAGAAAAATCTTAAAGTAACAATTATAATCAATATCTCCTAGGAGATAGGAGACAACAATGAATTATGAATTTATAGTACTACAAATACAGCTTTCAGATATAAAAATACCTTTGAAAATCTAAAATATGACAGTAGAGATAAAAATGCTTTAGCAGGTTACATGGTAAATTCAAGAAAAACTCTCAGAAAATATGAGACTAAAAATGGCTAGAAACAGACAAAGGAATTAAAGGATGGGTCCTGGAAATGAATAATAAAAGTTTACTAATGAAACTCTAGAAGAAAATTATTAAAGAACTAATAAAACTTTAAAAAATAAAAGCATTTTCTGCATCCCTACACAATGATTTAAAAAGACTTATCCCTATAAAAGTACATCATCGTGAAATTTCAGACAATAGAGATTAAAATGCTAAATTCTTACAGAATGAAAAATGAAGAGGAATACATACAGGACTTAGATCCTGAATGGTATTAATTTCTCAACTGCAATATCAGAAGTTAGAAGAAAATAAGAAATGTGTTCTAAGTTCTGAAATACATGATTTTGAACCTAGCATTCTATAGTTATACTATTACTCAAATATAAGGATAGATGATAATTTTGTAAAATCATGATTACTTCCTATATTAGAACATATTTAATAGAGATGGATAATTATTCTTAAGTGTCTGAGGATGAATTAGTGACGAACATGTAGAAAACTAAACAAGTAGAAATGAGGGAACATGAAAATGATGAAGCAAAAACAGATATAATTTTACCACCCTGTATAGCTCATGTGTACATTCCATAATTAAAATTATATAAGCAATGAGTACTGAAATAACCTGACAGTATATAACTATATTGGTAAGTTGGAGGTAAATTTTAGAAAAATGAACCAAAAATATTGTCACAGATGACTGGGAGGCAGACATCAGGATGGTTTTTGGGGTGTAAGATGTGAAAGGAAGGAGAAATTAAGACTGGGAAGAAGGAAAAATCTAACCCCCACTGACTCACTCAACTCCGTGAGACTATCTTAGGCACATATGTCTCTTAGAATTGTCCCATATATAGTACACATGGCAACCCATTCTCACTCTTCACTTAGCCACTGGCTAGGGTCTCCATGGGGAGGGTGTGCTCTTGAAGGAGGCAGCTCTCTGCCACTAATTCACATCCTAACACAGTTGACAAGTAGAAGCTGCCTGCTGACAGCACTCCACAGCTGGGCAGCAAACTCTTCCTCAGAGGAAGACCTGGATACCGTGTTTACCAAAGATGTTTATAGATGTTTCAGGTTTATGAAAATATACTCAATATTACTCTTAACCAATGTGAAACACAGAAAAATTCCATACAAGTTGGGAAGGTAACTGAACAAGCAGAAATACATTTCTCAAAATTCCTTCAAGCTAAATTAAATTAAAAGAACATGAATACAATTTAAAAAGGAGGTCAAAATAAGACTGAGAAATTTTCAACTTACCGAACCATACTGAAGACCAAATTTATACCCTTTCAGAATTAATAAATATGTCAGAAGCTGTGAGGTACAGACAAGAAGCAAAGACTTAAAGAAAGGAAACATTTTTGATAAACAAAAATTACAGAAAAATAAAATTGTAGAAAATCTAAACAAGAAAAAGACAATAAAATACAAGGAAATTTGGAATTCCGATGGATAGAACACAAAATGAATTACAAAATAAATATTACTTCTATATTATACTTCATCACATATTAATAAAAAAATCTTGACAAAGAAAAAGAAATAATCAGGCTGTTTGTTTCCTTACAGTTGAATTCAGAGAGTTTCTAAAATTTATTCTGTATACAAGTTCTTTGTCAGATATGTGATTTCCACATATTTTCTTCCAGTGTGGATTTTCTTTCATTCTTTGACAGGGTCTTAATTTTGGTGAAGTCTAATTTATCTATTTTTTCTTTTATGAAGTTTGCCTTTCATTCAGTGAAAGAACTCTTCACCTGACTCTAGGTTACAAAGATTTTCTCCTATGTTTTCTTTTAAAGGTTTTAGTTTCATGTTTTACATTAGTTCTGCGATCCATTTTGCATTAATTTTTTTGTACGGGGTGAGATGTAGATTGAGCTTTTTTCCTTTCTTTTTCTTTTTTCCCCCCAGGAATGTCCAGCTGTTGTTCCAATTTCACTTATTGAAAAATCTATTTTTTCCATTATTGCTTTTTGTGCCTTGGTAAGAAATTAGTTATCTATAATTGTATGCGTCTAGTTCTGGATTCTCTATTCTGCTTCATTGATCTATTTATCTACCTGACAACACCACAGTAGCTTGATTACTAGAGCTATATAAATATAAAAATCAGGCAATAAGAGACCTTCAACTTTATTCTTTTGCAAAGTTGTTTTCATTATCCTAATTTCCTTGCCCTCCCATATAATTTTAGAAGCTGCTTGCCTATATCTAGATAGATTCCCACTGGAATTTTGATAGGAATCAATACAGATCAATTAGGGTACAACTAATGTCTGATTGGAAGTGTCAATATTGTTAAGATATCATTTCTCCCCAAATTGATCTAGATTGATGCAGTCTGCATCAAAATTTTAGTGTTTTTTTGTTTGTTTGCTTGTTTAAGCAACTGACAAACTGACTCTAATATTTTTTGGAAAGGCCAAGAAACTAGAGTAGCCAAAATGATTTTGAAAAAGAACAAAGTTGGGGGACTACTTGATTTTAAAATTACCATAGTCTTACTATCTTATAAAGCTACAATAATCAAGGTAGTGTAGTATTAGAGAAAGGGTAGACACGTGCATTGAGAAATATAATACAAACTTCAAAAGTAAATGCAAATATATATGGGCAATTAATTTTTGGCAAATATACTATAAGAATTCAAGGGAAAATGGATAGTCTTTTGGGCTTCTCTTTTCAAATAAATGAATCTTGACTCATGACACATACCATCTATAAAAATTACTTGAACTGCATTATAACTCTAAATATTAAATCTAAAGCTATAAAACTTCTAGGAGAAATCATAGGAAGACATCTCGTGACTTTGGGTTAGGCAAAGGTATCTTAAGATACAAAAAGAAGAATTTAAAAGAAAAAATAATAATTTAAAAGTTATAGAAATTCAAACTTCTGTTCTTCTTAAGACACAGTTGAGGAAAAAAAAGATAAGTCAAACACTAGGAAATAATAGTTGCAAAACATTTATCTGATAAAGGACTGGTATCTAGAATTTAGAAAAAATTCCCATAGTTCAGTATAAAAGAAATGGGCAAAAATTGAAATAGACATCTCACTAAAAATAGAACTGTTGTATAAAAATATGGCAGTATTGTTCTACATAATTAGTCATTAGGGAAATACAAAACAAAACCATAATTAGATATAATTGCATATACATTAGAAGGGATAAGAAAAAAAATAAGCAAATAAAATGTAATAATACCAAGAGCTGATGAAAATGCAGAACAAGGGACACCTGGGTGGCTCAGTTGGTTGAGTGGCTGCCTTCAGCTCAGGTCGTGATCCAAGGGTCCTGGGATCCAGTCCCGTGTCGGGCTCTTTGCTCAGTGGGAAGTCTGCTTCTCCCTCTGCCTGCTGCGCCCCCTGCTTGTGCTCTCTGTCTCTGTCAAATAAATAAATAAAATCTTAAAAAAGAAAATGCAGAACAAGTGGGACTCTCATACATTGTTAGTAGTACAGTCATTTTGAAGAGAGCTTGGCAGTTTCTTATAAAATTAAACATACTTGCAATACAAAAAAAAATGATCTCATACCTATGTATTTACTTAACGCATGAAAACATAAGTTCAGGTAAAAATTCATAAGCAGATGTTTATAGGAATTTTTCATTATTACCCTAAACTAAAAATAACCCAAATGATCATTGGTAAATGGATAAACATATTGTTTTACATCCACACAATAGAGTACTGCTTAGTGATAAAAACAACTTAACTTCTGCTACATGCAAAACCTTGCATAAATTTTGAGCATATTATTCTGAGAAAGAGGCTGTGATTAAAAGCTATAATGTGTTAATTCTATTTACATAGAGAACTATACTTCAAAGGAGTATGAATGAGGTAGAGCAAAGATCCACTATAAGGAAGCAAAGTGGATTCAGGAGGAATTGTTGACAGCATGGATATGGGTTAGGTACTACCAGAAAGTGAGGAATAACATTTTTGTTGATGACCCTAAGGTCTTGAACAAATCATTCTCCTTGTTCATTTTTTTTCCTGACAATATGGGAGTCTTACAAGGGTTAATGTAGGATATTAGAAGACCTTTGGTATAGAAGTTTTAGCTATAGGTTCTAGCCCTTTGTTTGCTTCTGCTTCAAGATGTATTTGGGAAGTTTGAGTAATAATTTGATAAGATCTCTCTGAACCTTTATAGGTTTTGCTCCAATTATCTTTTCTATGCTGGTGGGATTTTTAGCCCATGGAATGTTGGGTTTGTTGTCAGTATCTTTATCTGGGATATATAACAAATACAATGAAGTAGGTAAAGGTATATTCTGAGCAGAAATATTTGATTACGAAGAGAGGAGTCTTATGGAAACTCAAGTAATAGTTCCTCTGGTGTGCATTTAGTATTACATCTCCATTTGCAAAATAAGTCTCTCCCTATTGAATTTGCAGGAGTGGCATCACAAAGTAGGAGGGGACAATTTTCAGCCAAGAGCCCAAGGATTACAGTTAAGGGCTAGAAGAGAGGGAAAATCTGTAGGTTATATGCAATACCAGCTGTGTAGTATGTTTACCCTGTGAGAGATTGAACAAAGGTCGTGGTGTTTAGTGCATCTGTGTCTACCAAGAATTGCTGAGGATAACTATCTAGATTGGTAGTTAATTCACTTTTAATGTATAAAAGGAAGGCAAACTATTGGGTGAGTTTTGCTTTCAGGCAGCACCCCCACTAATTTGAATTGAAAGGTTGTCTTTGTCTTTGTTATTCTTTTGTAAGAATTGGACGTTTTATTTCTGGTGTCTCATATTTATAATATTTACAAGTGTTGTCAGTAGACGGCTGGCTGGAAAGTGAGCCACGTAGCTGTTTGATCAGTAGGGCCTCAGTTTACTTTAAGACCTGTCTCATTTTGCTGTAAAGCCCTTTCAAAATGTTGTGCAAGTGTTACAGTCAAGATAAAGAGACTATTTCCCATTCTAATTTCTGTTTACTAATGAAGTATTCAATTTCAGGATTAGTTCCATTGACAAAATGAAATGAAAGAGCTGTTATTATATCAGAATTTTCTTTAACTCTCAAATGTTGTCAAAAAGTATTTTCCAGTTAATCCCCCAAATTTCTTTAGTTTCATCTTTTCTCTGTTATCAATTATTTCAATCAAATGTTTTGAATCAGTTTAATCATTTGAATTATGTCCAATTAATTTGTATGAGAAATGTTATGACTCTTAAGATCTTTGCCTTAATTTGGGAGTGTGTGTGTGTGTGTGTGTGTGTGTGTGTGTGTGTGTGTGTGTGTGTAAACAGGGATCCTGAGGATCCCTCTCTGGGTCAGTTTCTCAGCTTTTTCATCCAGGAGTTAGTTTCTGAAGTTCTGACCAACATGTGTACATATTGATATAGGTCATGAAACCTTGAGTCAGATGCACCCCCCAAAATTCAAAATTTTTCTATGAATATTTGCTGGTCTTGTTTGGGTTTAGAGACATCTTTAATTATAGCTCATGATTCAACTCAGGTCTCTTAGGAAGATTTAAATTCTATAGTTCCCTGCTCATGAGAAGGATGGATCTTTAGAGGCAACTGTTATTTTGGGGTTTTTTGGGAAAAGGTAAGGAGTCTAGAAAGGAGAAGAGGAAGGAAACAACAAAGGTCCAGAAGAAGAAGTAGCAGAAAAATAAAGGGGAAGAGGGAAACTAGATATAAAGAAACCATTGTAGGACAAGGAGGGCTGTACAGGACTCACTAGGAAATAAGTCTAGTTTGTTGTTGTTAAGTTGCCTAAATTGCTCACTAACTTTGGCCAAAGAATCATTTAGTGAAACAAATTTTCATTCAGGATTTCATTTAATGTCCTTAGCATATTCATCAAAAACTATTGCCCTTTGGACCTAAGAAATATTTTTCCTTTTTTTTCCCCTAAAGAATCTGAAATGAACAATATTATTCAAATCAAGTGTTCCTTAGAGTTGTCACTGAAAGCCCAAATAATTTTTGGTGAATTTATACCATTTAGGAAGAGGGGCATAAGAATTAGGATTGTGATGAGAATACATAGAAGGGTTTTTTATTTGTTTTATTTGTTTTGTTTTATTTTGTCTTTTTTTTCTGGAAGGGAGAGGTTTTAGACTTAGATGACTCCATGAGAGCAGGCAGTAGTCAGTAGAAATATAATGCTTGTGTACTTCTCAGGATCCCAAACACAGTTGGCCACCTCAACATGCAGACCTGAAAATCTGTGCCTTTTGGCAAGCAGAAAACCAGCAAGAATGCTCTCTGTGGCTAAAGGTTGAGCTCTCAGGACACAAAATCTAGATGAAGGAAAACCTTTCTGGTTTAACTGGTGACCCAAAGAAAAGCTTGTGTGAGTGGTGCTAGTCTGGTGATAACTGCAAACTCATTGGTTTATGAGACCAACTTGAACAATAAGGCTTGTATGGTCTATGCATATGTTCTATTTTATGATCTTATGACAAACAACACTTTAGACTGGACAACACAAAACAGTAACACAAAAGACTTAAAAAAAAAAAAAAAGATGAAAAGGAAAGGCCTGATTCCACCAAAAATGCCAAATGGAAAGCAGTAGCAAAACCCAGATACCAAACTGAGAATAAATAGCCAAGGAACTCAATATGAAGAAAGCAGAGTTCAGACTCAGTCCTACCTTGCAATGTCAGCATGGACTCGATGACCCTCAAGTAGCAAGGCACAAAGTCTCTGTAGGTACCCCACCTGGTCGAAGGCTGTGGTCTGATGCCACAGTGTCTTTCTTGATGGGCCCTCCAGGAAAAGGCTGGAAATAAATGAAACCACCCAAATGAGAATAGTAAAGCCTATTTGTTCAGACATTGCTGTTAACAAGGCAGTCAGCCATCAGAAACTGGAGGAGAGTCAGCCAGGAAAGTTGGAGATTTGTGTAGTAAGAAAAAAAGGTTTCAGGTACTCTAATTACAGGTTTTGGTATTCAGGAGCTGGGGATGGGCTAACGAGCAGCTGAAATCCTATGTAATGAGTTAAGGAAACATATTTGCTTTTCTCTGGTTGGCCCTAAATTAAAAGCAGAGGCAAAAGTTGGGGAAGTTGGTAGTTTACTAATCAAGTACTGGCTATTTTGGACTGATTGCTACAAAGGTTGTGGTTTGGCTTCCTGGACGGTTCACTACAGATTATGGGATGGAGTTCTACTTTTATATATGGTCTGGATATTATTAGTTAGTGTATTCTGTTTCTCAAGTACTTTCTAAAGACTGGACGTGGAGGAAGATGATTGACAACAAAGGGGCAGAGGAGAATTTCTCACATTTTTGTGGTGATGGTTGCCACATATATATGTACTTGTTAAAATCATAAAATAGTACCCCTGCATAGAATGAATTATATTTTATGTAAGTCAATAAGCCTGACTCAGAAAAATGAAATTAAACATATTTGTTCTATGATTTTCTCTAGTCAACTTTAACTGCGCTTATGTGAGTATAGAAGTGCATAATGAGTTCCAATTAGTGCAAGTAAAATGGAAGGAGAGACAGTCAAGGAATTGAAATAATTTGCAAAGGTGGGTATGAAATAATACAAAATCAAGGCTGTTGAAAGAAGAGAGTAAATCTAGGAAGTGACTGATGGATGGTATAAAGGTGGTGAGGTCAAGGACTATCGATGAAAATAATCGGGCCAATGAACTAGAAGGAAAGTCAGCAGTAGTCAGGTGGATGTTTGAAACTATGATTCCATAGATGGTGCAGTTTTCACTAATGACTAATTCTAGGTTTGTCTATAGAGTAGTTTAAGAAAAGTAATTGAAAATAGGAAATCTGAGCAACTGATCAATTATGGAGAGGGATGGATCATCAATGGAGATGGTAGGGAGAATGTGAATGACGTAGTCATTTCAGAGGCACAAAATCCTTTTGCTAACGTTATTAATAAAAAGGGGGGTTTTCCTCAAGGTTGTAATGGTCAGAAACAAATTCCCAGTGGAAATAGAATGACAGAAGACAATGGGGTCAGATTGCCAAGCCTGAAAGTAAAATTGTTTTTCACCTTATTTTTAAATAGAGAGGGGTAGAACTTAGGAATGGAAGTTATATTGATTGGAGTACACACGTGGTAGTACCTACAATTTACTACATAAATGGTACATGTATTACATATATTGGCATATGCAGGGAATATAATTTACCAATTGTGATATCAAGAGTGTTTGAGAATCAACAGGCTCCCCTGGAGACTATACCAGGGCTAGAGTGTCTTTAGGAGATAGTCAAATTTTAGTTGAGACAATAAGCTGTGGTCTGGGAAGATTGAGGGTGTGTAGGAAATATTGGAAAGAGGTAGGAGACTTTGCTGAGCTTCACTTGCCTTTGGTATCATTCTTGGTGTTGGTTCTATGATTCTTCATGATGTTGTGCCTTCTGTCTGTCTAGAATCTGTACTCTTCAGCTGTTATCTCTGGCTGTCTTGGCTGTAATTTTAGCTTGTCTTCTTTTAATACGCTCAACTCTTCCCCTCTCCTTCTGCAACCAAAGACATGGGTCTAACCATTTAGTGGGAGAAAGAGAGACTGGAAGGGAGAGAGGGAGGAAGTAGTGAGGAAAGCATGGAACAAACATTTTATCCTTCATTTTAGATGATCATGCTCTTTCCCCTTTTCTTCTATTTGCCTTTTGTTCTATGATTTTTCAACTAGGCAGTAGAAATATTGGTAATTATTTTTCTTTTCTCTTCTTTTTAAAGATTTATTTATTTATTTTAGAGGAGGGGGGAGGGGTAGAGGGAGAGAGGGAACCTCAAGCAGACTCCCCGCTGAGTGCGGAACCCCATGCAGGGCTCAGTCCAGGACCCTGAGATCATGACCTGAGCCAAAATCAGGAGTCAGATGCTTAACCGACTGAGCCACCCAGGCGCCCCAGTAAGTTCTTTTCTTATGCCATTCAGGCAGCTTGGATGGACATGTTGTTGGTTATGTAACATATGCCCAAATCTACCAATAACACATCATAAAATATTTAAATATGAAGCTAAATTATTTATTACTGTTCTAAAAAGAAGATGAAAACATTGACACAGGCCCTGCATTTTTTCATAATAAAATTATGAATTACTCTCCAAGAAATGTTTTTTTCTCTAAATAGTTTTTGGAGATTTAGGCTTCTCTGTCAAATAAGTGAAATGCTTCTGCGCCATTATTTGTGTCCCCTTCCCTTTCCCTCAAGTCACAGAATATTAATTTAAAAGTAAATTTTCAATAGGCAAAACAAGGATTGGAAAATATGAACAGAAGTTATATCTAACTGCTTAGATGACTAGGGATGTGATAGCAATTTGGGGCAAACTCACTCTACATACATGACCTTTGCAATGCTACAGTAAAGTTCTCAATATCACAGTAGCTTCTTAGTACTCTCATAAGCAGAGCGGTAGAAATCTTCTGATATGGATCAATGTGTATATTTTCAATATTCAGAGTATTAGGAGAGCTTTTCCTCTAGTCTCTGGAAACACAGCTTTCCACACATAAATTAATTATATTCCTAGCTTTACTGAGAGCAATGATAATTTTTAGCAAACAAAGTTTGCTTTAACTGACTCAGCTACCCTGACAAAGAAAAGAGCAGTCAAACTCACAATGAAACTCTCGTTTCCTGTTACTTTCCATGTGTCTGAGTCCATAATTGATTTCCACAAAAATTATTGTTACAATGCTGTACCATGGTTTTGTTACTGATTGTTACACCAAAAAGAAGAAAAGAAAGCAAGAAAAAATAAAGGGAACAAGAAAAGAAGGAAAGAAAACAGATGGGATGTGTAAGCAAGGATATGCCTTTTTAAATATTATTTCCATTCCGAAGCTTAGCTGTGATGGACTGCCATTGGAACATCATGAAATCAAGTGATTAATAGTCGATTCAAATAATATAGCCTATATTAAAAAGGACTTGTCAAAATGTAATTGATCATTGTTGGTCAAAGCAAAAGTAAAATACCAAACCTATTGATTCCTTTTTTTGGTTAGGATGAATAAAAACAAAAACACAAGCATGACTTTTATATAAACATAATCTCATGTGCATCCCGGAAAATAATTTATTTGGTAGTATCATATTTATCATCCTTAGATACATTCCAAATATGATGACAAACCAGCAAACTGAAGTGTACTTTATTATTCACACAAAATAATGATTAAAAATACAAGATGATAAAAAGAGCCATTTGGGGTTATACTTTTTCTCCATGGCAATAGATTATTCTGACAGTAATGTTCAAGAAAGTTATCTGGAGCGATAGAGTTTTTTTTTTAACACATTTATTAAAAAAAATTGACTCCAGCATAATTTACATACAGTATTATATTAGTTTCAGGTGTGTAATATAGTGATTCAACAATTTTATACATTACTCAGTGCTCATCACCATAAGTATACTTTTAATTCCCTTCACCTATTTTACCTATCTCCCTGCCCAGCCTCCCCCCTGATAACCATCAGTTGGTTCTTCATATTTAAGAGTCTGTTTTTTTGTTTGTCTCTTTTTATCTCCATTTATTTTGTTTTTGAAATTCCACATATGAGTGAAATCATATGGTATTTATCTCTTCTCTGACTGATTTCATGTCATTATACCTTCTAGATCTATCTTTGTTATGGCAAGATTTCATTCTCTTCTGTGACTAATATTCTATTATATATTATATGTACATTGTGTATAATATATAATATATACTACATCTTCTTTATCCATTCATCTTCTGATGGACACTTGGGCTGCACCCATCATTTGACTATTGTAAATAATGCTGCAATAAACATAGGGGTGCCTATATCTTTTTGACTTAGTGTTTTAGTATTCTTTGGGTAATTACCCAGTAGTGGAATTACTGGATCAAATAGTAATTTTATTTTTAGCTTTTTGAGGAAACTCCATATTGTTTTCCAGAGTGGCTGCATCAGTTTACATTCCTACCAACAATGCAAGAGGGTTTCTTTTTCTCTACATTCTCACCCACACTTGTTTCTTGTGTTTTTGATTTTAGCCATTCTGATGTGACTTTAATTTGCATTTCCCTGATGATAAAAAGTAATGTTGTACCTCTTCTCATGTGTCTGTTGGCCACCTGTATATCTTTGAAAAAAAGTCTGTTCATGTCTTCTGTCCAGTTTCAATTGGATTATTTGGGTTTTTTTTTGGTGTTGAGTTGTTTAAGTTCTTTATATATTTTGGACTGTTTATTGGATATACCATTTGCAAATATCTTCTCCCATTCAGTAGGTTGGTTGTCTTTTACTTTTGTCAGTTGTTTCCCTTGCTGTGCAGAAGCTTTTTACTTTGATGTAGTCCCAATAGTTTATTTTTCCTTTTTGCCCTTGCCTTTGGAGACATCTAGAAAATGTTGTGATGGCTGATGTCAGGGAAATTATTGCCTATACTCTTTTCTAGGATTTTTATGGTTTCATGTCTCACATTTAGGTCTTTAATATATTTTGAGTTCATTTTTATGTATGGTGTAAGAAAGTGATCCAGTTTCATTCTTTGTATGTAGCTATCCAGTTTTTCCAACACCATAAGTTGAAGAGATATTTATCATAGCAATTTGAAAATTTAAGGTAGTTATTAACAAAATATTTACATTCTCAGAAGAAAATAATAACTTTGTTATCTAGTATTGCTATTTTTCAGGTGACTGAAAGCTGTAGTGAAATGCTAGCAGCCAATGAATAGTCTAATCTGGGAAGCAAAACCTATAAAATAATAATTTCAAAAGTCATGCTTATACAATAAAAATACCACATTCATAAAAAGCACAAAACCATATTTAATGTAAAATGAATACTGTGGCAGTACTGTGACAGATGCTCAGTGTCAGCCCCCCAAAATATTAATGCCCTTTTAATTGAATTAGTTATATATA
>NW_027397064.1:40225921-40268809 GCF_003265705.2 Callorhinus ursinus | reverse complement strand
AAAATTTCTAAATTAATTTGGGTTTGCTCTACTTGGATTATTCTCTTATTTTGACACTATCATTTCCCTACAAAAATATAATAGAATATACTTTCCATAATTTTTCTCAGATTACCCACCTAGGGCTCACAACATTGAGTGGAATCTAATGTTAACAAGTTCCTTAAATAGAACCAACAATGAACGATATTATTCTATTCATAGTTGTCTGGCAATATCCATTCCCTCCTGTCTTCTCCATCCCTGAACTATTAGCCCCAGGATTTTCGATGCCCCATCAAAGAACAGCCTTGCTTTCAAGTGTGCTTTTCATTCTCTTCTCTCTTATTTCAGTCTAGGGTGCTCTTGCTCTCACTGGCCCTTTTCCCAATTGCAAATCTCCATTCTAAACTCAATGCTTGTGTTATATGAACTTACAATGAATTACAAAAAGAGAGTGATTTCTTCACCTCCTTGTCTTGATTCCCAAACACCTGTCTAAAAGAAGTAATGCATTTTTCCTTAAATCTCACATACTCCTAGGTGATGGTTTGCCAGAACTGGCCTCCTCTTGGCTCTCCTTTGCTACTATCTTTTCAGTTTCTCCTCTGTTGAAACTGTTAAATATAACTGTGACATTCTATTTCCATTCTTGTTTTCCATTAATCCATATTCACTGCTTACTTTAGTACCTGGTCTCCACCTCCCATAAATTAATTTGAATAACATGTTCACTTTAACAGTAATATCAAGCATTTATTTAACCTTAAATTATTTAGCTAAAAGATCTTTCAACTTTCTCTAATCTAGAAAAGGGCAGAGAAACAACAGTCCACAGGCCAAATCGGACCTCCTTCTTGCTTTTGTAAATAAAGTTTTAATGAAACCTAGTCATGCACACTTGGCTGCCTATCGTTCTATGGCTTTCCCTGAGGGCAAAGTGAGAGGTTGCAATAGAGACCAGAAAAATCAAACATATTTACTATCTGCCCCTTATAGAAATTTGTAGATCCTGTTCTAGAGTTCCTCCAAATCTGATGAGCAAACTGGCTTTAGAGCCATCTTTCTGGATGAGACCTACTGATAGCCCTAATCTAGAAATATTTTATTTGGGCCATTTCAATAGCCTCCTGAGTGACATTCTTTTATCTCTTTTTAAAATCCATTTTGGTGTATTGTATCTGTGGAACCCTTACACATTCTTTTTCAAAAGTCAGTTATGGTTATCTAATCTCCCCTTTTAAAAAGAATTTTATTTTTTTTCATTAAATACCAAATAAATTAAACCTTAACCATGATGTTCAAGGTCATTTTCAACGTGTATCACCCTATATTACCAGACACATATGCTCTATAGTCTTTCCTCTGTCAATTGTCTGTAACACTCTGGCCTTCCTATTTATCATTCTCTCAATAAGCCATGGAACTTCACTCCCTGTGCCTTTGTTTTATTTTCTCTGTCTGAGATATACTTCCTATGATATACCTGTTCAATTCAAATGTGACTTTTATTCTTTTTCCAACTTTGTTGTCTTGCTCTAGAATCTAGCTCTCCTAGAGTAATGGGAGGTTTTTGAGAGTAGTAACAAAAAATTATTTTTCAACTTCAAATCCCCAAGTCAGTGCTTAGAAGTTAATAATTCCTCAGTTAATGTTTGCTGAAGTGAGCATATTTGAAGTATAAATTTTAATGCTGTTACATATCTATTTACATAATTTGGATAAAACTCAATGATAATGAAAGTTTTGATTGTCTTTTTTCCTCACTGGCTCCAGGACAGAGTAGTAGGGACTGTAATTTCTGAGCTGTTTTTCTTTTATCAACTGGCCATTAAAAAGACTATTTTTTCTTGCTGTTTCCAAATCCATGTCTCCAACTGAATTCCAAAAAACAAAAATTCCAATTTTCATTCTGAGAATCTCAATTTCACTGTATTTAGTAAATGCTCCCATCAATCTTTGCCAGAATGAGAATTTCACATGTAGACAAAAAGGAGACAACTGTGAAACACTGGAAAATAACAGCAGAAAACAGATGTGACATCCGGGTTGTTTCGTGGAAAGGTTTTAGAAAAATTTTATGACTAAGAGATAATAACGCCCTTGGTAATATTGCCTTCAAATGCAGAGTTGTCATCAGACCAAAGTTGACTACAAATACATTCAGGGAGAAAGGGATTTAATTATATTAAAGAATGATATACTGTTAGGATTTGTAATTATAAATATATTATACATCATGTACAGGCAACAAAAAATAGTAACTGTAAATATTAATTTATTAACATAATCCTTTTATATTTCTCCTTTTGTATTTTTCCTATAATGTGGACAGATTTCCTTAAATCCATCATTTCTTGTCTTTTCCCTGTAATTGTTAATGACACATATGAACCGACTGACTAGACTTAAAAAGGTGGTCTAAAGTTATGATAAAGGGGAAAACTAATTGGGAATGATGAGCACTGAGAATTTAACCTAATATCTTATTTGCATCATACCTTGAGTATTCATCATCTGTAATAGATATTTTTCCATGTGATTCAGAACATTCCTATGTGATAAGAATTACTCTAAAACCTGGGGTGCCTGGCTGACTAGTTGGTTAAGCGTCCTACTCTTGATTTCAGCTAAGTCTCAATCTTAGGGCCATGAGTTCAAGGCCCACACTGGGCTCCACATTATGTGTGGAGCCTACTTAAAAAAAAAAAAAAAGAAGAAGAAGAAAGAAAGAGAGAGAAAGAAGGAAAGAAAGAAAAAAAGTTTCTTTAAAATCTAAGCTAAAAGCACATAGCCATTTGATGTCAGAGTTAGAACTACTACTTTATTTTAACTTTCTTCTATCATTTTCTCCTAATCAACAGAAGTGAATAAAAACAAAAGCAATAATAAATATTGTAGCAAGTAAAATACCATAATATTTTGTTTGAAAAATTTTCAAGGATTTCTGTAATAATTAGGACAACATATATAATGTAGCAAAAAACCAAAAATGTATCAGCAATAAATTCAACTGATTATATTAATTACAAAATTTAGCTGCTTAGAAAAAATCCAAATTACCTCATGGAAACATATTTTTCTCAATCATCAGTAAATTATTTTTCTAGTTTCTATTTTTATTATTTTATCTTATCACATTTGATTTCTTCAACCTGAATCTAAAATAAAGAAAAGATAACAGGAGAGGAAGAAAAGGGGAGTATGTCAGAGGGGGAGACGAACCATGAGAGATGATGGACTCTGAAAAACAAACTGAGGGTTCTAGAGGGTAGGGGGGTGGGGGGATGGGTCAGCCTGGTGATGGGTATTAAAGAGGGCACGTTCTGCACGGAGCACTGGGTGTTATGAACAAACAATCAATCATGGAACACTGCATCAAAAACTAATGATGTAATATATGGTGATTAACATAACAATAAAAAATTTGAAGAAAAAAAAAAAGAAAGAAAACTTTTGGTCTGTTTGAAAATGCCAGTTGACAAACCACAAAGTATCAGTCTTCTAAATATGGTATGAAATGGATCACGATTACTGAAACTGAGTTTTGCTTATTATGTCTAAATGTCAGGGAAAAAGATTTTTGCCATCTCATTTGTCCAATGTCCCTTTGCTGTGATTATTTAACCTCTGAATGCACTAGATTGTAATACCAAGGAAAACTTAATAATACTTAGAATGAGAGATGTATTTGCTCTTGTAAGCCCCCAAATTAAAAACCGAGCTGTAGATTAAATGTTCAGCTTTCAGCTGTAGATATCATGATTGAAAATGTGAATACATTAATCTTTTAGAAACAATGTTATAAATAATTGTTCACCAAGCCTTCTAAAAATTCATATTTAATCCCTATGAAAAATGGGAAAATATGCTATAATACTTGTATGCATTTAAGGCAAATTGAATTATAAATGTTAACTGGCTCTGATTCTCTGCCTGAGGGAAAGCAGGCTTCATGATAAGAGAATGGAGAGTTAGCTGGATACCTTCTGGAACTTGTGACTCTGAATGTTTTTAAGAGCTTGAGAGGTTTATGTCACCTGTTTTTAGTGTGTATAGTGTAATGTCCAAACATAAGTTTTTTCTTCTCCCTAAAGATATTTCACTTTTTACTTGTAAAACAATTAGCTGTGACTTGATAAAATGAAACAAGAAAAAGAAAATAAATCAAGGGAATATAGGGAAGATAGGATCAATTCAAGGAAGAGAGGGGTAGAAAAAGATATTACACAGAAGGAAGTGGTTAAATTTATTACAGTAAACGGGCAAGAATTAGAAGAAAGGAAAAGGAGAAAGTCATTAACAGAATATCTTCAGACTCATTTGAAAAATTGCCATTGGTGATGTTAACCAAACTTAATGGGTGAAACTCTTTGGTGCTATGGTATTTTTATCTTCCTTATGGATAATGTCCCTATGACTCAACACTGAGAAGTAGAAACAATGGATTAGTTATATCTGTGACCATTCCTAGTGCACTGTATAAAGGAGATATACAATACATGCTACTGGTTGGGCACCTGGGTGGCTCAGTTGGTTAAACGACTGCCTTCGGCTCAGGTCATGATCCTGGAGTCCCGGGGTCGAGTCCCGCATCGGGCTCCCCGCTCGGCGGGGTGTCTGCTTCTCCCTCCCCTGACCCTCTTCCCTCTCGTGCTCTATGTCTCTCACTCTCTCTCTCTCAAATAAATAAATGAAATCTTAAAAAAAAATACATGCTACTCGTTATATAATAATAGTCAAAATGATTCCTACTCTCTCTTTCAAAAAGGAAATGTATTAACTTTAATTTATCACGTTGTCTTCACTAAAAAAAGATGCCTGCTATATGCAGGACATTAATCACGGTAATTGGATAAAACTAAAATATTAAAAATATTTATTGTCCTTAAGAATTAATAGGAATACTTAAATAAAATAAAAATATGATTCATTGCCCTTGCCAGATAGCAAAAATGCCACCCCATGTTAATCTACATTGCAATGTTACTTTGCAACTCTTCCCCTCAAGAGGTGGAGTCTATTTTCCTATCCTGGGCAGTTTGGCTGGACTTCTGAAAGGGCCAGCTGACCCTGCTCAGTTGCCATGTAAACAAGCCCAGATGAACTTGCTGCAGACTGAGAGACTGTGGAGAACAGAATCAGCACATTTGTCTCAGCCAAGGCCCCAGAGGTGTGAGAGAACCCAGCCAAGACCAGCAAACCTTTTTACTGATTCAAATCACAGCATATTCATGAACAAGTAAAATTGAGATCCACTGGACTTGTACTAGAAAAGAGCTGCCAGTTGACCAACTTGGCCTTTTAAGCCACCAAATTTTCGAAGTGATTTTTAATGTAGCATATGTTAGTTAATAAAATGGTAGAGAGCGTGGCTAGGACTTAGCATCTTCCTTTTTCCTGAAAAGGTTTTTTGCCTAACTGGCCATAAAATTGAACTAAGGCTTTTGTAGTCAGAAATTAGGTCAGAAAGAGGGTTCTCTTTTCTCTGCACCCTCACCAACACTTGGTATTTGTCTCTTGGTAATAGCCATTCTAACAGGTATGAGGTGATGTTTCTGTGGTTTTGATTTACTTTTCCCTGATGATTAGTGCTGTTAAGCATCTCTTAATTGCAATCTGTATATCATTTTTGGAAAAAGAGAATTGAGATTCTCTGCCCATTTTTTAAATTAGATTGCTTGATGTTTTGCTATTATGTAAAATGAGTTCTTTATATATTTTGGCTATTAATCTCTTATCAGATATATGATTTACAAGTATTTTCTCCCATTCAGTAGGTTGTCCTTTCATTTTGTTGATGGTTTCCTTTGCTGTGCAGAAGCTTTTCATTTAATATTTCTGTTTTAGTGCCAGTACATTTGCCATCATAAGAGTCTAACTTTAGTATTGCTTTAATATGAGTGCAGTTGATTATACAACTAAACCAAGAATGTTATTGAATTGAATGTACATATTTGTTCTAGTTTTTCCCCTTAGTATAAATGGTACAATTCCATTCACAAATGTGAAATGGTTTAATAGGTGAATTCAAGGACCGTGACACTTTTAATCTATCAGAACTTTGAAAAATAAATCAATGGCTTCTGATAGTGGAATTTTTCTGATGTAATGGCCACTTTGGCTATCAACCTCTAATCTTATGTATCTCTTTCTTTCCCTGGAGCTTCCTGTCCACTCCCTTGTAATAAGCAGAATCATATCTATGAAAGATCCATCATGTATTTGTAATACTTATCCAGCAGCTTCAACTATATGATTGCTGCTTCACAAATATGCAGTTCTGAATTATCAAGTATTCAAAAAACCAAGTATTTGTTTAGGACACCGTCACAGAAGATGCTAATCATATACTTGAAAAGAGGCATCAAGTTTATTATCAAAAATTAGTGGACTAGGACCTGGAATTTCTTATGTTCTGCAAATATGCCATGTAACTTCTGCTCCCCTGCACTCTTTCTCATATTATTTATTCTTCCTATAATGCTTTCCATTGCATATTCTTTCACTGAAATTCTACTCTTGAAAATGCAGATAAATTCCTTACTCCAGGAACTTCTGCGTTAAAATTAAAAAGGGAAAGGACTTTGTGTGCCAAAATCTTTTATTTTTTAAAATTTTAAGAATTAAAACTTAAAGTTTACTTCATCTAATAGTGATTGGTACATATGTCTGAATCATCTTTATAAGCTTACAAAAATATGTCTGAAAATCAATGATGAATTTTTTTAACTAAGAAGAAGCTTAGGGCCCCAGCTTCTACAGCCAATTAATGCAAGGCTCAAAAAATTTGTTTCTCCAAAGCCAAAAAGCTGGTAAAGTCAGATAGAAACTACTTTTCCTGACTTCTGTTTCTGGATTCTTTATCACACTTTTACACAGTAATTTCCACATAATGAATGTTCAGTAAATGACTGTTTAACTACTTTTAAATTTTCGAGTAAGTCAAGACAATTCATAATTGGTCTTCACAAAATATTTTAGAATGCGGTTTTGCCTTCTATTGACACACCCATGTCCAGTGTTCACATTTATGTTAAAACCATGTTCTTTTTGGGGCACATTAGATTTGTTGATTGGTTTATTTATTTATTTTAATTTTACCCTGGTAACAAATGAAAGTAGATAACCTCAAAAGCCACAAAATGTATTGCATATCATTAAAATGGAAAAAAGAACAAGAATTAGGTAATGAATCAGAAAACAGTCTAAGACTAACTACTGGTCTGAATATAAATCAAAGCTTTGGGCCTCCTAGTAATTGAGGCATATAAAGGTATGCTATGCCACCTTACTATTAATTTATGGAAGTGGATTAGGAAAATACAATGCAATGTTTTCTAATAAAAACTGCAAGCGGTTTTATTTGATGAATCTTTATATATGGGGCGTTAGACAGTTTATTGGAAAGTAACTTCAATAGGAATTTTAGAAAAGATAAGAACCATTTATATTGCTATTTTGAAAATATCCTCTTAATAAAAGGCAAAGGCATATATATATATGCCTATATATCTATATATATATCTATATATATATATATCACTTTGTGAACGCAGTTGTTTAAGTATAATAATTGCATAAAATCCATGTAGCTTTCAGATAGTTTTTTTTTCCAGTTTAAGTTTAAGAGGTTAGGGTAGGTGTTGGAAAATATAGGGAGCTAACAATTAGCATGTTTGTCTTTAATTGTCAATTGTATCATTATTTCTTGGATACAAACTAGAAGAGAAATAATTCCAAATGAAGCTATTATGATTTGGTCCTGGAATACAAGTAAAATTCTGTATTATTTATGGAAATATCTAAATATCAAGAAGGTAGTTGGCAAGCTTGACACTTTTAGAATTCAAAGAATCTGGCGTAAATATTTGGCCCGTGTACTTCTCCACTGGGGTAAACTATAAGAATTTCCACTTGCAGGACCAAGTTTTTCTCAAGTAACATCATTTAATCTGCTCAAATGCTTACACAGGTACTTTGCACAGATTCCTCACCATCAAGCTTGAAAGTTATAAGCTTGAGTTTTGGGGACTTTAAAAATCAGAATTATATGATTCTAGGTTTTAAGGGAAAGATTCAAGGTTCTCTAGATACCTGTTCACTTGATAACCTGTTTTGCTATGTTCATCCAGGGGTGGGGGAAGAAGAATGTAGGATTTGCCTCTATCCTATTCACTATAAATCCCTGTAGAGTTTCTGATTTTTCAGTTAAAAGAAACCAGAAAACTCTTATCCTATTTGAGAACATATAAAGGTTTTCTCTGTTGAGATTCTATCTGTAGCATCCAGCTTTATGTGATATTGTGATAAGAATCTGGAGGTATAATCAGAAGCACTTTTCTACATGTAGTTTTTGCCCATTGACTCAAAGGCTAATGACAGATCAAAAAATACTGTGAAATGTCGTAAGTTGTTCCTAGCTTCTCAATAAGTAGAGGTACAATGTGGCAATTATTATTAGAGATTAACATAATGAGCCTACAACCCTGCAAGGTTTTAGATAAGGAGGTCCACGATGGCGGTTACAGAAAAGGAAAAATAATAAAAATGACAACAATACCAAGTTATGAGGAATTCTGTAAGAATAAAACCCCAGGCCAAAGGAAAATATTTTAATAATTGGGTAAAAATGTTCTTTATGGAGCACCTGGGTGGCTCAGTTGCTTAAGCCGCTGACTCTTGTTTTCAGCTCAGGTCATGATCTCAGGGTTCTGGGATGGAGCCCTGTGCAGTGCTCCACACTCAGCGGGTCAGCGGGGAATCTGCTAGAGATTCTCTCCCTCTCCCTCTGCCCTTCCCCCCACTCACACATGGGAAGGCTCTCCCTCTTTCTCTTTCTCAAAAAAAAAAAAAAAAACTTAAGAAACAAAAGTTCTTATACTAGCCTTCCAACACCTTGAGTCATGAGTTAAATGAGTCAAGCCAGTGGGATTGTGACCTTCCAATGATAGATCTACTGGTCTATAAACCACAGGAGCAAAACTTGGGGTGAAATTGTTTAGCCAATCATTGGTAAAAAATTGCACCTCTATAATTCTTCTTTTTAAATTTATGTCACAGACAGCTTTTCTCCAAATTTAATTCATTTCTCTAACAAATGACAAATATAATCCCCCCTCTAAGACATTTTTGAAAATGATATGGTGCTTATAATTTACATATAATTCTCACCGTTTCAATAGCTTCTCAGGTGTTGTATCTTTGTTGTTGTCAGTGCTGTTTAATTTTTTCTTTTTTCTTTTTTGTTTTGCTTCGCCCACTCCCCTAAATACTCAGATGGCCATGAGTGATGTGATGAGAGATGTTAATGAGAGAATTAGGAAATTTCAAGCTCTCTCATCTATGAGGGCACACTCGTTACTCATATAGCTGTCCTGCTATCATGCACCCTCTAACTATAATTCAAATTCTGAGCTTCCCTGGCTGATGACAAAACAAGAATAAAAATAAAAACAAAAAAAATGGGCTCCTCAAGGAAAATGTGAACTGCTATGACAGACAAAACCTGGAATACATTCTGAACATTTTATACTGCATAACAGTCTTTTCCTGCAGAATTTATAAACAGCATCAGGCTCTAACACCCTGTGGCCTGCTAAAGGATAGCAGTGTCTGAAATGATTTTAAAGATACCCAGCATTGGTATATCCTGTATTGTACTGACTTATTCCTTCACTCGAGTTCATTCCCTTGTTCCATCCATACGCATCTGAACACACACAATCTGGCAGCCACTGTGCTGGTAGATAATGTTAGAATAAACATGAATAAAACATATTCTGTTGGCAAGATCTTTCTGTCCTCTGTTAGGGATAGCACAAACATTTAAAACTATTTGGTTAATTCCTGTTAAATATAGTACTGCAATGTCATTAGTTAGTGCTATTTAGGACTCACTATACATGTCAATTTTATTTCCATGAAGACACATAATTGAGGTGTCATTATGACACATCTATAGGAGGATTCTGCAATTCCGTCAGGATACAAGAACTATGGGAATGGCTCTACAGAAAAGATCTCTGCTTTGATGGAGTTTCAGTTTAAGCGAATACCATCTAACACATACCCCTTCCCTTGTGCAAATGTCTTCATTTGAATATTGACTTGGCATAGGGCAGACCTCTGAGTAATAACTCACAGTGGGAGTCCAACCATGTTTGAGTTTTATAGATTATAATGGACACGGTACACTTCTTTTTTAGGAAATTATATTTTGTTGTTTTTCCAATAGAATAAAGTTTTCTAGAATATTAATCCCAAGAAGCAAAAGGATAACATCATCAACTTATCCTTGTTCCCCTCCTTTAAGCACAATTTTTCCTATTTCATGAAAACAGGTAATATTGTGTTGCCTATTAATATTTCCCAGGATTTGTGATTTGTCTATTGTTGACTGTCTTCTAGAAAAAAACTTGGAATCCTTTGTATATCAGCAGAAATTCACAAGATAAGCACTTACAAGAAAGATATGTAACATCTCAAAATTATTTTTTTGCTCTCCTCTACACACACACGCACGCACACTAATTAAGTTTACTTTGTAAACCCTAAAGGACTTAATGTTGCTACTTTAATTGAACCCAAACATCTTTTAGCTAAAAGAGTTGGATAGCTTTCAAATAGTACGCTATGCAAAATTTGTCAGAATAAATTCTTGGAACTCTCATGGTAAACAATATAATCATCCCGAGACCACTTTTCCTGTGTAGATTAGAAGTCAAGCCTGTTTGCCGTAAGGTTTGTTTTATATTGATACAGACAGTAAATTTTTACCAACATTTGATAAGTTAGATATTTAATGTAAAAGGATATTTTACATAAAAAGTCCCTTGGCAAATCAGAAGATCTGACTACAATGGGCACATATTTTTGTAATATAACAATTGCCTCTGTTTAGTAGGAAGGTTATTTTTCCAGTTAGTTTCCACATATCCCTGTTTTGTGGATTCTGAGTCAATTACCACATACCATTTTATATCTGGCTGGATTCATTCTTAATTCCTTTCTCTGATCTTTTAGGCATTTGTGGTATGGCCATCACCTAGGAAAGTCACAAGATGTCACCAAGATTTTATTTTATTTTTATTTTTTCAAGATTTTAGATAATAGAATGTCTTAATATCTGAATTTTCACACATTCCAGTGTTTATTTTTTAGTCAAAATGTTGATCTTCTCTCTTGAAACTTTCTAGTTTATTTACATTCTTTCCCTTTAACTTTAACTTACGTTTTTATTACACAGACAAGATTCAAACAGAATTTTATGGAAGAGTCTTCTCAATGCCCTATGATTTCACACGCAGGCTTTAAACAATACCAGAAACTTAATGTTACTAAGAATCTCCTTTCACTACCAAGAGTTCCGTATTCCAAATATATTATTCTGATTTCATTCTTATTTTCTTTTTTTTTAAAGATTTTATTTATTTATTTGACAGAGAGAGACAGTGAGAGCAGGAACACAAACAGGGGGAGTGGGAGAGGGAGATGCAGGCTTCCCGCTGAGCAGGGAGCCCGATGTGGGGCTCGATCCCAGGACCCTGGGATCATGACCTGAGCCAAAGGCAGACGCTTAATGACTGAGCCACCCAGGCGCCCTCATTCTTATTTTCTTTACATATGATGAATAAAACCTTCTTCGTGAAGAATTGAGATTTAGTTACTATTTTGCCAAAGGGTTTTGATGATGAAAAAGATTATTTAGGTTGCCTATTAATGTAAAAGTCAGTACAAGAACAAAATCTGCTACATAAAGGTTTCACTCTGTTTTGCCTTCAGGATTTTGTTGCACAGCATATAAATATGTTGATACATTATCTGATAAAATTGCTCTTTGCAATCATACAAATTAATAGAATAGATGTATTATTTTTATCAAGTAGTAGAAGCAAGTACCCTCCTGGGAAATAGGACTTATCTCTGAATTGAAGCAATTAAAACTCTGCCATTGAACCATACAACCTTAGCCTTGTGAGGTTATTTAAAAATAGCTTCTGGTCATATGAAATACATTTTTAATGAGATGCATAGAGAGATGGAATTACTTAAGGGTATAATGCCTCGATGGTAAACATTATTTTGAATTCCTGTTAAAGTATATACCACATCAAAAGTAATCCATTATTCACTTCTAATAGGAAAGTTATACTTGCACTACTGTCTGGGCTTTCTAGAGTAGGAGTTCATGGTTTTCCAAGAAAAGAACGTACTGTGTTTCATGATTTACTCTTGATATGAATTTCCATTCTTTTATAGTTACATATGAGTGAATTTTAATTTATGAGTTATATGTACAAGTTGTCTTTATACACTTTTAGGAGTGTGGCTATTGATAAACTTTAAGAAAAAAATGTATAACTTGTCAAACATCTAAGGATATTAGTGATATCCCAATTATCCTGTCAGTATTCTAGACCATAAAAATATCTCGATTAAGAAATATATGTTGTTTAATACATTCTGAAAATGGGTACACTGGATTGTATTTTTCTTAAAGACACTAGAATCATATATGCACTTAATGATACAGATACACGTGACTTTTATGGGAATTTTATTGCAAACATTTTACATCCATGGCAATAGAAAATATTTTTATATCATAGAGAAAATAAGGAAATATAATGCTATCTGTACCCTATATTGTATTGGCGTAATACTAATTATTTTGAGGAGATAATATCATATTGTACTACATTAACTCAGAAACAGTCTTCTGGAGGTTAGATTGCACGGATCTGAAAAAACATGTTAACAAATGAATAATCATACGGTACATCTGTATCTTACTCCTTGGATTCTTGCCAAGAGATCTTTGGGGAGGTGAGGTGTGATGGTTAGTTTCATAGGTCAATTTTCTGGATATTTGGCTAAACATTGTTTCTGGGTCTGTATGCGACGGTGTTTTCAGATGAGATTAGACTCAGCTGGTAGACTCAATAAAGCAGTTTGCTCTCCCCAGTGTGAGTGTACGTGGCCCAATCTGTGGAGGATCCAAAGAGAACAAAGAGGCAGAGAAAGGAAGACTTGACCCTTCCCGCCGGATTGCCTGAGCTGGGGCGTGGATTCTGACCTGTCCTCCACGTTCTCGTTCTCAGGACCTCGGACCCAGACTAAAAGGTACACCACAACCTCCTCTGGTTCTCAGACCTTCAGATTTGAACTAAATTGTACAATCGGCTTTCCTGGATCTCAGTTTGCAGATGGCAGATTGTGCGACATCTCAATGTTCACAATTGCATGAGCCAAGTCCCTGTACTAAATCTCTTCCTATATGTAAATCCTATTGGCTCTGTTTTTCTGGAGACCCTTGCCTAATACATGAGATAAATACTGCCAATGGGTAAACATATTCTTTCTCTGTTCCCTGAGTTGAGAGTAAATGGTGAGAATTCAACTGGGGGTAAAAAAAAATATGAAAAATATTTCAACTAATTATGCCAATAGCTCTAATTATCATCTATTGTATATATTTTGTGTATATGTATATATTTACATGCTTTAAGGAAATCCTGCTGCATATTTATTATCAAGAGTCAGTGAGATGATTTTCGCTAGCAAATAGAACTGTCACAGTCTAATCTAATAATTATCTCAATATTTAACTTTAGGTTTTTTCTTTATGTGTTTGCTTAAATAAATTTTTAAAAATCTGAGGAAGGCATTCCCTATGGTTACTTCTCTCAGAAGAATTACCTATCCTTTTAT
Source organism: Callorhinus ursinus (assembly GCF_003265705.2). Taxonomy (NCBI): domain Eukaryota; kingdom Metazoa; phylum Chordata; class Mammalia; order Carnivora; family Otariidae; genus Callorhinus; species Callorhinus ursinus. Next base: position 40,255,117 of record NW_027397064.1, on the reverse strand, counting down.
TTAAAAGCCATATTATTTTGTGAGGCCTCACTAATCTAGATGCCTGGTTTTCTCTAGACTTCCTGCTTCTGTGCTATACCCCTTACTCCCACTGCCTCACATGTTGTCAGTTTATAATTTAAATATTTGTCAGACCTTCCAAGACAGACAGTCACTCTTTTTTTTTCTTCCTTTTGGTTTTTGATATAATTGTGATCAGTTCCAATTAACTAGACATTTAAGAATAGTACCATAATTGTGAAAGTCAGAGTTACATTTAAATGATAAAGAGCATCACTGCATTTTAGTCTTTTTGTGATGAAACTAGAAAGCAGTGCTCTGCATTGGTAATCCTATTGGGATACCATGAATTAAAGATTTAAAACATTTTCAGGGCCACAGTTTCAAATGATCTTCTCATGCAGAGCACTTTTGGTGTAAGCAAAGAATTCCTTAATTGGTACAAATTGGAGTGTAGCAACTAAGGAATTCTCTTAGCTTTTTGTAAATTTGGAAAATAGTATGTGTTCAAAGAGCAGTCTAAAAAAGAATTCCACTGACAAAAACTAATGATGTAATGTATGGTGATTAACATAACAATAAAAAATTTAAAGGAAAAAAAAAGAATTCCACTGAAACAGTAACGAAAGGTATCTCTCAAATGGATAGGGATGAATAAAAGGAAGCAGAAAAGAGAAAGCTAAGGGCAAAGAGAGTTTAATAGATTATGGTTTCTTACAACTTAGCCCTTTGCGATGTGACTGTCACTATTCTGCCAACAAGTGGGGTCTAACTCTTCTCTGGAATCTGGGCTTGATCATGTGACTTACTTTGGCTAATGAGGCATTTGTGAATATGACACATGCAGAGACATGGGAAATTCTTGCTTATTGGTACATGCCTTTTCTTGTTGCTTCTGGAACACAGCCATCGGTGCACACCCTTTTTTGTTGCTTTGGAACACAAGTGTGATGTGAATAAATCTACAGTAGCCAGTTAGATGCTTGGTATGTGTGACCCAGTTGCCCCAAAGCCTAAGTCAGCTGCCAGTTCATCTACCAGCAGACTGAAGCTGAATTAGTGAGCCAAGGCAAGAGCGGCTAACAAATGCCAAGCTGAGCCCAGATCAAATTTCCCACCTTCAGCACCATGACCTAATAGATATTTATTGTTTTAAGCCAGCAGTTTGGGGGTTGTTTACTATGCAGCAAACCTAAGTGATAGAGATGGAATCTTTTTTTTCCTGTTTCTTTCTTTTATCTGTATTGAATTGAATTTGGCAAAAATCAGAGGACCAGCGAAGCTATCGGAAAGTCATCCAGTATTTTTATTTTATTTTTAGTTCCTTCACTCATAACCATGCCTGAACAATTTGAATCCTATTTCTTAGCAATATTACTGAAAGAATCCCAGGAAAAATCATAATATACTTGGAAGAAAAATTTCCAATTGATTAAAAAGGTAATATGTATCCCATTTTAAAAATCGCTTTACACTGTAAGAGCAGAGACACAAGGGAGAATAATCAGAGCAAAAAGTCTATAATACTACTAAACTAAAAAAATAGGCGGATAGCAATATAAAGTGTAGTTAACATGGTTAGACTTAGATAAAGATCAAAGATCTTTTCTAAGATAAAATCATCATTTTGGAAACACAGACAGGTAGTAGATGGAAATACCTGGTAAGTAAAAATACCAAAAGAGACCTAAGCAAACACAGTAGACAGTACATTAGACTTTTAAAGGCAATGAAAAAAATAAAACTTTTGATATTGGTTTCAAATGTGTGTTCAGGAACAGACAAAGTGGAGGAAGTTATGAAAAGATTTTCAAATATGACTAAGGAATTAAGGTATTAATTTATGAAGAAGGATTAAAGGATATAAATGCAATGATTGGCTAAAGGTAACTGGATGGAAACAGGATGGCTGTCTCCAAACTTACGAAAGGCACAGGGATACTTTTTAAAAAAAAGTTTTCATATTTATTTCAGCACTCAGAACTCTTTGAAAACTTCGATCTATATTATATTAAAAATTAAGCAACTTTTCTCCATATACAGGAAAGTATATTACATAGAAAAAAATTTAATGAAATATATTTATTGGTCCTAAAAGATGAACAGAAAGATCATATATTTAAAATTCCAAACTGGGGGTAGGTGGTGATGATAGTAACAATCACTTACTATTTTTGATTATAGCACAAAATAAGTTATATAAATGCTGCCATTTGATATATTTATCTCCACAGTTGGCTTCCCAAAATATTTGCAATTGCATTCGATAGCACACATATAAATTAAAACCAAATAAATTAGAAATACAATATCAAAACATGGTGCACTAAAAATCTTAGTTAAGGGGCACCTGGGGGGCTCAGTCAGTTAAGTGGCTGCCTTCGGCTCAGGTCATGATCCCAGGGCCCTGGGATCGGGCCCCGCATCGGGCTCCCTGCTCAGCAGGGAGCCTGCTTCTCCCTCTCCCTCTGCCTGCCTCTCTGCCTACTTGTGCTCTCTCTCTATCTCTCTGTCAAATAAATAAATAAAATCTTTAAAAAAATCTTAGTTAATATAATTGCTGTAATTAAGCATTAAATCTACCTCTGAGCTTCCTGTGATCCAAAGCAACACTTCTGAAATGCCGGGTTATATGATGTAGTCAGATGAGGCAAGCCTATTCATCAGAAGAGATAAATAAAATAACAGTGAAGTCAGAAAATCCAGAAAGAAAGTTCTTCATGCCTCCTCTATATATCTGTTTCTGATTTTATTGGAGTTTTATTCTAACACCTAGGAAAACTACTTAGCATTCTCAGCCTCATTTTCCTGGTCTGTAGAATGACAGTTATTGGAGTTATTTTATCTCAGGCAGATGTTTTTGGGTAGTTCTTTGATGCTGTAACTTGAACTCCAATGAGAATAGTTCCAACTCAAGTTAATAAAATATCCTTATTTGCAATGTGCCCTGCAACATTTTTTATTATTTATTTTCCACAATAACAGCAGAGGGAACTTTCAAACTCAAATACCACTGTGATAAATATTAAACCATATCAGTCTACTGGGGAAAAAGCAAAAATAGCAAAACTTAGTGGGGGGATGTAGAAATTCCCCTATAATTTAAGGTAGAGATGATAAATTAGATTTCATCAGAAAAGTACAGGAACCACAATTAGGCAATTAGAATACTCTGAATATGTGAATTGTGTACTCAGAGACCAAAACAGAACAATTTAGAAAAAATCTGGGAACAGTAAGAGCCTTATTCATATTTCTCAATTTGCCTTTACTGGCCACTTGCTGTTATGATGATTTATGATTGGTTTCTATTCTGACTTGACATTGGGAAATGTCACTCATAGCAGTGACAAGAGCTTCCACAGGGTCTATGCTGCCCAATCAAGGTGATGACATCATTCTTGTACAATCAACTTGCTCCTGGTTGCTTGCCAGTTTCCTTGCTGTCTTTTCATTGCCATGGTCATCATCATGAGTTATAAGCCTCTTACCAATAATTTGGATGACCTCAATTTCTTTCCACATTCTTCTTTAGTACATGATATGTTCATTTTACTTTTTAACATCTTTCACATATTAGCAAAGTAGTCATTTAAAATGCATGCAGGGCTAGAAAGTAAATTACCAGGGTAAAGGGCATTTCAAGATGATTGAAAATATGCCTCACGAGCTGTTGCCTTTTCTGTTTCACAGAGTTACTGAAAAAGTGTTAGAAATGCGATTTCACAGGTAAATATGTATGTGCCAAATGCGTGCTTTTGATTTAATGTACCTTTATTTAATGTTTTTATATCATTTTTTATTATAACAAAACCTGAAGATAACATAGCATTGGAGGATTTAATGCCTTGACAAATTTAAAGTTCTCAAGCACTCATTTGAAGTTTTATATGTAAGATTCCATTGAAAATTTGAGGCCTTTTTCATGGTTTGCTGATATTCTTTAATCTGTTGTTTACAGATGGTATGTAATTTCACATGTATCTTTCCGTATGTTACCTGAACATATGTATATCTTCCAGTACATTTGATAGAATAAAAAAAAAAAGTTGGAATTTAGATTTTGGAAAGCAGTTTACCCAGTCATGGCCACGGTTACAATGGTATAAACTTTATTAGTGACTATATATTTTTAATACTTTTTTATTAAGTTACTTCTACTTTTCTTCTTTGAAAACTTCGTTCTGCAAACCTAATGTAATGTGTTAAACATGTTCCACTTTCTTGTGCTTTTTGTAAGTTGAGATATTCTAAAATATGATTTCCTCCTTTTCTCAAACAATGCAGTTTCAAGGGTTGTCAATGGATAGACCAAAAAATAATTTGAACCTAAGAAAAGTTCCCCAAATTAATATATTTTATTAAGGTATATTTATGACCATTTTATCCATTAGTTAATTAGACACAGATCTGGAACAAGCCTTTGGAAAAGCAGGCCAAACAGGGTATAGTTTTAGGGACACTGACAAGGGCCCTTACAGCAACATATCTGTACGGCGATTATTTCTTCCTGCAGCTTCATCCCTTTGGTTTTAGGCCTCTGTTCAAAAGCAAATAATCCTGTATGAGTTGTAATTCAGATATTTTATTAACTGAGAATTTCTTCCAACCAATACCTAATTCCAGCTCTGGGTATATGGGAGTCACTCTTTCCCTTATAGTGTCTCCCTTTATCTTCATATTAACCAGGCATTATTTTACTCTTTTTGCAACAGAGCAGACTGATTCTCAAAGAGTTCAAAGAATTGATGTAACATTTCCATGTTTATCCGGTTAGAAATTGATGCCATTGGTGTCCCTGGGGCTCTTTAGTACTGCACAGAAAGGTAGTAGCAAGAGGGATGGAGAAGGCATGGGGTTGAGAAACACAGACAAGAGATGCTGCGAGGGCTATGGGAGAGTAAGAAGGTTTCAAAGATACAAACTTTTAGCTCTGCTCTAATGTGATAGGTGTCACAGGTGCAATCTCTGTGAATTTGTCAGGTTCTATTTTTACCTCATATAACAGAGAGTATTATACCGCTAGAATCCTGGGTTCAGAGGAGAAAATCAACAGTGGACATTAAACTCTCTGCGCTGCATTAAAAATTATCATAACTGATTTTAAAACTACACTTTTTGTCATGATACACTCAATAAAATTTCTGATGACTATAGTAGAGGAAGTAAATGTGTTACTTCCTATTAGCACACATTCTCAGATGGCCACACTGTACTTTAACAGAAGGAAAAAAGAAACATACGGTTCTCTGTAAAAATGTATACAATTTCTGGGCAGCAGACCTTACACTAGCAATAGTGTTGCCTTCAGAATGATATGCCAGATAGTTTTATGCAAGTGAATTAAGGTAAAAGAGAAAGTATATATCAGTCTGAAAGGAATCTGTCCATTAAAAATCTGTCAAATGGCGGTTTTGTCTAGACTCCCACTAAATTATGGCAAATTATAGCAACTGTTAGCAACCGCAGTTTTATGATGAGTTTAAATATTTTCTCCCTCGCAAAAGGTCTTAGAAGTTTGACATATTAACGCTCTATTATATATCAACTGAAACATCACAAAGTGCAGATTACAATGAATTTAGCTTTATACAGTCACAACATTCCATCTTCAAAGGATTGATCTCGTTCATCTTCCCTGATGAGGTACAAACACACCTTTTTTACCTCATTTCAATAGAACAACTATTTTTAACCTACAGTCCACAGATGAACTTTGAGTGCCCTGAACTTTTATGCAAAATTTTAGATGCATTAGCCCACGTGAATTTTTCTGAGGAGAGAATCAAAATTTGCCCATGATTTTTAAGAGGATTGCAACTAGTCTTTATATAAACTGTGTGGAAATAAAAATACAATTTTATTTGGCTTCCTATTTCTTTATTTAATCAGCACTTTTCCTTTCTGTTGGTACATATTAATTATTGTCACTTTATATAACAAAGAGTAGATAGGATCCCAGATTCTAAGAACTATTAACAAGCTTTTCTGAAAATACACTTAAAAAAATCTGTATTTGTGATATCTCTTCTACAGATTAGACAAATGGATGGAATCAGGTTTTACTCATATGAAGTAGATTTATTTCCAACAATGAAATACCATTTGCCAATCCAAGATTCACTGCCACTTCAGAAGATGGTTTTCAGTTTCTTAAATATGTCCTGAAATTCTTTGGAGTAGCTTATGTTTTAGTGCCAGGGTAAGGGAAATGGGAGAGTCCAATGAAATTTCAGCAGAGTAATCTTTGATTTTTTTTTCATTTTTTGCATAATTGTCACTTTTTAAAGGCATTCTTGTATTAACTACTAACACCACTCTAAGCCTTTTTATCTCTGGTTTTAGTCCTGATTGGTGGCAACCGACCTTACATTTTAGAATAAATCTGAATTACAGCTAGGTACAGAATTAATCTTTCTGTTGAGAAGCAATGTTTTACTTATACAATTACTCTGCGAGAAGTAATATTTAAAATGATTCTTCTAGGACCATTCATCCTAGTTGTCATATACCCCAAATTTAATTTTCTTAGTCTTTCTTCTGTTCCTAACTTAATTGACACTCTTACAAATAACTCCACTTCCCAAAGACTGACAACTTGGGAATATGAAGAGCTGATTAGAATAAAAAGTATTTCCCTCTTTATATTTTGAGGAATTTTCTAGTCTAATAAGCTATCAGTTGAGACAGTGAGGATTATAATTAAAGTTAAATAACACGATTTGCTACAACTTCCGATTTCCTAATTGACATTTCAAATAGCTAAGTGAACATCAAAATGTCACATTCTAAGTTACCGCATGCAGAATACTTAAAATGTCAACAACAAAGATAAGGAAAATTTTCCCTTGCTCTCATCCATCTCTTCTATTTGGTAACCCAAGAAGTCTTGGAATATATTTTAAAAGTTATGGCACCTGGGCTTTAATATAATACAAACCATCTCATTAAATACAAACACCAGCTAGGTTTTATTCTAGCACAGAAAGTGGCTGAACAAACTGTCCATAGAATTGACAATGTCATTCTTTCTCAGAGCCAGAGTACAAACAAGATTTTACCAAATTATTTCTTTGACCTTTCAAGGACCTGTTGTTAGAATCTTCTGTGCTTTGCAAGGCAGAAATAACAGACTGTTATGCAACATTTTCAATATTCTTCTAAAGGGAAAAAAGAACAAGAGGAAAAAGAGAAATACATTTCGATATATCTATAATAATGACCTATGAATTGAGTGCTTTTATTCATTTTGATTTTAAAGAAAGAAAATTGATGCTTATGGGCATCAGCTAGTAAACTCAAGGTAGGATTTGAATCCAGGAAATTTAGGTTTAGAAACCAGGTTCTTAACAAACTGAGGGTTGCTGGAGGGGGGGTGAGGTGGGAGGGTTGGGGTGGCTGGGTGATAGACATTGGGGAGGGTATGTGCTATGGTGAGCGCTGTGAATTGTGCAAGACTGTTGAATCACAGATCTGTACCTCTGAAACAAATAATGCAATATATGTTAAGAAAAAAAAAAGAAGAAGATAGCAGGAGGGGAAGAATGAAGGGGGGTAAATTGGAGGGGGAGATGAACCATGAAAGACTATGGACTCTAAGAAACAAACTGAGGGTTCTAGAGGGGAGGGGGGTGGGGGGATGGGTTAGCCTGGTGATGGGTATTAAAGAGGGCACGTTCTGCATGGAGCCCTGGGTGTTATGCACAAACAATGAATCATGGAACACTATATCAAAAACTAATGATGTAAAAAAAAAAAAACTAATGATGTAATGTATGGTGATTAACATAACAATAAAAATTTAAAGATTTTAAAAAAAAAGAAACCAAGTTCTTAACCATTAGGCTGTACCGTCTCTCAATATGTAATTGTTCAAATATGACACGTGAGTTGTATAAGGTTTTATTTGACATTTTTACTAGAAACATATTTATGAATTTATATTTACAAATTATTTAGATTATTGCTGACCAATTTTGTAGCTATGAACACAAAAGAAATCTTTTTAGCTGAGACACCTGGGTGGCTCAGTGAGTTAAGCATCTGCCTTTGGCTCAGGTCATGATCCCAGGATCCCGAGATGGAGCGGCACATCAGGCTCCCTGCTCAGTGGGGATCTTGCTTCTCTCTTTGTTCTGTTCTAAAAACAAATAAAAATTCACAAATATTTTAGCCAGATCACTCTAAAGATAATTATTTGATTAAAATTCTAAGAAAACTAATGGAGTAACAAAGAGAGAAAAGTCCTCTATGTTAGGAAAAAAATAAATTTAAAAATTTAAAAATTATAAAGTCACAAACTGTTGGTTAACAGAGGAAAGGTGGGCAGGGGGGTGAGTTAAATAGGTGATGAGGATTAAGGAGGGCACTTTTGACGCGCACTGGGTGTTGTATGGAAGTGTTGAATCACTATGTTGGACACCTGAAACTAATATAACATTTCATGTTGACTAACTGTAATTTAAATAAAAGAAGAAGAAAGAAGAAAAGGGAGAAGGAAGAGAAGAGGAAAGAGGAGGGGAAGAAAAATGTGGGGTAAAATAGGAGAAGGAGGGAAGGAATAGAAGCAATATAACTAAAGAGAGAGGAGATAAGAGAAAAAGAAAAGAAGAAAAAAGAACAATATAATTAGGCTAGTGACAGTAGAAATAGATCTGACATTGTATTTTGTATCTCTCTAAAACACTAATGACATAATACTTAAGATGTAACTTACATATCTAGCTTTGTTATTGAAAAAGGAAGGTAAAATGTATCATAAATAATCTGCATAGCATGAAATTATGAGGTTTGACGGAAAATTATTTTTACATAGAAGTTTTTTGTGCCATATCATGTGATATATATAAACTATAGATATATATAGTTTAAAGGCTTTGGCTGAGGTGAGACCATTTTTAAATACTAAAATTTACATTAGAATCCCAAATGTGTAAATGCATCCTATGTACTTGGTATATACCTATTATATTGCCCTTTTGAAAAGTTTTCAATGTATCAGTGCCCAGTGTTTCAGCTCTTAATAAGAACACAAGATAAATCTACACTACTCTATTCCATATTACTAATTAATCATGAAACTATGTAAAAAAGCAATGATTTTAATGTTACATACTTTGAAAGAAATGGAAATACATGTCAAAGAATGTATTTTTTCGTATAAAAGATAAGGTAAATAGTATCTCAACTGTTAAAATATTTTACAGCTTTGAAGCTAGTATCTATATATTTACTCCATTCACATGGCCATTTTATGTTAAAAAAAAAAGAAATGTTGACTCAGTGTTTTACTTTACCAAGAATATTTGCTTGTTTCAGTTCCTGCCATTGCTCTACCTAGTCACCAAAGTTAGGCGTCAGCAATCTGATTTTCTTTATACATGTATTAATCCAGTCATCTAGTTCCAGGCAACTGAAATCTGTCTTCAACTTATTTAGGCAAGATTGATATTTTAATACAATTGTAGTTACCAAGAACTATGGGCTTATATTACTTTCCAACTTCCCTTGCCCCCAATCTATGTTACAATTTTGGAAAAAAACAGAGGAGGCTGTTATTTGGCTTGGTGTGTCTTGTATATGAACCTTCAAATATGATAGTGGCAAGAAGGTTAGGAATTATGACTGGTGGATCATTTGTCTATACTTTGATCATTACTATAAAAGAATATCATTGACTGGAATTAAAATAAAAAATAAAAAGTCTAAAGAAAAGGAAAGAAGGAAAGGAAAGAAAGAAAAAGAAGAAAGAATGTGGTTGAAGAAGTGGATCTCTAATTAACTCACAATCTGGTAAGAATAATGATACCAGAAAAAGATGTAGCTATAGAAGAAACAAAATAAAACAGAACAAAATATCCCCAGTATGCTTACCTGTTGCTTAACAAAAATTCCTCCATTTCTTTCCAGCTCTTTCCAGTTATAAAATTGTAATTTTATAACTTACTTAGCATATTTTTTCTGTAAAAAAATAAATAAACACTCCAAATTCTGTGAAAGCAGAAAAAGTTGACTCCTTTGAGTTCCTGGATCCAATCCCAACATGTATATGTTGCGGGGGGCTTCCCACACAACACCGAGCAATTCTTGGAAATCAGCAGGGTGTAACTGAGAATTGAGTCTATTATTGCACTATCTTCCTAGAGATATCATCGGACTCCACAGGTTGAGGGCTCAGTCCTACCAGACTACACTCTCCCAGCACTTCAGACACCAGCTGCAAATCCAGGTTGTCACCTGTACTTCTGGCCAAGTAGCTGTAAATCAGAGATTCCTACAACCCTCTTCTTTCTGGGGAAGAAATTTGCTGGAGTGGCTCTCAACTGAGAAACATTTCACCCACTAGTGCACCGGTTTATTATAAAAGAATATAACTCAGGAACAGCCAGATGGAAGACAGGATGAAGAAAGATATGAGGAAAATGCAGGGAGCTTCCATGCCCTCTCCCAGAGTATCACTCTTCCAGTACCTCCATTTATTTACCAGCTCAGAAGCTCCCTACACCGTCTTTTTCAGTTTTCATAAAGGTTTCATTGTATAGGCATGAGCGATTCAATCATTGGCCATTGGTGATGAAATTTAATCTCCAGGCCCTCTCCCCTCCCTGACAGGGAGTGCTGGAACTGGAAGTTCCAACTCTCTAAACACATGGGTCAGCTTGGCAACAAGCCAGATCCTTAGGTGTTTTCCAAAAGTCCCCTCATTAAGATAACAAATGATATCATTAATGCTCTTATCACTTTGGAAATGCCAAGTGTTTTAGAAGCTCTGTGCCACTAAATATATATTCTGTATTACAAATTATAGTATCTCATGGACCAAATGTATAAAATATAGAAAATAGTGAAAAATGTTAAGGATAACACAACATATGGGGGGAAAACAGTGATAAACCAGTGTGACTCTCACATAAAAGAAAATGCCCCCTCGTTCAGTCCACTGTGGGTGGTTTGTATTTTTCCCTCTAAATTTTTGGCTATCTTTAATCAAGGCTCTAGTTTCCATTGTTCATAGCATCTCCAGCAAGAAAATATAGTTTACTAGTACTATTTTACCTTTAAAAGTCCTGTTTTCTAGGAAGGAAAGAGATTTTGTTGATAAGAACATCTATCATAGTTTAAACAGATTTCCAGAAATGACAGGTACCTTATTTAGATAAGGTGACACATTACGGCTTCCTTCCCCCCTCCTTTTCTTTATACAATGAGATCTATATGGAGACAAAATTACTTTATCAGACCAAGTAAGTATCAAAGTCAGACCTCATCTTCTGAGTTTTACATTTCATATCCCCTTGAATTCATCTCCTAGCTATTTGAAGGACATTTGAAGTGGATTTCTGGTTTCTGTTGGTTACATTGAGTGATAATGCTGACTGAAATTATTTTTTGGTGAAAGGTTATTGGCAGAAAATGTAGTGCTTCTGAAATCCTGCTACAGGCTGTTAAGAATCTGGATTAAAAAAGAATGAAGTAGCTCAGAATGTCAATGTTCACTATTTAAATCAATATTTTAAATCTTTATAAAGTTCTAATTCACAATGAATTTTATATATGACATAGGGATATCCCATTCCTGGTGTTGCATTCCCTGCATAGTGCCTTTATTTGTAGAAAACAAAAACAAAAACAACCCTCAGCATTTAATCAATTAATGAAATGTGATATTACAGAGTATTTCTCCCCTCTGAATTCAATTTTCCAATTTTCCAAGTTGATGTATTCATAAGAGTTGAAAGTAATTTAGTCAAATAAATATTTAAGCATTTTATGGTATAAAATAAAAACAAAACTGATGCCTGGGAAAATTATAAAGGGAGTAAATATATAAATGCACATAATAGAAGATTATTCTCCTTCATATTAAACAATGTTGCTGCATAAAGCACACAAGAGATAAAACTCATCTTTATGTTTAGATAGAGTAGTGACCTATGTAGTCCATTGTAAGGCTTAACAAAAAGACATGCTAGGTCCAAATGACAGCCTCACTGGACTACCTTATTGTCACTGAATAAAGTTATTTTCTAATTCCTCTTAAAATGTATGGATCTTACATGGGACACCAACGATGACAATGGATTTTAATAAAATCACCCGAGATTTGCAAAGAACAGGTTTTTTTAAAGATTTTATTTATTTATTTGAGAGAAAGAATGAGAGAGAGAGAGAATATGAGAGGGGGGAGGGTCAGAGGGAGAAACAGACTTCCTACTGAGCAGGGAGCCCGATGCGGGACTCCATCCTGGGACTCCAGGATCATGACCTGAGCTGAAGACAGTCGCTTAACCAACTGAGCCACCCAGGCACCCAAGAACAGTTTTTTTTTTTTAAAGATTTTATTTATTTATTTGAGAGAGAGAATGAGAGAGAGAGCATGAGAGGGGAGAGGGTCAGAGGGAGAAGCAGACTCCCTGCTGAGCAGGGAGTCTGATGTGGGACTCGATCCCGGGACTCCAGGACCATGACCTGAGCCGAAGGCAGTCGCTCAACCAACTGAGCCACCCAGGCGCCCAAGAACAGTTTTAAAAGAAGGGAGAATGTACTACTGTTTAGTTTTTTCCTTTACCTTACATGACCATCATCATCATCATCATCATCATCATTATCATCATTCACATAGATACATAGTTTCAGGAATAAAGGAAAATAATCATCTATCTCCACTAGATGGACTTAGCCATTATCAATAGATTTTTACTATCTTTTGCTTTTAGTCTTTATGTTTTTTAAACAATCTTTCTCTTTTTTTGTTTGTTTTTTTAGAGAGAGAGAGAGAGAGTGTGGATGTGCATGGGGGGAGGGGCAGAGGGAAAGGGAGACAGAGAATCTTAGGCAGGCTCCCTGTCCAGCATGGAGCCTGACAAGGGGCCCCATCTCACGACCCTGAGATCGTGACCTGAGCTGAAATCAAGAGTTGGACGTTTAACCAACTGAGCCAACCAGGAGCCCCCTCGCTTTTTTTAAAAATATACACTTAAATAATGAAGTTTTCAAAAAAGTTAGAAGAGTATATTTAAAAGAATACAAAGACTGCCTTTCACAAATGAGCATTAGTAATACTAGATAAGCACATTTGCAGAAATTTTTCTCTATATAGATGCATTCATTGTAGAATGCATGCATTCATTGTGGGATGCATTGTGGGATGCATGGAGAGAAAGAGAAAGTATAAATAGAGAAAATAGAGATAACCCTAAAACAGAGTAAATATTGTGAAGGAGAATTAAGTATCTCTCTGCAATGAAATCTGAGGGCTTTTAAAGCCCTCTCGTTTCCTCCTATCATGTTACCCTCAATTCTTTGCTCGTTTGTTCTTTGGGTTATTATTTATATATTGTTTAAGTTTCTAATATTTGTATTTTGTCTTCTGTAATTCTCATAGATGTTTAATATCCATATTATATTTAAAATGAGTTAGTAGTCACCATTGGCCAGTTACTTGCTTTTCCATTTCTCGTTTCTGAGCCAAAACCAAGAGTTGGCCACTTAACTGAACTACACAGAAACCCTGGCATTAATAATGCTTTTGATAATTTTGAGGTCATGTTTATTTTTTCTCTACTGAATCATTGACTTTTTTTCTCATGATATTTGAAGAATTATGTCTTTAAAGTCCAAAAGACTAACAAAATTATATAACTCATTAGAGAATTTTCTAAATCAAACTTTTCTGAAATATCTATTTTTTTTCCAGCTAGAAAAACTTCTAGAATTAAATTTATATATTTCTAATTTTCTGGGTTTTATTGCCTTTTATTATTCTCAAATTTAGAGACATCAAATTTTCATACACTACATGGCTTTTTATCTAACATTTTAAGTACCTTTATAATTGCTGTCACCTCTATCTTAGACCAGCATATTGATTATGATTATCTAAGTCATTTTTTCTTTAAAAATAACTTGATTCTTGATGATGCTTATTCTGTTTCTTCCTGGTTTTAATTAATTTATTAATAATATTTATTGGTTTATTTAACCTTTCTTTAACCTCCCCCTTTCATTTTCTATACCCTTGTATATTCAATTTAATATTTATTAATTTATTCTACATAAATTATGAAAAATTCTTATTATTTCATAAGATACATTATTTTCTCTAAATTTTGAACTTTTCCTTTTGCACACTGATTGTGAATATGTGTTTAACCTAGTTTCTGTTCATAATTACATTACCAGTTCTTTTTACTTTGTTCATGTTCCAATGGCTTTGTACTGACATTACATTTACTCTGATATGATGTGGAGGATTTGATTTTGTCCTACTGAATATAAAGTTAGTTTTTCTCTTCCCTTCAGCCTAGAGATAAGAACTGGAAAATACACATTCTTTCCATTGTTTTGAATAATCTGGACTAATGCTAGATATGGAAGTAGAAAAAGAACTTGGGGAGGATAAGGGACAGAATTTAGTAATAAATGTACTTAATGTTTGTTATAAAATTTGGTTTATATGTTCTTATGGGATGTTATATATAGCATAGCTGTAGTTCACCTACAAACTAAAGTTTGTGTGTGAATATGTGTATAAATACTATTTTCACAATGGGCCGCCTTTGAGTTTTGAAACATCTCTGTTTAATGTGCAGAAACAGAGCCGTCTTTTTTTTCCCCCTACCGGGGTGAATCTATACTGTTGTCAGTTTACTTCTCTTTTAGGTTTCTTTCCTATAGCAATTTTTACCACTACTAGATATGAAAAGGAAAATATAAGTAAAAATAAAGACACCCCATCATATTTGTAGGTGATGCCAAAATGTTCTCCAAAGAGATTGTATAAATTTCCACCCCTACTAACAATACTTGAGAATTTATTTACTTTGTCCTGTATCCTAACAACATTTGACATTTTCAGAATTTTTATTTTGCAAGTCTAATGAATGTTCAATGATACTGCACTGTGGTATTAATTCATACCTTGCTGGTTACTAATAAATTTGAACATATTTTATATGTTTGTATATGTTTATCTTTAGGAAATCCATTATAAATTTTGTGTATTAATCTTTTAGTGGCTTACTTTTTTCCTATTGACATGTTGTATTTCTCAACATATTATGGATAAAAAGTCTAGTTTTTCACCTTTTTATATTGTCCTTTAATGAATACGATTATTAATTTAAATATACTCAAATTTGTCGATTCTTTATTCTTTATTATTTTTATACCTTTTGAATGTTTAAGAAATCCTACCTTGAAGTTTTAAATATATTCTCTTATAATCTAAAAGGTTTATACTTTTCTTTTTGCACTTAGGTAATTAATCCACCTGGAACATAGTGCGAGATAAGGGATTATTTTCTTTTCGATATACATAGTGTAGAGGGTTGAATTGTGCTCACCCAAGCCCCAAGTATATATGCAAGTCCTAATCCCTGAAACCTATGAATGTGACCTTATTTAGAAAAAAAGGGGCTTTGCACATGTAATTAAGTTAAGGATATTGAGATGAGAACATTCTGAATGAGTCTGATGCTTAAATTTAATGACATGTTATTTTAAGAGAAGAGAAAGGAGAAAACACACAAAGGGGAAGGCCATGTGAAGACAGACAGAGACTGGGTTTGTGCTGCCATAGGCAAAGGACACCTGGAGCCAACAGACACTGGAGGACAAAGGAAGGATCGTCTTCTAAGCCTCCGGAAGGAGTGTGGCCCTACCAAGCCCTTCTCTCTTAAGCTGTAAATTTGTGGTAATTCATTATGGCAACTGTAGAAAACTCATAGATACCTAATGCCCCAGCACCATTATTGAAAAGTCCACCTTTTCCTTACACTTATCTATATTTGTCAAATATCAAATGCCTTTAAGTGCATGAATCTGTTCCTCTTCTGTCCAACACCTCTAGTCCTCATGCATAACATGATGTCTATGTACAAGATCACAAAGGATTGACAAAAATCTCCTAGAACTAATAAAGCAATATAGCAAAGTCAGAGGAAGCAAGATTTGATAGAATGATGGTTGCTTAGTGATGTCTATGTCCTAGCCCCTGGTACCTATTATGTTACCTTAAGAAAAAAAAAAGACATTGAAGAGGTAATTAAATTGTTTTTTTTTAAAGATTTTATTTATTTATTTGACAGAGAGAGAGAGAGCACAGGTAGGCAGAGCGGCAGGCAGAGGGAGAGGGAGAAGCAGACTCCCTGCGGAGCAGAGAGCCTGATGCGGGGCTCGATCCCAGGACCCTGGGATCATGACCTGAGCCGAAGGCAGACGCTTAACAACTGAGCCACCCAGATGCCCCTTAAATTAAGTTTTTTAAGATAAGAAAATTATCCTGGATTATCTGGCTGGGCCCAATACAATCACAAAGGACCATATAAGAAAGAGGCAGGAGGGTCAGTCTGAGAAATGACATATGATGATGAAAGCAGAGGTTAGAGAATGGGAGAGAAATTCGAAAATGTAACACTGCTGACTTTAAATACAGCGGAAGGGGCCCCAAAATATCAAGGAACAACTGGACTTTGAAATCTATACATATATAGACCATGTATGACAGCACTCACACGAAGACTGAACTCTAAAAAATAATGTGTGTATGTGAGAAACGTAAAATTCTGATGGAAGAAACCAACAAACACTTGAATAAATGGAGAGCTATTCCACAATCATAGAATAGAAGATTCAATATTGTTAAGAGGTAAATTCTTTCAAACTTTATATATAGATGTTACACAGTTCCAACCAAAATGCTAGCATGTGATTATGTAGATAACAACAAACTGTTTCTAAAGTTTATGGGAGAAAAAAGACCTAGAATACCCAACACATTACTGAAGAAGGAGAATAAAATTGGAGGACTCCCCTATGCAATTCTTAGTCTTGCTATGTTGCTGCCTAATCAAGAGAGTATGATACTGGAAAGAATATAGACACATAGATCAAAGGAACACAATAGAGATCTCAGAAACAGACCTGCACAAAGATAATCAACTGATTTTTGACAAAGGAGCAAATACAATGGTGAAAGGATGGTGTTTTCAATAAATAGTGCTGAAGCAATAAGATGTCCACATGCAAAAAAAAAAAAAAAGAACCTAGAAACAGATATTATATCTTTCACCAAAATTAACTCAAAATGGATGATAGACTTAAACATAAAATGCAAAATTATAAAACTTCCAGAAGAAAACATAGAAAAAGTTCCTATGATTTTAGTTATAATCTTTTAGGTACAGGGCTAAAGGCATGACTGATGAAAGAAATAGTTGATATGTTGGACTTTATTAAACTTAAATCTATTTTTTGAAGGATTCTGATGAAAGAAGGAAAGACAAGCCATGGACAGGTAGAAAATATTTCAAAACACACATCTGATAAAGGGCTGATATCCAAAATATTAAAAACAAAAACAAAAACATTAAAACAAGAATAATGACACCGGCAGCTCAAATTAAAAACCTGTATAAAAAACCAGAACAGACACTTCAGCCAGGAAGATACACAAATGGAAACTAAGCATTTGAAAGGGTGCCAAATACCATGCATCACCAGGAAATAGAAGTTAAAACAATGAAATACTACCACACACCTATTAGAATGGCTATAATCTCAAATGTGATATTATAAAATGCTAGTAAGGATGTAGCACAATAGGAACCTTCATACATTGCTGGTGGGCTTGCAAAATTTTATATTCACTTTGGAAGGTAGTTTGGCAGTTTTGTACAATGCTAAATGTAATCTTACCATGTAATCCAGCAATCCCACTTTTAGGTATTTACCCAATTGATTTGAAAACTTATGTCCACACAAATAGCTGCACAGAAATGCTTATGGCAGCTTTATTAATAATGACCCCAAACTAAAAGTAACCAAAATGTTTTTTTTAAAGATTTTCCTTATTTATTTGAGAGAGAGCACGAGAAGGGGGGAGAAGCAGAGGGAGAAGAAACAGGCTCCCCACTGAGCAGGGAGCCAGACATGTGGGGCTTGATCCCAGGACCCTGAGATTATGATGTGAGCTGAAGGCAGACTCTTAACCATCTGAGCCACCCAGGTGTCCCCCAAGATGTCTTTCAGTAGATGAGTGGATAAACACATTGTGATTCATCCACACAATGGAATATTATTCAATGATAAAAAGAAATGATTAAGCTACAGAAAAATGTGGATGAGCCTAAATGCATATGCTAAGTGAAACATCAGTGAAAAATGATCAATGATTCCAATAATATGACATTCTTGAAAAGGCAAAATTAATACAGACTACAAAAATATCAATCATTGTCAGACTTTCAGCGGAATGGGAGGGAGGGTTGACAGGTGAAACAGGAAATATGTAGGATGGCGAAACAATCCTCCAATGTATGTGACACATTTGTCAGAATCATTGAACTTTGCAGAACAAAGAGCAAAGTCAATGCAGGCACACATTTAAAACAATCATGTAGGGAGTTGGGGAAGTCCAAGAATTGAGTGCAGAATATACCAAAGCAGTCTGACTATAGCACAAATGTATGAAACAATCTCACTAAAGAAGATGAAGGGGGAAGTTGCTGATCAAAGTAACTTTGAATATGAGTGGAGTTTGTAAAATGATAGGCCAAAGAAACTGCACCTAAGCATTATAATCTAATTGATAAAGTTGCATCTGACAGAAGTATGGGTTAAAAATTCTAATATTTTTATATGTGTATATTGAAAATGAACAATTAAGTAAATGGATGGCAGACTGTAGAAATCAGGTTTCATTCTTTGAGTGGGAGTTTACAGATAATTAAGTGGAGGAGGCTAGAAAGAGCCATGTTTTATTTAAAAACAAAATGACGTGTTTTTCCCCTTATTTGTATATTAGTTCCTATCACAGAGTAAGAATTTCTTCTAAACTTAGTGGTTTAAAACAATATCTATTACCCCACAGTTTTTGTGGGCCAGTTATCTAGGTGCGGCATATTTGAGGCTTAGAGCTCAGCATCTCCCACAAGGTGTCAGCAGGGCTGAAATCATCTCAAGGCTCACTGGGGCAAAATCTACTTCCAGGCTCACTGTGTGGCGGCTAGCAGGATTCAGTCTCTTTAGGGTTTGAAGTAAGGATCTCAGTTCCCTACTAGCTTTTGGCTGAAGGCTACCCTCAGTTCCTTGCCACACTGATATCTCCACAGGGCAGCTCACAACATGGCAGCTTAAGTATGTTAGATGTAACCCTGGATTACTACATCTATATGTATGTGATTCCCAGTTCACTTGTGTTAAAAAAAAATAGAGCAAGTTATTATATATGTTGTTTTTAAACAGAAACTCAAATGCTATACTCTGTCTAAATTTGCATATGATTAAATGAACCTATGAAAAATTGTTAAAAGATACACATCAAAGTGTAAATATTGATCAAATTGGGCTAATTTTCAATGTTTTTCTTAATTGAATGATGGATATTGCATGTTAAAATTCTAGAGATTCTCATAATGTTATTTTCTCCCAGAAGGATTTAATTTTCTTATTGCAGTCAGATAATTTATTCATTCATAATCCTGATCTAGTAGAGGTTGGTCTGCTTCTGATTTGCTCTTACTTCTAGGGGGTAACTTTCTGGTGTCATCCTTGATTTGTTCTAAGACTCACTCCATTCAAATCCTTTTTTTTTGTTTTTTTTTTACAACACGTTGAGGGTATTGCACTCTTTGTTTATGTTTTAATATTAGTTTTCTATTGTGGCATAAAAGTTACCACAGACTCAACAGCTTAAATAATACACATTTATTCAACAGTAAGAAATCAAATTACCCAACCAGATTATAGGCAAAAGATCTGAAGAGACACCACACCAAAGAAAATACAGAGATGGTAAATAAAAATAATGGCTACCCAAAGATAGCCATTTCCTACTTCATGAAATCTGTAAATATGTTTCCTTATTTGGCAAAAGAGATTTGCAAATATGAATAAATTAAGGATCGTGGGATGGGGAGATTAGTTTAGACTGCCTGGGTGGGATCAATGTAATCACCAGTCTTCTCAAATACAGGAAGGCCGGGGTGTCAGAGTCAGAGAAGGGGATATGAAAGCGATGTGATTGCTGACAGAGATCATTACCTAAGGAATGTGGGTGGCTTCTAAAAGCTGGAAAAGTCAGGGAAATGGATTTCCCTCTAGAGCTCCCAAAAGGAATGCAGCTTGGCCAACACCTTAATTTTAGCCACATAAGGCCCGTTGTAGACTTATTTCCAGAACAAGAAGATAACAAATTTATGTTTTTTTAAGTTACTATATTTGTACGAATTGGTTACAAAAGCAGTAGGAAATGCATGCATACTTTCTCCAGGATCTTGGAGCCTCAAGCCCTGCTTTTCTTCATATCTTTCAGTCCCAGTCTCTTCCTCTCTCTCTCTTTGTACTTTATATAATTTTTTACATGTTCTCAGCAGAAGGTTTGTCAAATACTACCTACTCCTTCATACTGGAAGTGGAACTCTCAAACAGACTGAATATCCACAAATCATTCATCCCATAATCTTTGTCATATCAGTTTCCCCATTCAGCTACAAAATGAGGATCATAATAGACCCTTGACTATGTGATTATATGGGTACAAGCATTAAACTATAACAACCATCATCACAGAGATATAAATGTTGAGAGTTTAGTTTTGCAAGTAGGCTCCCCAGGGAAGTAACACAGCTGTTTTGAAGCTTGGAAAGTTAAAACACATGCCTCTGTAAGATTAAAGAAAAGAAATCTACCTACTCATTGTCCTCAAAAGATATTTATGAATAGGTGGAAACAAAACTAAGAATCTATAAAACACAAAGAATACTATAAAATATTATGGAGCCTTCAACATGAAAAACTGATAACATGATTTGATTCTGCAATAATATAAAGGACGCCATTGTGACAAATCTCTGGAGAATGGGTCTTTTTCTACATTGAGAGCATATGCTTTTTGTATTTGCAATTTTTGCTCTATTTTGAAATTTATCATATAAAATCAATGCACTATATGCTTCTTGAGGAAAAAGATAGTAACTTTAAACACACTAAATTATTGCATATATAATTGAAGTTTTTAATAAATGATGATTAAATTAGGTAAAACAGCAAAATTCTATGCATATGAAAAGTAGTAATTTAACTTAGTGCCATTTTAATAGTAAAGTAATTTTTATAGTCCTGCACTTTAAAAATTAGTAGCCCATGTATGATGTAGATTAGAACCAGAAAATTTAAATAACGTGAATATAACAGTTCCCTGCCAAGCTGGATAACAGAGAATTGATTGTAATCGAGAGGAATAAGTTTATAGGTGGACATGGGGTGAAGATAAGCTACATTTGAAATTGTGTGCATAGGAAAAGATGAAAGGCAGGATATGAACAAACTGACATCTAAATAGTAAAAATATGTGCAAAGTGTTTAAACATATCAAAAACATTTAAAAAATATATAAATACACAGTAGTTATGATAAATATTTTAAATTTTTTCTCTCTACTTAGAATCCTATTCAACATGTTATATTTGTATTTTCCTGGCCCACACTCAAGAACAGGCTGATTTTCTCCTCTCAACTGACCTATTTCCTTCTGTGGGTCTTTATCTAACAAGGGCATGTAACATTTTCCTATAACTAGAAATACATAAACTATTCAAAGTTCGCCTGTGAACAAATTTTCATGCAAACATGCACATGCACAGAGAGAGACAGAGACAGAGACAGCGAATAGGAAAAGTTTGTTTTAATTCTTGCTAGAGATCATTTAAAAATGATTATTTGATTATGTGGTATTTTGTTAGATATCCCCCATAACATATCATGTTATGTACTCATGGCTGCCTCTGCCTACCTATGAGGAAGTAATAGGTCGCTCTTTCTATATTTTATACTGTATTTCATTTATCTGCACTCCAATGTTCACATGATTGTACTCTGCCCACCTGCAAAATTCTGTCAGAACATGCATCCTTTAGCATCAACTACTCTTAAATCGTGACTGTTAAGTCTGATCATTCTTTGCTAGGGCCACTACATCAATTTGTCTCCTATTAATTTCCTATTCATATAATGTACTATTTATATAATTAAAAAAATTCTTCCTGAAGTCTCCAATTTTGCCCCTTGATACAGACAACATGCATATGATTAATGTGATGGCTATCATTTTGATTACAGATCTCTCTATCAAGGTAACTATCATTTTTAAAAAAATAAAATTCGATGCATTGATTCTTTCCTTTGAGATTATGACTAAAGTCATTTTACTTGTAATTCCACCTGTTCAAGTGGTAAGAATCCTGAGTCTCATTGTATTACCAATGAGGTTTAGTTGATGAACAAGAAATCTCTTTATATGAGCTGTTGTTGCCTGGCAACATCTGGAGGAAAGCTATCTGTGAGCTCGTAAAAACACCGAGTGCAGCATTGTCTGGTAAGGCCCATCATATCCTATGTTTTCTGAATAAGTTTGCAATACAGATGGCTTTCATAGCATAATTTCAAAATCTGGGCGATAAGATTTTGATTATTAAATTGCAATAAGGTTTGCTTCTCCATGATAAGATACAGAGAGAGTAAATATGTTCTTCAATTTTATTCAATTCCCTTAAATTCAGTAAAATAAGGTGAACATTGGTTAAAAACATCTACTCCATGGAAATGCCAATTGCACTGACATTTGGAAAGCTTAAAAACCTGACACAAGTTGTGTACATTGTCGCAATAGAAAATAAAATGACACTTGGAAATACCTTTTCAAAAGCATTTAAATCATTAGAATTAGAAGGTCATAAGGAACCCTAAGAGATTGGTTAACTCATCCTTTTGCCATCTGGTATGAATACAGATTCTGTTCTATACAGATGAATACAGATTCTATTCTATAAAAATTCCATAAAGAGCATGCATACTCTTGTTTTACGATCTCCTTTAACAACAAGTTTAATACAAAAGTTTCACCAGTAACATCCTGTAATAGCTAACTTCGAATTTAGAACAGTAAATTTATTGTTATACTCCTACCTATGTATTGTGTATCATACATGACATCTGCTTGGGAGGTATGGGAAGAACTTCACAGAAGAGAGAATGTTTGAAATGTACCCAGAATTTAGGGTGGCAGAGAGTAAGACTAAGACTTGTTTCTTCATCTTTCTATGCACACAGCCAGGTTATACTGTCAGAGTCCATTGAAATCAATTGTAACCATATAACTGAGTTGTTGACAATGCAATGAGAGAAAAAAAATGATAATGTACAACTCCAGGTCTGGCCCATAAACCCCTCCACATTCCTTTCCTCTCCACTGACTTGATGCAAATGAGCATGGTAACCTTGGAAGTCATGGATTAAAAATGGCAGAACCATAGGACTGAAAGAGACCGCGTTCCTGAATTACCTTGTATAGGAGTGCTGCATTCCAAGCTGGGGCACCTATTTGGAGGCTTACCATGAACAAGAATAAATAATTGTGTCAAACTACTGACATTTTAGGGTTTTTCTTGCACAGCAGTGGACTTAATGTGGCCTTATTTAACATCTGTAGGAAGGATTTGGACAGAAGACACTTAGTGGGGAGAGGGGTCAAGACAAAAGATGGGTTCAGCATGACAATGGTGCAAAAGCAGGAGAACGGAAGACATACATGTGGAATAACAAGAAGTCTGACTGTACTATTATATAGTTGTAGGGAATGATGGAAGATAATAATAGAATAAAGAATATGTGTTGGGGCCATATTTTAGAAGACTTCAAGTGTCACACTGAGGCCCTTGACGTAATTTGGGAAGTAATGGGGCTCTTAATAAAGGCTCATCAGCAAGGGAAAATGCACAGTTTGAATTGTAGTATATGCCTTTTCATCTAGCAGCTATAAATAACATGGTTTAGAAGAAGGGAGTAATAAAAATTTTTGCTATAACAATCACCAAGGAAAACCACGTAATGTGAATAGATGAAGTGAAGGAATATGGTGTTGTAGCGATAGGATTCCTAAGTGTAGCAGTTATTCAGATGTGAAGGTACAAGGAGAAATAGCAATATTAGTAATTGCATAAGCCGATGCTTAGGTTCTTACTACTGACTCTTTCATATGGATTATCTCCCCTAATTGTCACAATAACTCTAAAAAGTAAATAAAATCAATAAATGTTCCCCCTATCTTGCAGAAAGAATACATTTTAGAGAGGTTTAGCTCAGAGGCAAAAGTCATACTAGTTATGAATAGAATAACCAGGATTTGAACGAATCTAATGTTAGACCCTTGGCTCTTAACAAGTATAACCTCAAATCCAGATTATGAGAAAGCCATTTACTGATATGTGAGAGAAAGTGGTGCACACTCAATTGATATCAGCTTGTTTTAGCAAATTTTTATATTTGTCATATAGATAGATATTATTTTGAATTCATAGACGAATTGCAAGAATAGTACAAGGAACTTCAATACACCCATCATCCAAATTCATCAGCTACTTATACTACACACAGGATATGCAGAATGACTTTTGTCTTTTTTTTCTATTTGTTAAGAGTGAAATGACTAGCATATTTACATATTGACACCAGAAGCCAGTTGGAATTTCAATTTGTGATTGACCTTTGAGAAAGTGTTCTGAAAGAGATAATGGTTTGGAATAAATTAGTATAGACAGAGATTGGCAAAATTGGTAAAATCAATCAGATTCCTGAGTGAGAGGGTTGGGGTGGGGGGAAGGATAATTTGCTAGAAATAGGATGACACTGTGTAACAAATGTCCAAAGAGGAAAGATTACGGATGTATAGTCATGAGATTCAATTTAAGAAAGATCAAGAGATCTACCAAAGGTTAGATTTAATATTCAAAAGGTCTCCAGTGACCTTCAATACAACATTTTGGGTAGCATACTGAAAAGGAAACTAAATTATGAAGGTTAAGGGGAATAATCAGTGAGGAATATGAAAATAAATATAAGAAAAATGTTGCACGTATGATCATAATTACAACTTTTAATTTTCTCTTCTATGATTTTGCTATTTGTATTGTTTTCTTTCATCTAGTAGGTTTCAGGGTCAAAATTTTTCAAAAACACTTTGCAGTGGCCAAGCAGGGAGTTTGAGGTGGGGCTGTACATGATGGTGGCCTTCCCAGGGACCATCTCCTCAATATGTAAGGGGTCAGCCTGAGGCAAAGGGAGGATTCATCTTTCTAGGAGCAGGCACAAGTCTCTGGATGACCCATAATGCCTGGGGAGGGTGGTGCAGAGGCTAAAGTTGGGCAAACTTTCAGGAGTAAATTCCCTCCTGTGTAATTGAGCAGGATGGGGTTTGGCTTGCATATTTTACTACCTGGGTACTAAAATAAAGAGTGGAACTTTGAATGTGAAATACATTGGTGATATTTGGAAAATAAATGTAAGCATAAGTATGGGTATATTTTATGAATATATTTAGGTATATAGGGGAAGGCATGTATACTTGATCTTGCATTGTGACTCCAGTTGAGAGAACACTTTTATTTTCTACATCTGAAGTCATTGAATTCATTTATGACTTAGATGAACAAATCTTGTTTCATTTAAGAAAAAACTTATGATTTCGGTTAAATAAGTTCAATTTCCCTTGTAGGTTCATTTTGCCTGAATTGCATTTATCACAAGGATTATTTCTATGAGCTATAAAAGAAAAACTTTGCAGATAAAAGCTGAAAAACTTGGAGAGACTATTGCTCCTTATAAAAATATCACAGCAAGAAGCTGTGACTTATAATAATAACAATATTAATAATAAATATGGTGAAATTTGAGATCTTTTCCTTCATCTGGTTATATTTTTCCAAAGAATTCTTTATCCATATTTCCTCCATAATTATTAGACTGAAGATACTTTCTAAATTATTTTTTGCTTCAGTTTCCTTATGTTTAAGTGGAGACAATATTTGTAGCTAATTCCTAGGGTTATTGAAAAGTTAAACATCATATTTTGGAACAGTGTCTTTTGCCATCTCTGATTTACAATAATCTTTTTCCTGAGCAGTAACAAAAACTCAAGAATAGGTTATCTACTACCCATATTGGTGACACTAGTAATGACTGTCTTAAAATCACATCTCATGAAGGCTAATCCACTTTGCAAAAAGGAAGTAGTGAGAACTTTTACTTACATTTATTTATTTAAATTAATATATACAACTTTCCTTCCTTCAAAGTGTATGCTTATTTCTCCTTCCCCACCATAAAATGGAAACCACACAAGCTATACAAATTATTTCTTATTGTTATTTTATAATTTTGGACAGGTTATAATAGTGATATTGAAGGGATCTCATTTAAATTATCACCTTGTCTGGCCTAAAAAGCAATAGCATCTTACTCACACTCCTATGGACCCCAGAGAGGGAGGGAACTCAATGCACATGTTTAGTAACTGCTTCTGCTCCATGAAATCTCATTTTAAGAGCTCTCCTATTAGAATAAAAGAACGGTAGTAAGACCAAACACAGTGTCTTGAGCATCACAGGTCATCTTTAGTTTTAAGGGATCAGCGTTTATGACTGTGTCTGTTTACTTATTTTAAAACCATGGCCAGGGAAAGGGAATGCACCCCAAACAGTCGACCAGGTTTTCTCTCAGATTTTGTCTTTCTTCTCTCCCTTTACTTTTGCCCTCACTTCCTTCCTTCCTCCTTATTTCTACCTACTTCCTCCCCTGCCCCTTTTGTTTGAAGGCACAACCTTAGTCTGAAGACTAAAGCATTGAACCTAAATCATCTCTATCTTAGCATTAGATAGGGACAGATTTTTAGTCTTTCTTGTTAATTCTGGTTCTGCACATTAAAGTATGGGCATGACTGTTAAATACTGAAACCTAAGAGACGAAATCTCATTGGAAAAAAGTCTCCTCTCATTCTCTATATTTAAAATGTATTTAACAAATATAAAAACTAATTGATAACACTTGACAAAGATACAGAAAACTTTACTGAGCATTAGATGAAATTTTAATTTCAAATGCATTTTAAACTACAATAATTTGCAAATAAATTTTATTATTTGACACAATTTGCAAATCAAAAGTACTGGTAAATTAAAATGTTCTAATAAAAATTTTTATTATATAATAATATTATATGTAATATTATATCTGAATGTGAATTATGAAAATATGCTAGGTGTTATTGACCCCTTAATGCATAATGGTTACTCTCAGGTCATCAAACCATAGTTTGTTGAATTATTTCTTATAGGTTTAAACTCCCAAAGGTCAGAATATTTATAGCATATTTATTGCAAAGTGGCAAGTTATTTTGATAATACCGTGTTGAAATTCTGCTAACATTCCTTTCATGCAGAGACTCTCATTGGGATTAACATATGTCACAATTCAAAAACCTAAACAGAATTCTATTTAAACCTACTGGTTCTGAAGGAGAAAGTATTCAGGTGTTTATTTGTAGCACTTCTGGGAGAAATGCCAAACTCCTAGAACATTAGTATTCCTGCAATTTTACATTTTCTTTCTAGAAATTGTCCTTCTGGAAAATGTACAATAGTGTTAAAATGTTAGGTAACTAGACCACATACGTAGTCATATGCATGATGATTTACTGATAGATAAGAAAAAAGTAGATGAACAGGTGAGCAGTAAATATTTAATATAAAAGGAAAACATAATCTTACTGTGTTTTTTAATTGACATATACATATTTCAGAATGATTTTGTTGACCTTATTATTGAAATACCTAGATTAGTATTAATACTAACAATAATAAAAATACCAAATATGACTATATGCCAGATATTATATCCATTCCCTACTTTATGGCCATATAATGTCTAGGAAGTAAATTAAACCCATCCTACTGCATGGTATAAATACTATCATCTTGAACAACAAGGCTCATTCAGAAAGATGAGGGGATTTAAGTTTCTAATCAGACTGTTGTTAAACTGAATGGATATAAAGAATAAAATAACCTGGGGTAAATTACATGACTAGAAAGAGGTGAGGAGATGAGATGCTTCAGTGAGACTGAAGGCTGTTTTGGGAGGCGAGACAGGAGTAATTTGAGGTACTGGGAAATCAGTTGGTTTTGTGTGTATATTACCAGGTGTATCTGTGGGAATAAAAGCGGGGAGAGAAAAAATATAATTGAACACATTTTTATATTATAATCTCCTTATAAGTTATTTAACTTGCTTATGATTTTTTTTTATTTGGGTATAGTTGACACACAATAATTTGCTTCTATTTAAATGAACTGTGAGCTCATCTAGTTCAGGGCACGGAGTTCTTTCAATTCTTTTATGTTCACCAATGCCTACCCAGTGCCTGACACTTACTAATTGATGTTTAACACTGTTTTGCAAAGTGAGGTTGAACAAACCAAGAACCAAAGGACAATTTCAATGGTAATAAATGACACAGAGAGAAAAGACAGAATTTTGGGTTCAGAGAGATAAATTACAGCCTTTAAATATCACAGAGGTAGAATTGCTTTGTTTGAGAATGGTATATGGCCATACTGTTAAGTGATTGAAGTGAACAAAATCTTGTCATTAAATTTTTAAGTTCCCAGAGGAGTAAGAGGAGGAATGGTATTTACCAAGTATCTATTTTTAGAGAGGTGCTAAGACTCTGCCTGCACTTCACTTCATTTAGTCATCGCATCAACTAAACAAGCTAAGTATTAATAATTCTATTTACATATATGCAGAAAACGCTGATAGAATTAAACAAGTTTCTAAATACAATGTAGTTAGTTTTTGTTGAAAATAGTGAACTTGAAGCAGTTTACCTACCTACAGTGACATGTAAATATGTTCTATCTGTTTTTCTCTCGATAATATGTCAGGTTTTGACTTTGATCATGAACAGCCTTAAGTTCCTCAATTCAAAATGAGGTCTTCAAATATTTTTTTTTTATTTTAACATGTAACCACAAGTTGTTCCAAGCCCAGTAATAGATTGAGCATTGGAAATTAGTCTCATAATTACTCAAGGTGGAAAAAATCCTTTCAAACCTATATTATATTGAAATTGACTTGTCACTTCATCTTCTTTCCTTAAACTTAGGTAAAGCCCTAATGAATGCATTTTATTTTTCTTTTCTTTTTTTTATTTTATTATGTTATGTTAATCACCATACATCATTAGTTTTTGATGTAGTGCTCCATGATTCATTGTTTGCGTAGAACACCCAGTGCTCCATTCAATACGTGCCCTCTTTAAGACCCATCACCAGGCTAACCCATCCCCCCCCCCCCCCCCCCCCC
>NW_027397064.1:40165177-40225521 GCF_003265705.2 Callorhinus ursinus | reverse complement strand
CTAGAACCCTCAGTTTGTTTCTCAGAGTCCATAGTCTCTCATGGTTCGTCTCCCCCTCAGATGCCCCACCCCCTTCATTTTTCCCTTCTTACTAACTTCTTTTTTTTTTTTAACGTAAAATGTATTATTTGTTTCAGAGGTACAGGTCTGTGATTCAACAGTCTTACACAATTCACATCGCTCACCATAGCACATACCCTCCCCAAGGTCCATCACCCAGCCACCCCATCCCTCCCACCCCCCACCACTCCAGCAACCCTCAGTTTGTTTCCTGAGATTAAGAATTCCTTATATTAGTGAGATCATATGATACATGTCTTTCTCTGATTTACTTATTTTGCTTAGCATAATACCCTCTAGTTCCATCCATGTCATTGCAAATGACAAGATTTCATTTTTCGATGGCTGCATAATATTCCATTGTATATATATATACCACATTTTCTTTATCCATTCATCTGTTGATGAACATCTTGGCTCTTTCCATAGTTTGGCTATTGTGGACATTGCTGCTGTAAACATCGGGGTGCACATACCCCTTTGGATCCCTACATTTGTATCTTTGGGGTAAATACCCAGTAGTGCAATTGCTGGGTCACAGGGTAGCTCTATTTTCAACTTTTTGAGGAACCTCCATACTGTTTTCCAGAGTGGCTGCACCAGCTTGCATTCCCACCAACAGTGTAGGAGGGTTCCCCTTTCTCCACATCCTCGCCAACATCTGTTGTTTCTTGACTTGTTAATTTTAGCCATTCTGATTGGTGTGAGGTGGTATCTCATTGAGGTTTTGATTTGGATTTCCCTGATGTGAGCAATGCTGAGCACTTTTCATGTGTCTGTTGGCCATTTGGATGTCTTCTTTGAAAAAATGTCTGTTCATGTCTTCTGCCCATTTCTTGATTGGATTATTTGTTCTTTGGGTGTTGAGTTTGATAACTTCTTTGTAGATTTTAGATACTAGCCCTTTATCTGATATGCCATTTGCAAATATCTTCTCCCATTCTGTCGGTTATCTTTTGGTTTTGTTGACTGTTTCCTTTGCTGTGCAAAAGCTTTTTATCATGATGAAGTCCCAATAGTTCATTTCTGCCCTTGCTTCCTTTGCCTTTGGAGATGTTTCTAGGAAGAAGTTGCTGCACTGAGGTTGAAGAGGTTGCTGCCTGTGTTCTCCTGTAGGATTTTGATGGACTCCTGTCTCACTTTCATCCATTTTGAGTCTATTTTTGTGTGTGGTGTAAGGAAATGGTCCAGTTTCATTCTTCTGCACGTAGCTGTCCAATTTTCCCAACACCATTTGTAGAAGAGACTGTCTTTTTTCCATTGTACATTCTTTCCTGCTTTGTCAAAAGATTAGTTCACCATAGAGTAGAGGGTCCATTTCTGGGGTTCTCTATTCTATTCCATTGATCTATGTGTCTGTTTTTTTGCCAGTACAATACTGTCTTGATGATTTCAGCTTTGTAATAGAGCTTGAAGTCTGGAATTGTGATACCACCAGCTTTGCTTTTCTTTTTCAACATTCCTCTGGCTATTTAGGGTCTTTTCTGGTTCTATACAAATTTTAGGGTTATTTGTTCCATTTCTTTGAAATAAATGGATGTTTTTTTGATGGGGATTGCATTAAATGTGTAGATTGCTCTAGGTAGCATTGACATCCTCACAATATTTTTTCTTCCAATCCATGAGCATGGAACGTCTTTCCATTTCTTAGTGTCTTCCTCATTTTCTTTCATGAGTATTTTATAGTTTTCTTAGTACAGATTCTTTGCCTCTTTGGTTAGATTTATTCCTAGGTATCTTATGGTTTTGGGTGCAATTGTAAATGGGATCAACTCCTTAATTTCTCTTTCTTCTGCCTTGTTGGTGTATAGAAATGCCACTGATTTCTGTGCATCTCCTGCCACTTTACTGAATTCCTGTATGAGTTCTAGCAGTTTTGGGGTGGAGTCTTTTGGGTTTTCCACATAAAATATATCATCTGTAAACAGTGAGAGTTTTACTTCTTCTTTGCTGATTCGGATGCCTTTTATTTCTTTTTGTTGTCTGATTGCTGTGGCTAGGACTTCTACTACTATGTTGAATAGCAGTGGTGAGAGTGGACATCTCTGCCGCGTTCCTGACCTTAGGGGCAAAGCTCTCAGTTTTTCCCCATTGAGAATGATATTCACTGTGGGTTTTTCATAGATGGCTTTTATGATATTGAGGTATGTACCTTCTATCCCTACACTCTGAAGAGTTTTGATCAAGAGAGGTTGCTGTACTTTGTCAAATGCTTTTTCTGCATCTATTGAGAGGATCATATGGTTCTTGTCCTTTCCTTTATTAATGTATTGTATCACATTGATTGATTTGCAGATGTTGAACCAAACTTGCAGCCCAGGAATAAATCCCACTTGGTCATGGTGAATTAATCCTTTTAATGTACTGTTGGATCCTCTTGGCAGGTACTTTGCTGAGAATTTCTGCATCCATGTTCATCAGGGATATTGGTCTGTAATTCTCCTTTTTGATGGGGTCTTTGTCTGATTTGGGGATCAAGGTAATGCTGGCCTCATAAAATGAGTTTGGAAGTTTTCCTTCCATTTCTATTTTTTGGAACAGTTTCAGAAGAATAGGTATTAATTCTTGAAATGTTTGGTAGAATTCCCCTGGGCAGCCGTCTGGCCCTGGGCTCTTGTTGGGAGATTTTTGATGACTGCTTCCATTTCCTTAGTGATTATAGGTCTGTTCAGGTTTTCTGTTTCTTCCTGGTTCAGTTTTGATAGTTGATACATCTCTAGGAATGCATCCATTTCTTCCAGATTATCTAATTTGCTGGCATAGAGTTGCTCATAATATGTTCTTATAATTGTTAGTATTTCTTTGGTGTTGGTTGTGATCTCTCCTCTTTCATTCATGATTTTATTGATTTGGGTCATTTCTTTTTTCTTTTTAATAAGTCTGGCCAGGGGTTTATCAATCTTATTAATTCTTTCAAAGAACTAGCTCCTAGTTTTGTTGATCTGTTCTACTGTTCTTTTGGTTTCTATTTCATTGATTTCTGATCTGATCTTTATTATTTCTCTTCTCCTCCTGGGTTTTGGCTTTATTTGCTCTTCTTTCTCCAGCTCCTTTAGGTGTAGGGTTAGGTTGTGTATTTGAGACCTTTCTTGTTTCTTGAGAAAGGCTTCTATTGCTATATACTTCCTCTTAGGACTGCCTTTGCTGTATCCCAAAGATTTTGAACAGTTGTGTTTTCATTTTCATTTGTTTCCATGAATTTTTTAAGTTCTTTAATTTCCTGGTTGACCCTTTCATTCTTTAGTAGGATGCTCTTTACCCTCCATGTATTTGAGTTCTTTCCGAGTTCTTTCTGACTTTCCTCTTGTGATTGAGTTCTAGTTTCAAAGCACTGTGGTCTGAAAATATGCAGGGAATGATCCCAATCTTTTGGTGCTGGTTGAGACTTGATTTGTGACCTACGACGTGATCTATTCTGGAGAATGTTCCATGGGCACTAGAGAAATTGTGTATTTTGTTGCTTTGGGATGGAATGTCCTGAATATATCTGTGAAGTTCATCTGGTCCAGTGTGTCATTTATTTATTTCCTTGCTGATCTTTTGTTTAGATGATCTGTCCATTTCAGTGAGGGGGGTGTTAAAGTCCCCTACTATTATTGTATTGTTCTCAATGTGTTTCTTTGATTTTGTTATTAACTGGCTTATATTATTGGCTGTTCCCATGTTAGGGGCATAGATATTTACAATTGTTAGATCTTCTTGTTGGATAGACCCTTTAAGTAAGATATAGTGTCCTTCCTCATCTTTTATTATAGTCTTTGGTTTAAAATCTAATTTGTCTGATACAAGGATTGCCACCCCAGCTTTCTTTTGGTGTCCATTAGCATGGTAAATGGTTTTCCACCCCCTCACTTTCAATCTGGGGGTATCTTTGGGTCTAAAATGAGTCTCTTGCAGACAGCATATTGATGGGTCTTGTTTTTTTATCCAATCTGATACCCTGTGTCTTTTGATTGGGGCATTTAGCCCATTTACATTCAGGGTAACTATTGAAAGATATGAATTTAGTGCCATTGTATTACCTGTAAGGTGACTGTTACTGTATATTGTCTCTGTTCCTTTCTGGTCTATGTTACTTTTAGGCTGTCTCCTTGTTTGGAGGACCTCTTTCAATATTTCTTGTAGGGCTGGTTTCATGTTTGCAAATCTTTTAGTTTTTTTTTTGTTTTGTTTTTTGTTTTTTTTTTGTCCTGGAAGATTTTTATCTCTCCTTCTATTTTCAATGACAGCCTAGCTGGATATAGTATTGTTGGCTGCATATTTTTCTCATTTAGTCCTCTGAATATATCATGCCAGTCCTTTCTGGCCTGCCAGGTCTCTGTGGGTAGGTCTGTTGCCAATCTAATATTTCTACCATTGTAGGTTACAGACCTCTTGTGTCAAGCTGCTTTCAGGATTTTCTCTTTGTCTCTGAGACTCATAAGTTATCCTATTAGATGTCGAGGTGTTGACTTATTTTTATTGATTTTGAGGGGGGTTTCTGTGCCTCCTGGACTTGAATGTCTGTTTCCTTCCCCAGATTTGGTATTTCTCCACTATAATTTGCTCCAATATACCTTCTGCCCCTCCCTCTATTTCTTCCTCTTCTGGGATCCCAGTTACTCTAATGTTGTTTTGTTTTATGATATCACTTATCTCTCTAATTCTCTCTTCTTGATCCAGTAGATGCATATCTCTCTTTTTCTCAGCTTCTTTATTATCCATCATTTGGTCTTCTATATCACTAAATCTCTCTTCAGCCTCATTTATCCTAGCAGTTAGACCCTGCATTTTTAATGCACCTCATTAATAGCCTTTTTGATTTTGACTTGGTTAGATTTTAGTTCTTTTATTTCTCCAGAAAAGGTTTCTCTAGTATCTTCCATGCTTTTCTCAAGCCCAGCTAGTATCTTTATAATCGTCATTCTGAACTCTTGTTCTGACATCTTACTAATGTCTGTATTGATTAGGTCGCTAGCAGTCAGTACTGCCTCTTGTTCTTTTTTTTGAGGTGATTTTTTTTCCGTCTTGTCATTTTTGTCCAGAGGAGAATAGATGAATGAGAGAGCAAAATGCTAACAGGGTAACGATGACCCCAGAAAAATATACACTAAACAAGTCAGAAGAGACCTGAAACTGGGGGAAAAGAAAAGGAAAGAAAGAAAAAAGAAAAAGAGAAAAAAAAAGAATATGATCAAATATGATCAGGCTGGTGCATAGATCAGTGCCACACACTACATTTTGGGTGTATTTTGGTCTCTTAGAAAAAACTGCTTCCCACAATTTTAAAGAAAGAAAAACTTACACATGTACAAAAATAAGGGTAAATATAATGAAGGGATGGAATATGACTGTAAAGATGAAAATTATAAATTGATAAAATAAGAAGTTAGTTGAAAAAAGAAAGAAGAGAAATTAAAAAAAATAAAAAAAAAGGGAGAGAATGTGATCAGGCAGGAGACTAGAACAAAGCCATATACTAGAGATTTAGGGTATATTTTGGTGTGTTAGAAGCAACTGTATCCCAAAATTTTAAAGAGAGAACAACTTATATATATATACCAAAAATCAGGTTAACTACTATGAAGGGATAGAATATGACTCTAAAAATGAAAACTAAAAAAGATTTTTAAAAAAGGGATTGACAAGATGTTGGTTGAAAAAGGGAAAAAGAAAAATTCAAAAAATAGAAAAAGAAAAAAATGAAAATTAAAAAAATTAACTTTGAAAGACTAAAGAATCATGGGGGAAAAGCCATGAATTCCTATGTGCTGTATTCCCCTAGCACTGGAGTTCTGCTGTTCTCATCGACCGGTAAACTTGGTCTTGGCTAGCTGTTCTTGCTGATCTTCTGGGGGAGGGGCCTGTTGCTGTAGTTCTCAAATGTCTTTGCCGGAACTGGAATTGCCCCGCCCTTGCCCGGTCTGGGCTAAGTAATCTGCTCGGGTTTGATCTCGGGAGCTTTTGTTCCTTCAAGCTTTCCGTACAGCTTTGGAGGATGAGAGCGAAAATGGCGGCCTCCTAATCTCTGCCCCGGAGGAGCCGAGAACTTGGGGCCCCACTCCTCAGTGAGTCCCCAGAGAAAAACAGTCAGTCACTCCTGTCTCCCCAGTCTCCAGCCACACTCCATGCTCACCTGGCCTGTCACCGAGCATTTATATCTCTGGCACACGACCCCGTTTGGAGTCTCCAAACCCAGCAGATCCCTGCGGTGAGCTCCCGCACTGCTTCTCCTGGGGAAGGAAGGTGAGTGTCTCCGGATCTGCTGCTTGTTGGGTCCCTGCTGGAAGAGCAGTGGCACGACTGTGCCGCGGATCATGGTTTATGGCAACCCCGAGCTGAGAGCCCACTCCTCGGCTCCATCTCTGCAGCCAGCTTCCCTGCTCTGATTGCTGGGAGCTCTGCTGCATTCAGGCACCCCCCGGTCTTTCTGTGACCCTGAGGGTCCTGAGACCACACTGTCCCAGCGAGGCTCCCACCCCCCGCGGTCTATCTTCCTGAATAGTGCCTCAGACTCACTTCTCCGCACATCCTACCTTGCAGAAAGTGGTCGCTTTTCTGTTCAGAGAGTTGTTGCTATTCTTCTCTTCTCTCTCCTGTTGAATTCGTAGGTGTTCAGAATGGTTTGATCCCTATCTAGCTGAATTCCTGGGACCAGACGTAATTTAGGTCTCCTACTCCTCCGCCATCTTAGTCCTCCTCCCCTAATGAATGGATTTTGGAAATGGATTTCCCACAAGAGCCATTCTCACTCATTTATCACAGGAAAAAAAAGGCCAGAAAATATCCAACTTAAACATCTGCTTTAGGTTGAAGATAAAATTCAGTCAAATAAATTTCGCTTATTTTTTTTTTGTACATTTGATCATATGTCTAAATGGAACCAGAGGAATTAAGACTACTTTCCCACCAGATCTAACATTTTTAACATTTTTCTCTTTATATTCTGAACTGGTTATAATTTCTAAACCATTGTGTATGTACATAAATCTTTCACTAATGGGTTACAGAAACTTTATATATTGCAAGTGGATTGATTTGCTGATTGTTGTCTTTGATTCAGTTCTTAATCATTAAAGAGCCCTTAAACCATTGCAATCACAGAATAATTATTACCTAACCTGCAATTATGCTTTTAATTCTTTTGGTAAATGGTGGCTCAAGTTTTGCTCTTATTATGCTCCTGTGCCCTCAAAGCAGGTTGATTTATTTTCCTATTTTACTAGCTTTTCTTCATTCTTCAAGTACAGTTTTAAAATGCAATCAAAGAATTTTTCAAGCATCTTATGAAAGCACTCTAGAGACAGGCAAGTTTACCAGGCTTAATAAACTTTAGTCAGTGAAGTTTCTAGGGAAATCAATCTTTGGGGGTTCCAGACAGTTGATGAACCATTGTGAAAGCTTTAGCACCTGCTTTCACACTATATGTAAAATATCCCTGCATTTGTGCTGCATTTGCCAAAGGCAAGAACGGTCATATATATATATATATATATATATATATATATATGAATACATACAATAATACATACAAGAAAAATATACTTAGGACTATTATCAAAAGTGGTTCAGTGCTCAGACATACTTTTGTCTTCCTTTCTATGAAGAAAAGAACCCATGGTTATGTTATATAGAATATACTTTAAGCTAATTTTTAACATACAGTTTTCAACAGATAGCTTCATTCCCTGGGACAAAATATTTTCTCAGGGCCTGTAAAGATAGTGAGAGGCAGACCCCTGCTGTTATAAGGAATTAGGGGGCCTCTCTGACAATCAGGGCTCCCAGTTTTCCTGTCTTCCCAGGGGCCTGCTGGTGGTAGGACTGCTGACATCTCCGGACAGCTGGCTTCCCTAGAAGACGTGTCTTTGTGTTGGAAAGTGCAGAGGCACTGTGGCCCCCAGGATCCCTGCTAGTGATTTGGTCTCTATAGACTGTCCAGACGCCAGGACCAGCTAAGGCACTCCAGCTGATAGAATCACGTGGCACGTGCCTATACAGTTCACACCTGCCACACAGGCCTGCGGGGGGGCGGGGGGAGGGGGGGTGGGGGGGGGGTGGGGCAGCCGGCTCGGCCTATTTGGCCTTCCTCCTGGGGATTATTGAGACCCCGTGCTGTGCTCCTGATGAGACACTTGGAAAAGTCATAAGAGCCAGACCCCTTTTGGCTCTGCTGTGGTAGTGGTACTGGACTCATCCTCTCTGGCAAGCAGGGCTCCTAGTTGTGTCTCTTCTGAGGAAGGCCCCTGACCACCTGGTTAGTGATCCCATTAGATGGGGCTTTGTTTTGAAAGTGTGGTGGGCTGAGACTCAGGCCCTTTATGCCTTTCTCTATGGCCCCTCCCTACTTGCTGCCCCTGTAGCATGTTCTCAGTTTACCCCCCCACTACAACGTGAAGTAGCAGAGTATACCTAGAGGGCTCCAGTCAAGGCCTGTCTGCTTTCCTTGGCAAGTGCACAATCCACCCACTCCGACCAGAACCCAGCCCATGAGCAACCTTCCCTGTGTTCAAAAGTGAAGAGGAAACATGATGAATCTTAAAATAATAGCAACAACAAAACAAACAAAAACCCCCAGACATAGGCATATCATATTCAAAATGCAACACCAAAAAAGGAAAAAAGAGAAAATCTTGAAACAAGCCAGAAGAAAAAATAACTAACCTATAAAGGAACAAGGATAAGAATCACAGTGATCTTATTATAAATGACCTAAGTGAAGACATAGCAGAGTGAAATATTTAAGTATTAAAAGAAAAAATAAACATTAATCTAGAATTCTATATCCAGTGGAATTATACTTTGAAGAGGAAAAAGAATATTGTCCCAGGCAAACGAAATCTAGGGGAGTTCATTCCCTGAAGACATGTCCTGCAAGAAACTTTAAAAGAAGTTTTCAGACAGAGAAATATAGTAAGAAATTGGAAACTGTATAAAAAAGAAAGTGTGTTGGAGAAGAAATAAATGAAGGTAGGATACAATCTTATTTTTCAGTCTTAATTGGTCCAAAAGATAACTGTTTAGAGTAACAGTAGCATCACTGTGTTCAATGATTATAGCATATGCACGAGTGAAATGAAGAACCACTCAGTCGTAAGAGATGGGACTCAGATGGAGTAATCGAGAAATATGTTTATGAGGTTCCTGCACTATACTAGAAGTGTTATCATGTTATTTGAAGGTGGATTTAGAATAATTAAAAAATATACATTGTAAATTCAAGGAAACCACTATAGTGTTTTTTAAAGATAATTAATACAATAAGAAAGTATATAAAATGCAACAATGTAAAATGTTCTGCTAAAACCTGTGAAGGAAAGAAAAGAGAAAGTACAAGAAGCAAATAATAAATCCAACAAATAGAAACTACTTGCAAACATAGTTGATATTAATCTAACTCTATCAATAATCATATTAAATTTGAATGGCTTAAATATACCAATTAAAAAACAAATATTTAGAGTCAATATAAACGAGAATAAGAATAAACAAGACCCAACCGTATGTTTTCTATAAGATATACACTTGAAGTATAAAGGCTTAGACGCGTTAAAAGTAAAGAGATGAGAAATATATGCTGTGTTATCCCAAATGCATGTTCCTAAATGAAAGACACTATGAAAAGGCTATGTACTATATAATTCCAATTATATTGCATTCTGGAAAAAGGGAAATCATAGAGAAGGTAAACAGATCAGTGGTTGCCAAAGTTTCGTGGTGGGGTAGAGAGTTGAATAGGTTGAGCTTAGAAACTTTGTCAGGACAGCAAAAACACTGTATGATACTGTAATGGCAAATATTTGACACTACGTATTTATCCAAATCCATAGAAATTCACAATAAAAGTGATCAATAATATAAACAAATTTTAAAACTAATTTGGGAGTCCAGGACCCTCAGAATGAAATGGAGAATATAGGAAAGAAATTAACTACATTACAAATATATGAAACAATTGCACTGACAGGGTGGGAGAAAAGTGTGGACCTAGTAATTTTGGAATTGAGTGGAGTCTGTAAGACTAAAGGTGTAAGAGCTATGCATAAGTTCTGTTTTTTAGTTGATGAAGTTTTATGAGTGGGTTCCATTTGATAGATATGAAGACAGAGCTATGCTTTAAAGGATATATCTATAAATGTAGTTATATGTATGCATGTATATACATATGTGTGTATGTATAGTTTACAGTAATATATATAGTATATAGTCATATATGTGTGTGTGTGTATATATATTCTCTTTCCATGAATTTTTAAGTGGTAGTTGTTGTTCAGTTAAAAAAGAGATTGTCTTAAATCTATTCAAAATATTTCCACATTTACACCATTAGCTTTGTGGGCATGTAACCGGAAAGGTCATTTTTTTTTTTAAAGATTTTATTTATTTATTTGACAGAGAGAGACACAGCGAGAGAAGGAACACAAGCAGGGAGAGTGGGAGAGGGAGAAGCAGGCTTCCCGTCAAGCAAGGAGCCCGATGTGGGGCTTGATCCCAGGACCCCGGGATCATGACCTGAGCCGAAGGCAGATGCTTAACTGACTGAGCCACCCAGGCGCCCCAGGAAAGGTCATTTTTGAGGAATCCACTCTTGTTGTCTCAGTAAGTCTTTTGGTATGAGTTCAAATGTTGATTCTGAATACTCCCAAGTAGCCTAACAGGTTCCTTGTAGGAAGCAGTATCAAGTGGATCACTACGAACAAATAATAAACCAATAGCATTGCACTGAAACTGAAATAGGCTTTTTTTACAGCCTTCCCTAACTCCTCTTGATACCAGGTCCAATGACAGGTGGGAGGAATTCCAACATTATCCTCATTCCTTTGTCAAACTTTCTGTTGGCTATTTTTTCTCTAATGAAAATATCTATATATCTCAGAGTTTGTGTCTGTGAATTTTTGAATCATTATTTATGGTAATCTTTTTTCCCTTTTGAATTTCTTCTTCCTGGATTTAATCCATGAGGATTAAGCAGGGACATTGATAAATACTATGAAAGTCACCAAATTCATTTTCACAAATAAATTTCTCTTTCGCCAAGGAGCTCATTCTCCCCTGACATAAATTTCCATTGCTATAATCTTTTGGTTCCACCAAGTCAAGAAATTGTTTTTCTGCTCAGGTGTATTTCTTCCTTCTAATCTCTTATGTTCTTTCATTTTAAGCATGGCCAGAAGGAAGTAAATATTTTTTTATTCCAAAGAAATATTTTTATCTTGTATTTGAAATGCTCTTATTGGTAAATGTGTTAGACATATTGGTATGTACAATCTCTGAAATCACATGTGACTTCTAGATCAATAGTCTGAAACTTCCCCTTGGAGTGTTAGATAGTAGGTGCACCTCGACTCTTGGTTTTGACTCAGGTCATGATCTCAGGGTCATGAGGTCAGCCCCACCTTGAGCCCCTGTGGAACAGCCTGGGCTCTGCACTCAGTGGGGAGTCTGCCTCTCTATCTTTCTCCCTCTGCCCCTCCCCCCTGCTCCCTCTCTCTCTCTCTCTCTCTCTCTCAAATAAATAAATCTTTTTTTAAAAAAGGTGGTAAATATTTTATACTTGTGGGACATAACATCTCTCTGGCAACTACTCAATTTTTGCCCCTCTAATGTGACAAAAACCATATACAGGGCATAAACAAATAGACATGGCTGTATTCCAGTAAGACTTTACTGCCAGTCTGTGGAGTGTAGTTTGCCAATCCATGTTCTAGATTACTGAAAAAATTAATATTTTTTACTTTTGCTTGATGGTTTCTAGCTTTTGACCACAAATATATTCATGTAGTGTCCAGAAATCACATCTCAAAAAATGTCTGATCTATCCTAATACTTAGTAAAAAAAAAAAAAAATACAAATATCTGCATATATTGAGTTACACTAAATATATTTATCAGGTTTTGCTATATGCATACATCTCTCCTATAATTCCTAGGTTAAATTACATTGAAGTATGTATACTATTATTTTGGTTTCCTATGTAATATTTGTATTTGGGGATTGAGAAACACTTTAAAGAAGCAAAGACTTGAAAGGTTCATTTTCCTTAATAGTTGTATAGGGATCCACATTCAATTTCATGGAAATATTATCTTTATATCTCCTTTTCTTATAAGTTTATTGTCCTGAAGACCAATGTATTTATTTATGTTATGTGCTGTGTTAGTCTGTTCAGGCTACTTATAATGAAATACTACAGACTAAGTAGTTTATAAACAACAGGAATTTATTTCTCCCAGGCTCCAAAATGGGAAGTCCAACATCAGGGCACCAGCATGGTCGTGTTTTGGTGAGGACTCTTTTCATGGTTTATAACTGATGACTTCTCTCTGTGTCTTCCCATGGTAGAAAGGACTAGAATTCAATCTGGAGCTTCTTCTATAAGGTACCAGTCCCATTTACGAAGGATCCAACTGCATTATCTAAGCACCTTCAAACTGCTACACCCACCACAGCCACCACCTTGGGCATTAGTATTACAACGTCTGAATTTGGGTGCAGGGGATGCAAACATTCAAACGATAACATGTACCTTCTTGAAATATGGTAATATGATGAAACCACCAATCTTTATGCAATGCACTTTACCTAGTTTGATCATAAGCAGTTGGGGTGGGGGAAGAAATAAAGGAAGAAAGAAAAACAAACTGTTATTGTCATGTAGCATTGTAACGAGATCCTTGACTAAAATTTCCAAAGCAGCAACTTCTTAAGAAGATAAATGTCCTTGACAGTCAGAATATTAAAGACAGTGTTTGGCAGAAATAGTTAGGCAGAAAAAGTTGCATTGCATCTTCAGTAAATTAATACTATTAGTATGAAGATAATTCAGTATGTTTTTGGTCCTTATGTATGTCCATACACACTTCCACATGTGATATTTATTTCTGGGTATGGTTACATACTTATATATCTTGCAGTTAGATAAGCACACTTTTCATATTACAGAAGCAGAATTTATCCGTCTGTGCATGGGTCCATACATATCTAACTATCCGATAAAAACTGATCAAATTCAGAAAAACATATTTATAACAACCTTTATGTTTAATATATTTCAGTACAAGAAAGATTCCATCTAATTCGATGTGACTCTCACAACCTTCTAGCAGAGGTAGGTAAGTACATTCATCCCATGCTTATTAATGAGGATCTTGAAACTACGGTGATTATTCATCTTGCCCTTATCTACACGTAATAATACGTGTAATTACATAATACGTAATGTGAATTGTTGCCTTTGGAGACCAGGCATTATGATTTCTGGTCTCTACTCCCTGTCTCTAGTAATCACCTTTCTATTATACAGTCAGTTATAATCATCAAGTTTTGATGCACACACCAGTATATTAGATACCGCTCAAATTATTTTGCTTTGCCATGCCACAGGTAAGATTTCTTTTATTTTAAAATTACTTTTGATCTGTATTATAGTCTCATGGAATAGTTAGAACAGGTCCTATTAGCTGGTTTTTTTTTGGGGGGCAGGTGCATTTTTTAATGTTAGACTCTTGGTTTCCGTATTGGAACAGGAGTTAGAATTCTTTATTTCCAGTCCATTAGGTATTCACCTGAATTATAGCTATTAATGCCACTATCAAAAATAACTACCCAAATACTGTAAGTTCAGGTTGGTTTTCTGGGGTAGAAAAAGGAAGATTTAGTTATGTAATAAAAATTATAATAATAGTAGAACAATAATAATAACTAAAGCAAATCTACT
Organism: Callorhinus ursinus; assembly: GCF_003265705.2. Taxonomy (NCBI): domain Eukaryota; kingdom Metazoa; phylum Chordata; class Mammalia; order Carnivora; family Otariidae; genus Callorhinus; species Callorhinus ursinus. Next base: position 40,211,764 of record NW_027397064.1, on the reverse strand, counting down.
TTTTTTTCTTGTAAGGATACTAGTCATTGGATTTAGAGCCCAACTTAAATCCAAGATGATCTCACCTTTAGATCCTTAACTTAATTACATCTGCAAAGATTCAATTTCCAAATAAAGTCACATTCATAGACACATCATTTTGGAGGACAGAATTCATCTCACTACACTTGGCATCCTACATCCATGCAGGCAGGTCTCAAATTCCTAAGAATATTCCTCCAGTATTAGTCTGAGTAAAAACAGTACTTTTTACTCCCTAACTAGCTGGGTCTAGACTGGAACCCCTCAGAAATTCTGTTCTAAAGATATGTTCATGCTCAACTACAATCTTACGTTATCTAAGACTTAGCTGTGGACATTTATACTGTAGCTTCTTCATAAATATATTTGTACTGGTTTCTCTTTTCCTAGGATTCAGTATCACATTTTGTCCAAGGGTTCTACTTCTGACAATGACAATGATAGAATTGCTTATTTCAAATTAACCATACTGCTAGAAAACAAGTAGAAAAGTTAGAGGAGAGAGAGGGAAAGAGAAAGAGAAAGAGAAGTAGAGCAGAGAAATAGAGAAGAAGGCTAATCTCATTATTTATTTTTTCTATTTTTCGGAATTATTACCTGATGCCCAAATACTTAAAACCATTATTTCATATTTTTATCCAATTTTTGAGTTGTTTAAATAAGGAGAGTAAATATTGACTCTGTTAATCTTTCTTACCTAGGAGTAAATTTTATAACTGTGAATACATAAGATACGAATGAGATTTAAAAGTCACTTATATAGGGGCACCTGGGTGGTTCAGTCATTAAGCCTCTGTCTTCAGCTCAGGTCATGATCCCAGGGTCCTGGGATAGAGCCCCGCATCGGGCTCCCTGCTCCATGGGAAGCCTGCTTCTTCCTCTCCCACTCCCCCTGCTTATGTTCCCTCTCTCGCTGTGTCTCTCCCTGTCAAATAAATAAATAAAATTAAAAAAAAAACACATATAAAAAGCAAATTCAAGAATGTAAGGAAATTGTAGCAAAATTAATATCAAAGGAGAAAGAAATAGTAAATGTATAAAAGAAGCCGATAAAACTTTAACAAGTACAATAACCCAAGACTGGGTAAACAGGAACAGAAGTTGGTTCTTTGAAATATATAATAGAATTGATAATAAAATAATAATTGCTAACTTTGGCAATGAAAATGAGACATCACTATAGATCCTAAATATCAGAAAAATATAAAAACTAAAAAATAAAAGAACATTATAAGTGACTTCATTCCAAGAATAATGGAACATGTAGATAAATAGGATAAAACTATAGAAAAATAAACTAATCAAGGCAGACACAAAGACAAAAAGAATGTCTGAATTGCACTGTGTCTATTAGAGATATTGAATCTGCAATTAAAATCCTTCCAAGATTTTAGACACAGATGCCTCACTTGTAAATTATACCAAAAAAACTAAGGAATAAAAAAACATTTTCAGAAACTCTGCTGAGCTTAAAATGAGAGGAAACATTCCCTTAACTGTTTTATGATATGAGCATAACCTTCATATAAAAGCTTGAGAAGGAAACTCTTATCCAATAGCTGTGCATAGCCTAAAGAAATAAAATAACATCAAAAAAAAATCTCAAGCAAGAGATAAATAGAAAAAAAACCAAAGCTACTAAATTTCCGGAAATCAGAGACAGAAAAAAAAAATCTTAAAAACAGCAAAGATAAAAAGTATATTATCTTCAAAGGAGCAAAATTAAACTTGGTAGATGATGTTACAAAGAAGGTAGGGAGCTAGATGACAATGGGAAGATATATTTAAAGTGTTTGAGGCAAAACTGCCAATCTAGAATTCTATAACCAGTGAATATAATCTTCAAAGCAAAAGCAAAACAAAGATATTTTCAGACAAAAGAAAAGACTGGAAAATATATATTTCCAGCAGACATGAATTAAAATAAAGGAAAGAGCGTTTTTCAGGCAGAAACAAATTATCCGAGACAAAATTAAACATGAAAAATTTTGGGAAGGAGTGAGGAATACCAGAAAGAGTAAAATATTTTATGGATATAAATGAAAATTGATTATTTAACAGAACAATAATAGGGGCGCCTGGGCGGCTCAGTCAGTTAAGCATCTGCCTTCAGCTCAGGTCCTGATCCCGGGGTCCTGGGATCGAGCCCCGCATCACATCATGCTCCCTGCTCAGCGGGGAGTATTCTCCTCTTTCCACCCCTTCCCCTACCCAACCCCCTACTCATGTTCTCTCTCTCTCAAATAAATAACTAAAATCTTTTTTAAAAAGAACAATAATAGTAATGTGTTAAGGGATTTATAACGGTGTCAAATATGTATAATGACAGTGGCACAAAAGGTAGGACAGGTTCAATGGAGCTAAACAGCGGAGAGATTTTTATGTTATTTCAGAAGTGGTAAAAGCATTAAATAGAAGTGTTATTTAAATAAATCAAAGATGCAGTTATGATCTTAGGATAACCACTGAAATAATTATAACAGAAGATATAAACAGCTGATACTGTAAAATCAAAAAAATCATTTAAAAATTTTATTTAATCCAGGAAAAGGAAAAAAATAAAAATGATAGCAATGTTGCAGATATAAAACCAACTATATTCATGAATATCCAAAATGTAAATGTAATAAACACTTTGTTTTAAAGATTATAAAACTGAATTTTAAAAACAAACTATATTTTTAGTTTCTTGAAAATTTAGATGTTAAAAAAAACACATAGTTGTAAATTACCTAGGATTCAATGGTGAAACCACAGTGGCTGTTAGAGTATGTATATAAAGCCTAACATAAATTAAAATATATCTGTGTTAGTTTGTTCGGCTGCCGTCACAAAAATCCCATAAACTGCATGGCTTATAAATAACAGAAATTTATTTCTCACATTTATGGAGACTGTGAAGTCCACGATTAAGGTCCTGGAAGATTTGGTGTGTGGTGAGGACACCTCCTGGTTTGTGGATAGCTCCTTTCTCACTGCAATCTCATATGACAGAAAGGACAACAGGTCTCTCTGGATCCTCTTTTATAACGGCAGTCCATTCCTGAAGGCTCTCATGACCTAACCACCTCCCAGAGGTAGCACCTCGGGGGTTAGGATTGCAACATATGAATTTGGGGAGGACACAAATATTCATACCATTGCAATATAAAATTTTGTAGAATATAGCTAATAGTGCTTAGAAGGAAATTTGGAGCTTTAAATAACTATCTCAAAAAATAAAAAGGAAAGCTGAAATTTAACTATTTATACTTCCAATTCACAAAGCTGAAAAAGAAGAAAGTAAATCAAATATAAATACTATCCTTTTAGCTCCTCCAGTATTTCATAATGGGTGGTTTCCAAATTTCACAAAAAATGTCAAGATAAGCCTTATGTTATATTTAAAACTAAATTTTGGTCATGATGTTAGATTTGTGGTTATCGTTTAGCTCTAAATCTGTTATATTGAAAAATGAGTCTGAAAGATAATGTTTATAAAATGATGAATATCAAATAATATATTTACTAACAGGTAAATAAATTGGAAGGCATATAATAACTGTAAGTAACATACTGTTCTAAAAGATAGTGAATACAATATAAATATAAATATTTGTTTATTTGGTCTACCTAGCTATCTATACTTATATGAACCTGGATAGCTGGTAATAGCTACTATATGAATGGATAATTGGTATACATTTACAAAAGCTTATTAATTTTATCTTTGGCTTATGTGATTACCAGTTTCCTTGATTTTTCCCTGTACTATTTTCAGTATTCTTATAATGACTGGTATTATTTAATAAGAATTTTAAAATAACAATATATAATATTTACCAATCATTTGTATATGGGATACATCTAGTATCCCAACCTTTAAGGCTACTACCCAAAGAACTAGTTCCCAAATCATCTAGCCCTGAGAGTGGAGAAGGCTTGGCATTGATGAGAATTCCCAGACCACACAAAACAAAGAGGCACTTCTATTTAGGCACATAAGCAGTGTGACTGCTCCCAGTGACTATTCTCTCTGGCTCAACACAGAATGAAGGCAAAAACACCTAGCTCCTGGCTTCTCCTAGATAAGAGCTAGAATCCATACCTAATGTCCTGACCTTTCCAGCTGCTGCCTGAAAGCTTCCAATTTATCTGAATTGAGAAGCTGAAGGGATAGGCAATGATGGTAATCCTCCAGGAGCCTGAACAGGCATAGGACCATTTCCCATACCTTTTGGACATTGGCAGATCTTGATAGACCAACTACTAGGAGCCACTAAGAACACAGACAATAACTTGAAAAATCACAAAAATTTCAGGGCCAACTGGGAGGTTAGGCCAAGCTGGTTGATGAGTTTCATCTCTTGCATGAAACCAGTCTGTCAAGGCTAGGAGAGGTAGCTGTTTCACATAATGCACAGAAACCAACACAGATAGTCGAAGAACATGAAGAAACAGGGGAATATGTTCTAAACAAAACAAAATAAATTTTCAGATATTGGTCTTAATGAAATGGAGATAAGTGATCCATCCAATAAAGAGTTCAAAATTATAGTCATAAAAATGCTCAATGAGGAACCTCTATACTGTTTTCACGGTGGCTGCATTCCCACCAACAGTCCACCAGGGTTCATTTTTCTCTGCATCCTCTCCAACACTGGCTGTTTCTTGTGTTTTTGATTTTAGCCATTCTCACAGGTGTAAGATGATATCTTATTATGGTTTTGATTTGCATTTCCCTGCTGAGTGATGTTGAGCATCTTTTCATGTGTCTCTTAACCATCTGTATGTCCTCTTTGCAAAAGATGTCTATTCAGGTCTTCGGCTCATTTTTTAAAAATTGGATTATTTGGGGTTTTTTATAGTGTCAAGTTGTATAAGTTCTTTATATATTTTGGATATTAACCCCTTATCAAATATATCATTTGCAAATATCTTCTAGCATTCAGTAGGTTGCCTTTTTTGTTTTGTTGATGGTTTTCTTTGCTGTGCAAATCCTTTTTATTTCAGTGTAGTTCTAATAGTTTATTTTTGCTTGTGTTTCCCTGGTCTAAGGAGTCATATCTAGAAAAATATTTCTATGGCCACTGTCAAAGAAATTGCTGCCTATATTTTCTTCTAGGAGTTTCTTGGTTTCAGGTTTCACATTTAGGTCTTTAATCCATTTTGAACTTATTTTATTAAAGGTGTAAGAAAGTGGTCCTGTTTCATTATTTTGCATATAGTTGTCCAGTACCATTTGTTGAAGAGACCATCTTTTCCCCATTGTATAGTCTTGCCTTCTTTGTTGTAGATTAATTGAATTGATAGATAAATGGATAAAGAAAATATATCACACACACGCAGACACACACACACGCAGACACACACACACAAGAGGAATATTTGACAGCCTTAAAAAAGAAAGGAATCCTACCATTTATGACAACATAGGTGAACCTGGAGGGCATGATGCTGAGTGAAGGTAGACAAAGACACATATTGCATAGTATCACTTACATGTGGCATCTAAAATATCTTTTTTAAAAAAGTCAAATTTATAGTATTAGAGAATAGACGATGGTTGCCAAGGGTCTGTGGAGTGGGGGAAATAGGGACCGATTGGTACAAAGTTGCAAACTTTTAGTTATAAGATGAATAAAATCTGAAGATCTATTGTATAACATGGTGACATATAGTTGATAATCTATTATGTAATTGAAATTTACTTAGTAGAACTTCAGGTATGCCTTTAAAAAAAAGTAAGTATGTGAGGTGATTGATGTATTAATTACCTCAATAGAGGAAATCCTTCACAATGTGTACATGTATCAAATTACTATAATGTATACTTTAAATATATTGCAATTTTATTTGTCAGTTATACCTCAGTAAAGCTGAAAAAAGTCAGAATTTTCTATTGAAATTTCAAGGAATGTTGATTTAATTATTTAATCAAATTAAATTAATCCTCTGTCAGATAGATTTTCTTTAAATTAGAGATGACAAGTTAAAAGACAGTAGATGCAATTCAATCAGTTAAAAATCTATGAAATTATTAAAACTTTTTTAACATGTCATTTCATTTTTGAGAAACATTTTTAAAAGTCTACTGAATAAGGTAGGCTCCATTCAAATTTTCGTAATGACCATTATCCAAATTTATTTTTAGTACAGTTACTTTTTTTTTAATTTTTTTATTTAAATTCAATTAATTAACATATAATGTGTATTTGTTTCAGGGGTACAGGTCTGTGATTCATCATTCTTATGTAATGCCCAGTGCTCATTACAACACATACCCTCTCCAAAATACTTTAAACAAATAGGAAAACCAATGTGTATGTCTATGTGTGTATAGCATACACATATGTATAGCATGCATATGTGTATGTAATACATAAATAGTATATATAATAGTATGCATAAATGTGTGTATAAGTATGTTTATGCAGTTTATGTATATTTATCTCAGTAGGGAGATAAATGGGAATGTGTCAGGAATAAAAAGTTGTGTTTTTTCTCAAATTTTAGTTACTAAACTCTAATAAGGCTTTGGAAATGCATGTGATTTTGCATCACATTACAAAGAAAATGTGAAAATACATAAAACATTTTATTCATCAGTTAATAGTGCACCTAAATTCAATGAACCAAATATATTTGTTTAGGAATCTGCTTGTTGGGATATGTGTGATTTAAATATATTTTAAGTAATTTTAACTATACCATCAATGATATAATAGATACTTGTAAAATATTTTTAAAAATATGTGCACACAATTTGAAAAGTGGAATTACCCCTTCATATTGTCACATCCTACATTTGATAGAATTATGAATACTGTTATGCACATTCGTTTTTAAAGATTTTTAATTTATTAAAAATTAATTTTATTATTAATTAATTAAATACAATTTAAGTTTTTTTAAAGACTCTATTTATTTGTCAAAGACAGACACAGCAAGAGGGGGTACACAAGCAGGGGGAGTGGGAGAGGGAGAAGCAGGCTTCCCGCTGAGCAGGGAGCCTGATGCGGGGCTTGATCCCAGGACTCCGGGATCATGACCTGAGCTGAAGGCAGACGCTTAACGACTGAGCCACCCAGGCGCCCCAAGATTTTAATTTATTTTTTGACAGAGAGAGAGTGAGAGAGAGAACACAAGCAGGGGGAGGGGGAGAGGGAGAAGCTGGGTTCCTGCAGAGCAGGGAACCTGATGCAGGGCTCGATCCCAGGGTCCTGGGATCATGATCTGAGCTGAAGGCAGATGCTTAATGACTGAACCACCCAGGCGCCCTAGCACATTCTTTTTTATATGATGGTACTTTAAATTTGATTTTAGAAAACTGAGAAAAGATAATTTGACCAGCATAACATTGAACATTATTGTAATTTGGAATTACAGTTTCATTTTTTTAACCTCAAAATTGTGCTGCAAAAGAATGAACAATTTGAAAAGCCCTGTGATCATTATATTTTTTTTGTGTAACTCATGTTAAAAATACTTGTTAATGAATTCAGGACCAAGTGCATATAATCACAGAGCACAAATTAAGACTTCTATTATCATTAATAGGAGTAAACACACAAATCAGTAGGAAAAATGGATCCTTATATTCTAAACTTTGAAGTTTATATGAGAAATAAATTAACCATAAAATTAGAATGCAGGCAGCTTTCTAAAGAAACGGTCTTAAAGGTATTCTAAAGTACTTAAAAGGCAATATTTCCTTAGGAATTTAAGCAAAAACACATAAGTTGAACAAGGGAATTTGAAAAATTGGGCAAGGTTTAGATTCCCATTAAAATTAACCTTTGCTTAAGTTTCCTGGAAAGTGAATTGGACTCACTGTAATTGCTACTATGCTATAATTAAAAGAACAGACAAATCCTCCATTTACTCCCTAGTCACCAAAAACCTAGATACACATTGATACTCTTTCCAAAATGACTATCATCATGATTACTTTCCCAGAGAGAGAAAACAAGGAATTATTTTGAAGAACATGGGGTGTAAAATAAAAGAAAGTAGATTAAAAATGCAGACAAATGTGCATGTTTAAAATTTTTACATTTTTAATCAGGAAGGATTTTTTTATTACATAGTCTTTTTAAAATTTTAATGTAGAGATAAATGTATATAGGAATGTGTAAAGTTCAGATATTGTGTTTCACAAAATATTTAGAAAAGAAGGGTCATGTAGAAGGATAAGATCCTAAGAATATGTGAACATTAACCCCTTCTGGAGTGACAATGTGAAAATAGAAATCTTAACATGAGCCATAAAACATTCTCAAGATTTGATTGCAGAATGTTAAGACCATGACCTAAAAGGCTGGCTATAATAAGTATATAGATATATGTTGTAAGTCATGGCTCACCTAGACTCTTATCTCTATTAAAAGTCAGAAATATTTTAAAACCTTATTCTAATTTAAATTTCTTCCATATATCATTTTAATGTGACCTAGAAAACTAAGGCGTACTTTAATTTCAAAACAGGTATGTTCAGGGTTTACTAGATCATATTTGAATCACTCAGTTCAGCGATGTACCTAGGATAACCACTGAAATAATTATAACAGAAGATATAGTTAAACAGCTGATACTGTCAAAACAGAAAGAAATCATTTAAAAAATTTATTTAATCTAGAAGAAGGAAAGAAGGAAAAAATAAAAAATAAAAATGATAGCAATGTTGCAGATATAAAACCAGAAGTTTTATCTTTATCATAGCAATTTTTAGAAACAATTTTTAAATTAAAATTTTTAAAGATTTTATTTATTTATTTGACAGAGAAAGAGAGAGTGGGAGCACAAGCAGGGGAAGCAGCAGAAGGAGAGGAAGAAGCAGGCTTCCCACTGAGCAGGGAGCCCAATGCGGGGCTCGATCCCAGGACCCCTGGGATCATGACCTGAGCCAAAGGCAGATACTTAACTGACTGAGCCACCCAGGTGCCTCAACTTAAAAATTTTTAAAAACAGATTTAAGTTAATAGCAAAATTGAGAGGAAGGTACAGAGATTTACCATATATCCCCTGCCCCACACGTGCATAATGAGTCTCATTATTAACATCCCAAACAGAGCATTACGTATGTTACAATTGATAAACCTGCATTGACACCCAAGTCCATATTATACATTATGGTTCACCCTTGGTGTTGTACATTCTATGGGTTTAGACAAATATATAATGACATGTATCCACCATTATAGTGTCATACAGAATATTTTCGCTGCCTTAAAGATCCTCTGTGCTCCACCTATTCATCCCTCCCCATACCCCCAACTCCTGTTAACTAATTACTGACTTCATAGTTTTGCCTTCTCCAGAAGGTTGTACAGGTGGAATCATATAGTATGTAGCCTTCTCAGATTGGCTTCTTTCTTTAATAATATGCACAATTGCTTCTTTCACTTAGTAATTTGAAGTTTTCTTTACATCTTATCATGGCTTGATAGCTTTCTCCCTCTCTCTCTCTTTTAGTGCTGAATAATAATACTCCATTGTTGAGATGTACCACTGCTTATTTATTCATTCACTATTGCAGGACATCTTTATTGCTTCCCAGTCTTAGTAAATGTAAATAAAGCTGTTATAAGCAACCGTTTACAGGTTTTAAGATGGATAATACCAAGGAGAACAATTGTTGGGTCATATGGTAAAAGTATGTTTCATTTTATAAGAAATCACCAAATGGTCTTTAAAAATTGCTTTATCGTGCTGTGTTTCCAGTAGCAATGAGTGAGAGTCCATTGCTCCAACTTCTCATCGGCATTTGTTATTACAAGTGTTCTGAATTTAGGCCATTCTAATAGATATGGAGTGGAAACTCATTTTTGTTCTGATCTGACATATCATGTAGAGCTTCTTTTTGTATGTTTGTCATCTTTGGTAAAGTGTTAAGTATTTTGACCAATTATTAACTGGGTTGTTTTCTTATTATTAAATTTTAAGAGATTTTGTATATTCTGGATAATGGTCCTTTATCAGATGTGTCTTTGCAAATATTTTGTCCCAGTCAGTGGCTTGTCTTCTCATTCTCTTGACATTGTCTTTTGTGGAGTAGATATTTTCAATTTTACTGAAGTCCAGCTCATCATTCTTTTTTACACAGATTGCATCTTTGGTGCTGTGTTTGAAAAGACATTACAATACCCAAGACCATCTTGGTTTTCTCCTGTGTTATCTTCCAGAAGTTGTATGGGTTTACATTTTACATTTAGGTCCATGATGCATTTTGAGTTATTTTTTTGTGAAGTGTGTAAGATCTGTGTCTAGATATTATTATTATTATTAGCATTTGGGTATCCAGTTCTTCCAGCATCATTTATTGAAGAGACTACCTTTGCTCAATTGTACTGTCTGCTTCTTCATCAAAGATTAGTTTACTATATTTAAAGGGGTCTATTTTGGGGTTTTCTATTCCATTCCATTTATCTATTTGTCTATTCTTTTGCCAATACCACACTGTCTTTATTATGGTAGCTTTATAGTAAGACACAAAATCAGGTAGTGTCAATCTCCCAAGTTAGCTGTTCTCCTTCAATATTGAGTTGGCTATTCTGAGGTCTTCTCTCTTCATATAAACTCCTTCAATATTGAGTTGGCTATTCTGAGGTCTTCTCTCTTCATATAAACTTCAGAGTCTGTTTGTTAATATCTAAAAAAAAAACCCTACTTGCTGGAATTTTAATTGAGTTGCACTGAATTTGTAGATCAAGTTGGGAAGAACTGACATTTTGACAATATTTTGTCTTTCCATGAATATTTTCATTTTAGTTTTTTGATTTAATTCAGAGTTTTATAGGTTTCCATATATAAATCTTCTACATATTTCATTAGGCTTATACCTAAGTATTTGATGTCTACTACTCTATTAGAAATAATATAGATACTCTTTTCATTTGATTAATGTTAGCATGGCATATTTTTCTCCATCCATTTATTTTTAATCTATGTGTTTCTTTATATTTAAAATGCATTTCTTATAGACAAACATAGTTGAGCTGTGTTCTTGATCCACCCTGACAATCTCTTTTAATTGGTGCATTTAAACCATTGGCATTCAATGTGATTATTGCTATAGCTGGATTAATATACAACACATTTATTTTTTTATTTTTTTTGAAAGCTCGCAAATAAGCAATTTTATTCCTATCCATGATTGCAGACATTTACAAAACCATAACATCTGAGTTCACCTTAAAAAATAACTTATATAAAGCAGTGATATACACAGCACAAAATAGTTCAGGGAGGGGCAGGAGCAACTTTTAATAATTAAAATGTAAACGTGAAAAAAAGGATGGAATAAAAGTCCCTACTTATTTCTACTTAAGATGTCATGTAATAATATTTTACAATGTCCTGTGGGTCAATGTATGTATGTGCATATGTCCATATAACATACACATATACAATACATTCTCTTTCCCACACATTTATATACACAAAATTATTTGCAGTTCAGTTTAGGGCAATTCTAATATGCCGCTCTGTACAGTTGTTTGAATCATGTTTGGACCCACTTTCTTCAAAAAATAGGGGAGAGAGCAGGAAATAAAAAGGTTGGTTGGTGTGACTGAGATTCCTTTGTTTAACTGTACACTGTGATGAATAATTTTCTTCCGTAGTAGTTCTGTGAAGGGCTGACTCACTGTGGTTTTCATGAGGAGACTTGGTAATGGATCACACACTCATTGTCATGCTAGGGGAGTAACTCTCACTCTGAAAAGGATTTAAGAAATTTCCCCCCATTTCGCCATCATCCCTTGGAGGGCCCGGTTGATTACTCAGGCTCATATTATTGGAAGAATTCTTGGAAATACTGTCCATATCTCCTGAGCCTAAAGAGCCATTCATGTGATGTGACTCCATTCCTCCTAATCCACCCATGGGACCATCTGACCCGGGGCCCATTGGAAAATTAGGCCTGTTAGGTCCAGGAGGTACTGCATTCATTAAAGTATACATGTTGTCTCCAGAGTTGGTTGTATCTGCTGGACTAGGCATGATGGGTGTTCCTGGTGGCCCTCCACTTCCTGGAGGACCTACATAATTCCCAGGAGATGCTGAAGAGTATGGTATTGAATTGGCATTTGTTGGGTTTGGCCAAGGTCTACCACCACCTGGACCCTTGTTCATTCCAGGCATTCTGGGGCCACCTAAAGCATTCGGGGGGGTCTCATTGCACCTCCATAGTTCTATGGTCCTAAGGGCACCATTCCTCTTGGAGGAGTCATTCTCTGCATTGCCCCACCCATATTTGGACGTCCTTGTTGTTGGGTTGGGTCCATTCCACTTGGAAGTAATGGCTGACTTCCTGGGACACCTCCAAGTGCCTGGTAGGTATCCTCAGTGGGGGCCTTGGACCTCCAGGGTACCGAGGTGACATAAAATGCTGAAAGAACCCTGGTGGTACAGGACCTACTGGCATGCCATCTCCTGGGGGAACGTTTCCTAGCACTGGGCTGGGAGCTGCTGCAGCGCTATAATCATGGAAGGCTTTTGCTTCACTTGAATGTTCTCATGTTTCCCGTCTTTCTGGAGCTGCACAGTAGAGATCCCAAAATACACACCACCAAGAATGTAAGAATCCTGGTGGTTCCCCCAATGTGATGTTTTTTTTTCTCATCTTATCTCTGATAAAAATGTTTGGGCCGATTTCTGAGCTCCTACATGAGCAGATATTCATATACATAGAGTGTTAATTTCTCCCGGGCCTGGCTGTTGGACGGGATGGCACTGCTGTTACTCTTGCCTTTGCTGTACACGCTTGTGCCGAGAGCAGCTCCCACTGTCACGCACCTGTCAACCCATCACAGCCTCCCCGGGAACAGCCCCGTCCCCATGGCGACCCACGCAGCCACCCCCACTATTCAATATACAACACATTTATTACTGTTTTCTCTCTGTTCTATGTTCCTATTTTTGTCTTCCAATCTTTTCCTGAATTTCTGGTTTTAATTGATACTTTATATGATTCCATTTTCTCTCCTTTCCTAGTATGTCAGTTATACTTTTATTTTTTATTTTTATTTATTTATTTTTTTTTACTTTTTTTAGTGGTTGCCTTAAAGTTTGCACTATATATTTAATCTACGCACACTTTCAAATTACACTATACTGCTCATGGGTAGTATGAGAACATTAGAATAACAATATAATCCTAATTCTTCCCTCATGTTCTTTGTATCATTGCTGTCATTCATTTTTTCATATATAAACATACATAAACATATAAATATATATGCACACACATACGATGTATACATAAGCACATATATTGGATACAGCGTTGCTATTATTTTGAACAAACTGTTATCTGTAAGGTCAATTAAGAATAAGAAAAATTAAAGTTTTTATTTTACCTTCACTTACTCCTTTTCAATACCCTTTTCTTTTTCCCCTTATGTAAAAACTGGTTTCTGACATATTAATTTCTTTGTCTCTAAAGAACTCTTTAAAACATCTCTTGAAAGGTAGGTCTACTGGCAATAAATTCTCTCAATTTTTGTTTGATAAAGTCTTTATTTCTCTTTCACTTTTTGAAGATAATTCCATATACAGAAACCTAGTTTTTTTTTCTTTCTCAACATTTGAAATATGTCATTCCACTCCTTCTTGCTTGCATGGTTTCTAAGAAGAAGTAGAATTTAATTTTTATATTTATTTATCGATATTTTTTTCTTCTGGCTTCTTTCAGGAATTTTTCTTTGTTTTTGATTTCCTGTAATTTGAAAATGATATGCCTAGGTGTAGTTATTTTGGCATTTATGTGACTTGGTCTACTCTGAGGTATGCAAGATAGCATTTACATTTTACATTTAGTACAAACTTTTATCCAATTTATATATTTTCCACATCTGATATTAATTTGGAGAAATTCTCAGTCATTATTATTTTAAATATTTCTTCTCTTTTCTCTCTTTCGTTTACTTCTGGTGTTCCCATTACATGTGTGTTATGGTATACCTTTTATAGTTGTCTCACAATCTTTGGATATTCTGTTCTTTGTTTTCTTTGTTTTTTTCTCTTTTGATATACCTTATAATTTTTTCTTGATAGTGGGACATGATGTACTAGGTAAAAAGAACTGCTATAAATAAGTCTTTAGTAATTTGGTGGCGAGGTGGAGGGAGATGGGAAGCATTCTACAGACCCATGGTGAGATCTCAGTCTTTTATGGAACCATGATGATGGCCAGTGAACTTCACAGGTGTTTCTCATTCTGCCCCACCCCCCGCCCCAAACTCCCCTGCTTAGGTAGGACAGAATGGCTAGAGTATGCTGGAGTTGGGTATTTCCCCAACCCGATGTCAGTTAGCTTCTGATAATACCTCAGTAGGCTAGGTTCTGATTAACTATTTTCTCCTGAGGGCAGGCCTTGTTAAGAACAGCTGCTTTGTGTATTCCAAAATGGTTCCTTACCTCCTCCCTCTGCTGGAAGTACAAGGGGATTTTTCTGATATTTACTGTGAGAATGTTATAGAGTTCCTAGAGGTAAATCTTACAAAATAGTGGGTTCCCTTTGGACTTTTAACTCTCAGAGTTGTCCACACTGAGCCTCCAGCAAACTCAGTTACCATTCAGGTTTTCCTATACTAATACTGGTTTCCATGGAGGTTTCTGCTAGTGAGTCTCAGCTTTGGTAAGTATAGAATCTTTGTATGCATCTGGATTCTTCCATCTTGGGGGCAGAAGTTTACAGGGCATCCTCACTTTTCTTGTTGATCCCAGAAAAGTTGTTGATTTTGTAGTCTATTCATCTTTTAGCTTGTTGTTAGGATGGAGTGCTAACTTCTAAATTGCTTAAGGTCACAACTGGAAATCAGAAGTCTGTCATTGTAGTTTCAAATTGAAACTCTCAGGCAAAATTTTGAAGGATTCAATATATGTGTTATTTCATTTAGATAAATGCAATCATGGTGATCAGAAAGAGTAGTGCTCCTACTGACAATGTAAGGTTAGTTAGAATCCTTAGCCCTTTTCCCAAACCTTGATATGCAACCCTGGAAGGATTGTCATAAAGGGTTGGGTTTAATTAAAACTTAAAAAAAAAAAAAAGTTCTAGGACCTTGTTTGTTACCATGTAAATATTTATTTTTCAATTAAAATCATTAGGATTTAAATTTAACTTATAATAATTTTGAATAGCCTTTCATGATCTATAGATCTAGATCTAGATCTAGATCTAGATCTAAATCTAGCCTGCTTCTCCCTCTCCCCTGCTTATGTTCCCTCTCTCACTGTCTCTCTCTGTGTGTCAAATAAATAAAATCTTAAAAAAACACAAACAGTCTTCTAAGTCAGATAGGAGAACAGGAGTCACAAAAAATACATGAAGTGCAGTCTTTTATACTCACCTATGTAGTTACTTTTACCAGTGGGTTTTTTTTTTTTTTAATTTCTTCAAAAATCTTGAGGTGCTATCTACAGTCTTTTCATTTCATCTCAAAGGGCTTGCCCCCCCCCCTTTTTTTGGTATGGTTCCTCTGCTAGTGACAAATTATCTCCATTTTTGTTTATTTAGGAATGTCTTAATTTCTCCTCATGTTTGAAGGATAGCTTTTCTGGATATAGAATTTTTTTAAAGATCTTATTTATTTACTTGAGAGAGAAAGAGAGAGAGAACAATAAGGAGGAGAGGCAGGCTGAAGGAGAAGTGGACTTCCCGCTGAGCAGGGAGCCTGATGCAGGGGTTCGATCCCAGGACCCTGGGATCATGACCTGAGCTGAAGGCAGATGCTTAACTGACTGAACCACCAAGGAGTCCCTTGGATATAGAATTCTTAATTGATAGTATTTTTCTTTCAGCACTTTGGATGTGTCATCACACTGCTTTCTGGCCTCATGATTTCTGACAAGAAGTCAGCTGTAAATCTTACTGAGGGATCCTTTGTACTACAATCATAGTTTTTCTGCTTTTGAAATTCTTTGTTTATATCTTTTAGGGGTTTGATTATGAAGTTTCTTGTCAGGGACCTCTGAATTTATTCTATCTGGAATTCGTTAAACTTCCTAGATGTGTAGATAAATTTTTAAAAATCAAATTTGGGATGGTTTTAGACACAGGTTCTTAAAAATGTTTTTCTGCTTTTTTTTTTTCTCTTCTCTCCTCTGGACCTTTCATTATGCATCTTTGGTAAGTTTGACGGTTTACCTCAGATCTCTGATGATCTATTTATTTTTACCTATTCTTTTTTATTTATTTTCTTCAGACTGGAAAGATCTTGACCTATCTTTGAATTTACTAGTTCATCATTGTGTCAAGTCTGCTGTTGAGCCCCTCTAATGACCTTATTTTTCAGTTATTGTTCTTGCTAAATCCAGAATTCCTATCTGAGCAGTTTATTAATTTCTTTCTCTCTTTTTTTGCATTGTATATTTGATGAGTTGTCATTTTCATACTAGCCATTAGTTTATTAGACATAATTTCCTTTAGTTGTTTGAATATATTTAAGCTAGCTGATTTAAGATCTTTGTTAATAAGCAACATTTTTACTTTGTCATGGAGAGTTTCTATTGACTGCTTTATTATTTTTTTTCTGTGCATGAGCCATTTATTACTGTTTCTTTGTGTGTCTTATAACTGTTTTCATTGAAATCTAGACATTTAAAATAACATAGCATGGGAACTATTAAAATCAGTCCATTCTTGGTTTGCTGTTGCTGGTTACTGTTATTGATGTTTATTTTGTGACTTTCTGGACTACTTTTATAAAATCTATATTTTTTCTCATATGTGACCACTGAAGTTCTTGCTCAGTTAGGTAATGACTGTACAGAGATTTCCTTTAACACACTGTGCCATCCTCTGTTGAGGAGTTCTGTTTATATGTGGGGGCACATCTTCACTGATCTGGCAGTTTATAGTTCTGTCTTAGCCTTTACTTCCTCCTTTCCTAGGAAATCAAAGTAAGCCAGAGGCAAAAGATTAGACACATCTCCTGAATTTCCTGAGTATGTACCTTTACCTGTACATGCATATAATGTTCTAGATCCCCAGAAGGATGTCAGAGGTTTCTAAAGCCCTACATGGACATCTCACTTCCAATATTTTCTTCTTAAGATTTTTGGTGAGATTCTTGTTTCCCCAACCGATATTGCAGCCAAAAACAGCTGAAATGTAAACAACTCCTGCTTTTTTTGTTTGTTTTTGCTGTGGCGAATGGTTTTTCTCACTAAGTGAACTCTGAGTTAGGTTAAGTAAAGAAAAACCTTGTGAATGAGGCTTTTCAGGAAGCTGCTAAACAGATCAAATAGTGACAATTCTCAGAGGATAGGGCCTTTAGGGGAGCTTCGAGCCAATTTTTTTTGCCCTCTAGTGGCCCTCAGTTTGCTGGTTTTCATACCTACCATGGTTTAGAGGTTGCTGGTTTCAAGGCTTCCAGACAGCTAAGGAGAGGGAGATGGGTATAGAGCAAGCAAAATATCGCAAGTTTCACTTTCTTTTAAAAACCAAGGATCAGGCAATTTCTTATATAAGCCCTCCTTGTATTGTTGCAACGCTTTGGTTAAGACTCAGAGTTGTATAAAAAGTTGATTTTAGAATGTTTGCTACTGTTCTCAGGGCTTTTATGGATGAATAATTTATGGAAGTTCTTATTCTGCCATTCTTACTAAGTGATTCTTCTGTAAGAGATACTGGAAGAGCCAGATTAATATCCTCTAAAATATGTTTGCATGTACTAAATCACCATTTTAAAGTTTTATGAAAATAACAAGCTTGATGGAATCGATAGCAACATAGCAAGAAAGGATTATAAATAGTATGTCTAGAATAGAGAATGATGAAGGGCAACCCCACCCTAGTTCGCGGGAATTATTAGATGGTGCTAAGTGATCATTGGCTCTTCTGACTCTCACTGAAGAAGAATGAGATTAGAAAATGAGGTTAGAAGAATAAGAGGGGACAGGAGCTGTGAGAATGGCTATCGAAGAAAGAAATATCTTACCTAGAATGGCAGAGTTCGCTGCTGCTGTGTAAGAAGCTTCTTGTAATGGAGGGGTAGAGGTTGAAGCTGAGCACCACTTCCACAAACCTGCTCAGTCGCCTTGAAGAGACCTGGGATCTCCCAGCCATACAAACTCTAGACCAAGTCAGACTGAGGAAAAAGAAAGATCCTTGTTCCTATTTCCTCTGGTGTTTCTGCCCCTAACGCTGAAGGGCAGAAGGTAAGCCTTAAAAATAACAGAAAAGATATCCTATTGCCAGACATATCCTCTTTCTTATGTCTTATTTATACCCCCCTCCCCACTCCCTACACACCCTAATAGGGCACTGACCTAATTTTAGCCTTCTTTGGAGGAAGGAATATGAAGCTTTTTCAGAAATATGTGAACAGGAGTTTAAAATAAAGTGATTTCTGTTTTAATAACCAAATGTAACCACAGATTTAATAAACTGCTCAGATATTGCTTAGAACAGAGAAGGGTGAAAGTAGTGATTAAAAGAAAAATAAAATCACTGCATGATTTGTTTTACAAAATTAAGAATTTTTACATAACGCAGATATAGAAATAAAGAAGAAAAACATTTTAGGAGTAACTTTTCTATCATTTATTCTGTTTTCAATGATATCTTCCAATTTATGCACATGAAAATTATTTAAGCTCCATTCATATTTTGTGATATTTATGAATTTAAACATATTGTGGTGTTTCTAAGGTGCTACACTGTAAAATGTATGAAAATAATTACTTATTTGAGTTTAAAGAATGAGATAAAAATGATTAAAAATTTTACTTATTTCCCTGTGAACTTGGTTTTATTAAAAAAAGGGAAAAGTATGACCATTTTGAAGTAAAAAAGGCAAATCAGTAGCTTTTATATATACATAGTAATTTTAATTAGAAATTATAATGGAAATGGAATTCTATTCATAAAAACAACAAAAACTATAAAATACTTTGAAATAAAAATGATATAAGGGAAATATATGAAGAAAAGAATTAAAAAAAACAGAGAACAAGCATAAAACTGTATGTCTAGATATGTGTCTTATATGTTCTAATGAAGTAAATCAATATGCTGAATGTCAAAAAATTTTTAAGATGTATTTGTAGATTAAATGAAATCACAATCCAAACCCATCAAGTGTTATACTCAAATTTACATAAGTAATGCACTGCTTCTCATTTTTATGTTTCTTTATCTCATTTATCTGAAACAGTTTCGTTACCTCAATATGAAGGGTAGAAGCCATTTAATTTGTAGGCTGCCCACAATATTTTTTAGTCTAAAGTTTTTTCATAATTCTATTCAGATTGTGCATATTTGGCAGGATTGCCACAAAAGTGATGCTCTGTCCTGCTCTGTGTTTTGGTGGAAGCACATCAAAGAAATATGACTGAAGACAAAAAGGAAAACATATATACAAACATGTACAATAGCCACAGACCCAGTGTGGTAACAGTACTGAAGTTAAATAAAGATGACTAGAAATAACTATGGTAAATATGTTCCAACTTAGAAAAAGTAAGACCAAATCGAAGAGACAGAAAATTTTAACACATCATTAGAATTTTAAAAATTAAGTGAATTTTTTAACTAGGAAAATAATAACATTGGAAATTATGAACTCAGAAGATAAGCTAAAGAAAAGATCTGACCTATCAGATCACAAGATGATTAAATGGAAGACAGATCAATAGAAAATATGCAAACTAAAATGTATGAATAAAATATAGGAAAAAGAAGAAAAAAAGAGCAGAAAAGACAGAACACAGGGGAAATTTTTTCCACACATGAAATTAGAGTCCCAGAAGTAGAGGTAAGAGAATGGTGCAGAAGAAATATTTGATAATATAATCACAAAGAATTTTCCAAAACTGCTGAAATAGATCAACTCAAAGAATCAAGAACATATGGGAATACCAAATCAATCAATAAAAAGCATACCATGGTACAACTCTTCTCAGTGTTTAATCCCAGGACCTTCATCAGCAGCATTGTCAGCAAATTTGTTAGAAATACAAATTTTGGGGCCCAGCCTCAGTCATGCTGAATCAGAAATTCTAGAGGTGGGGCCATACAATCAATGTATAAACAGGCCTTCCATGTGACTGTTCCAGAGCTACTGCCATATTAAATCTAACGAAAATTAAAACAGAGAAAACAAATTTGAACAACAGCAGAGGAAAATAATACAAATATAAAGTAAGTTAAAAATAGACAAATATTTCCCCAAACAATAGCAATTTTAATATGTATTGCATTTTCTAATTGCTAAATATGCAAGTGATAGAGCAGATGACTACATATCTAACAATGCATCAATGTTGTAGAAACAGTCCATGCAGATTTAATATTTACATATATGATTAATGTTAGCTTTAATTATATGACTCTTTTTTGCTTTAGAGAATAATGTTTTGACTTTTATGTATAGCCCTTTTTTAAACATCCTGGTAAGACTTTTTGATTAAAAAAAAATGGGAGTACCTCTGAGGTGAGAATGCCACTTAAAATTTTTTTTTCTTTAAATTTTTAAATGGGCAATTTATCTCTTTGAAAATATTTGTATGGGCATTGGTCCTAATTTTCATAAAGCCTGAACCACTGGATGTTGCACTTTTGAATTTCAGCTTTTATATGCATGGAAAACTTAACTGAGTTCATACATAAATTATCAGGGATAAATCATCGGGGATTAACTTAAAACCTAAGCAAATATTTTAATTATTTTATGATGATATGAATATATATTATTGAAATTTATATTTTATCATTTACAAGTAGCAAAAATATTGCTTAGGCTAAAACCTTGTTTTCCAATATGGCATTAAGATAAAAATCAATCCAAATTAGGCATTGAAGCCTCACTTTTAGGGTAAACTTCTTAGGCAAAAAATAATTCTCTTATTTGACACAAGTTATTTATATTTAAGTGGGAATTTGAACCATCTCAAACAGTATTTGAATTGTCAACATTAATTGTGATTACCTATTGCTTTTGTTGTGAATGGGAAAGAAAGCTGGCTGTGTTTTGCTTTAATCTGACCTTCACATGAAGAATTAAGGGAAGAAAATTTGCCTTCTACTAATTTCAGGTTTTTCAAGCTGTGGTTAAGAGCTGACCATCAAAAGAAAATTGATTTTGGTGACATTTAATTTACCTAAATTCAATAGTGTTGTCCTTTAAAAAAATAGACTATTTTGTTCTAAGAAACATTTTGAAAGTTATTAAATCTTTAACATAGTGTTTGCTTGTACACCCATTCATGTGTATGTGGGGGGGGGCATAGTTGTGAAAAAGCTAAAGTAAAACAAAAATGAAAAAAACATTCTCAGATATGCTTAATATTCCACTTTTTAGAAGATCATAGGGATACTAATAGCTTCCCTAAATCTAAGAGAAAAAGAAGAAAGGGGGTATATGTCTGTATATGTATCAATGTAAATATGTATATATTTGTTAGGCAGATTATGAATCCAATTGTGACTTGAGTTTGTAGAAAGCATATTGCATATATAGCATTTGGAATTTTTGATAACTATGTTTGAATAAAATTTTTCTTTTAAATCAAAAAATTATATTTTAGAGATTGAAGGGTTTGGATATATTAGACCACCTATTCCCAGTTATTTCACTGCATAGAAAAAATAAGATTAAATGACTCCAAATTTTTTACTGGAATCCAATGTGAAATGTTAGATGTTATGTTAATATTTAATTATTATTATAATTATTAAACAGTTATTTGAGGCAAATTTCAAACACGTTCTCAAATTCCTTGACTCTCCTTCCATCAAGAGTTGAAGTCTATATACCTCCCCTTGAATCTGAGCAGGCTTGGTAGAGCAGAGGTGGGGCCCAGCAATCTGTATATTAACAGGCTTTCTAATTGGTTGCTTGAGAAACACCACCATGATAGATTAGTGTTGACAGTGTAGGGTGAGGTGATATCATGCAGCTTCTAAGTTCAGCTCATATAAATCCTTATATTTTCTAGCTGATTGCCTTGAAATGTTTGCTCTTTGGACAGTTCCTCTGGGATTTCCCTCTTGCCACCTACTACCCAACCATTAAGATGCCACAGACATAGAGAGAGGTTATGTATCAGTGCTCTAGTAGATAGTCTTCGCTGAGTCTTGCTTTTTAGTCATCCCAGCTCATGTGTCAGATGTGAATGAAGATTCCATTCTCCAACTCTTCAAGCATCACCAAGATGCTCAAATCTTCTTAGTTGAGGCCCCAGATATTATGAAGCAGAAATCAGTCACCCCTGCTATGTTCTGTTCAAATTTCTGATTCAGAATCTTCATGGCATAATAAAATAGTTTTCCTTTGTACCACTCATTTTGAAGAATGGTTTGCTATAGAGTGATAGATGAACTGGTGAAAGCACCTAAAAATATAGGATATTATTTCATGCATTGAACCTGAATACCAGTATTACTAACTTTGGGGCAATGCAGCTAAACTGTGAAAAATCTTACTTCAGCAAAATCAACCTACTTGAAAAATTTAAAAACACTGAAAATGAGTCAAATTGTAGACTTAATTGACAAAGTGCTGATACTCACCTAAATGACACAGAATTCAAAACATAAACAACAACAAAAAAGATTTTGAATAATAATACTGAGAAATAGTATAACTTGGAGTTTCCAAGAATGAGTTTGGGAATTAAGAATGCCTGAAGCACAAACTGTTCTGGGTATAGCGTCATCCTCTTTAAAATAGGACTGATGACAGTATCTATATTTATAGGAATTTTTACGATTACAAAATGAGACAATAGGTGTAAAGCATTTAGATTACTATCAGGCATTTATTAACACTCAACACATAAGCCATTATTGCTTTTTACCCTGGTTTAGTAGATATGTTATTTTCTGCCTTCTTGTTTATATACATTCCTTCATCCTAATTCTCCTAAAAATTTTTATTAACAAGATATTAATTTATCTCCACTTACTGACAAGGAAACAGTATAGTAAACTTAAATATATATCCCAAAGTTAAACAGCTGATAGTTCACCACACAATTCAAATAATTGCACTTCAGTGTTCAATAGGAGTGTTTTATGTATACTTCTCATTTTGTCACACAAAATACTATAAAGATGTGTACTCACTAGTCAATACTCAATAAAATTAATATTTTTATAGCTTTAACAAGGACATTCTTATGTGAAAATGGCTTTTTGTTTCCTGTGAGTGCATAGAGGTTAAAAAAAATATAATGCCTACAAGTACAAAGTGTGACACTGCTTTCATTTAGGCAGTTTTACCCACTTTGATTTCTTGGGCATATAGTCAGAAGTGGAATCGCTGGATAATACAGTAATTTTATTTTTAATTTTTCAAGTAACTGCAATGCTATTTTTCACAGTGGCTATACTATTTGGATTCCCATCAGCAGTACACAAGTGTTCCAGTTTCTTTACATCTATCCTGGAGAATGACTTATGTACACTTGAGAAGACTGTGTATTCTGTTGTTGGGCAGAGTGTTCTGTATATATCTATTAGATCTAGTTGGTTTATTGTATATTTCAAGTCCTCTATTTCTTACATCTTGTTTTCTGTCTGTTGAGAGTGGTGTATTGAAATCTGCTATTATTATTGTTGAACTATCTGCTTCTCCCTTCAATCCTGTCCATTTTTGCTTCATATATCTTGAGGGTCTTTTATGAAATACATAAATTTTTATAATTCTTATATCTTCTCTCTGTACTGAAACTTTTACTAATATATCTACTTCCTTGTCTCTTGTAATTTTTTTTATTTAAAGTCTATTTTTCCTGACATTGGTATAACATTTCCTGCTCTCTTTTGGTTGCTATTTGCACTGAATATCTTTTTACTCCCTTTTATTTTTAACCTATTTGTATCTTTGGATCTGAAGTGAGTATGTTGTAGACAGAAGACAGTTGGGTTACTTTTTAAAATCCATTCTTCCAATCTCTACCATTTGATTAGAGAGTTTAAACCATTTATATTTCTAGCAATTACTGATAAGGAGGGACTATGTTCAGTTTGCTCCTTGTTTTATATATGCTTTATAGATTTTTTGGTCTTACTTCCTGCATTACTGTCTTCCTTTTGGTTCAGTTGAGTGTTTCTAGCAGAATTTCATTTTCTTCTCATTTCTTTTTGTGTACATTCTATAGTTATTTTCCTTGTGGTTACCTAGGAATTACAGTTAACATCCTAAAGTTAAAACACACTAATTTGAATTTATTCCAACTCAATTTCAACAACATAAACATTCTGCTTCTATAGAGCTCCATTCCCACCTCCATTTACTTATTGATACCACAAAATTTCATCTTTATATATTTTATGTCCAAAAACAGAGTAATAATTATTTTTATGTATTATTTCCTAAAAGCAAAGATGAAAAAAAATGGAGTTGTAAACCAAAATTAAAATACTAGTTTTTTAAATTGTCCACTTACTTTTATCACAAATCTTTATATATTCTCCCAGTTAAGTTTTTCTTTATTATCCTTTCATTTCAACTTGAAAGACTCCCTTCAGTTTTTCTTACATGACAGATCTAGTGGTAATAAACTCCCTTAGCACTTGTTTATCTGAGAATGTCTTAATTTCTCCCTAATATTTGAAGGGCAGTTTGCCAGATAGAGGGTTTTGGTTGATAGAGGGTTTTTTTTTTTCCCTTCAGCACTTTGAATATATCAACCCATTGTCTTCTGACATCCAAGGTTTTTGATGAGAAATATGATGAATATTTTATATGGGATCCCTTGTATGGAATGAGATGGCTTCTTTCTTTTAAAATGATATCTTTGTTGTTGGCTTTTCATGGTTGGATTATAATGTGTGTTGGTATAGGTTTCTTTGAGTTTATTCTGCTTAGGGTCTATTGAGCTTTTTTGATGTTTATATTCATGTATTTTCTGAAATTTGGGAAGCTTGGGGCCATTCTTTCTTCAAATGATCTTTCTGCCCCTTTTTCTCCTCCTCTGCGACTCCCACAATACACATGTTGGTCTTTTTATGGTTTCATAAAGGTCTTCTTAGGCTCTATCCACTTTCTTTCAGTCTTTGTTCTTCTGTTTTTCAGGCTTCATAGTTCCAATTGTCCTATCTTCAAACTCACTGATTCTTTCTTCTGCTTGTCCAAATCTAATTTTGAGTCCCTCTAGTGAATTTTTAATTTCAGTAGCATATATTTCAACTCCAGAATTTCTTTTTGGTTCCTTTTTGTGTATTCTATCTCTTTATGATATTTTCATTTTATTCATACATTGTTTTCCTGATTCCACATCTTCTTTTAGTCCTTTGAATATACAGTGTATTAAATATGTCTATAGAAAACCCACCATCTGGCATTTCTCAGGGATAATTTCTCTTTTTATTATTTTTTCCTTGTATGGGCACTACTTTCCTATTTCTTTGTGTGCCTTGTGATTTGTTTATTGACACTGAACATTTCAATTTTATAATATGATAATTCCAAAGATCAGATTCTTCCTTTTCCCAAGGTTTGCTTGGTTTTTTTTGTTTTGTTTTTTGTTTTTTGTTTTATATATATATACATTGTCT
This sequence comes from Callorhinus ursinus, assembly GCF_003265705.2. Classification (NCBI taxonomy): domain Eukaryota; kingdom Metazoa; phylum Chordata; class Mammalia; order Carnivora; family Otariidae; genus Callorhinus; species Callorhinus ursinus. The sequence continues at coordinate 40,186,251 of NW_027397064.1, read as the reverse complement.
TTTTTTTAAATATTTTTTTGACTACTGTTTTTTTTTTAAGATTTTATTTATTTATTTGAGAGAGAGAGAATGAGAGAGAGCACGAGAGGGAAGAGGGTCGGAGGGAGAAGCAGACTCCCTGCTGAGCAGGGAGCCCCATGCGGGACTCGATCCTGGGACTCCAGGATCATGACCTGAGCCGAAGGCAGTCGCTTAACCAACTGAGCCACCCAGGCGCCCATACATTGTCTTTATGTCAAAGATAAGCCTGAGGTATATATATACTTAAGGCCTTCTGAGGTCTTTTCTGAATTTATGTGTTCATGATAATTTTAAAAATGTTCCTATATATGTAGTTGCTTTTGGATGTCCTACTCTTAAATGTCTGGATCCCAAAAGGAAGAAAGAGAAAAATGAATGGAGAAGATAGGGGTTTGGCCCTTTAAATTCTTTGAAAGATGCTTCAGTGAAAAAAGATGCTTGCAACAATGGCTTCCCCACTCTGTGCCTTTGTCTCCATGATCAGAAGCAGCAATCAGTGATCAGAACAAAGATCCCTGATATTTGGAAGTAAAGGTCCTTATTAGACACCTTGACTCTGGCAAGCTGTGTGCAACTACTCCATTAATGAAATAATCAATCAGTAATCAAAAATCTTGCAACAAAGAAAAGCCAAGGACCAGATGGCTTTATGGCTGAATTATAACAAAATTTCAAAGAAAAATTAATACTAACCCTTTTATAAAATGGAAGAGAGAACATTTCCAAACTCATTTTATGATGCCAGCATCACCCTGATTCTAAAACCAGTCAATGATAACACTTGTAAAAAATTTTTAAAAAAATTTAAAAAAGAAAAAAAGTAAAGAAAAAAGAAAATTACAGGCCATTATGCCTGATGAACATAGATCCAAAAGTCCTCAATGGAAATCCTAGGAAACCAAATTCAGCAGCAGGTTAAAAGGATCAAATATCAAGAGCAAGGGATATTATCCCTAGATGCAAGAATGGTTTAACACATGAAAATTAAGCAATATAACAAGGCACATTAACAAAATTAAGGGGGAAAACCACATGATCATTTCAATAAAGAAAAAGCATTTGACAAAATTCAATTTCTTTCATAATGAAAAAATTACAACAAAATAGGTATGGAAGGAACTTCTCAACATGATAAAGGCCATTTATGAAAAATATATGGCTGGACTCATAATCAGTGGGGAAAATATTTTCCTTTAAGATATGAACAAGATAAGGATGCCCACTTTTATCACTGCTATTTAGCATCATATTGGAAGTCCTAGCCACAGAAGTCAGGCAAGAAAAAGAAATAAAATTTATCCAAATCCAAAGAGAAGAAATAAAATTGTCTCTGATTACAGATGGCATGATTATATATATATATATATATATATAAGAAAATTCTAAAGACTTCACAAAATAATAGGATGTTTTTAATAAGGAATTCCATAATCAACATAATACAAAATCAACATACAAAAAACATTAGCATTTCTATATTAAGGAAATATATCAAGATGGAAATTAAAAAAATGATCCTATGTACATTAGCAACAAAAAGAAAAAAATACTTAGAAATTAACTTAACCAAAGAAGTGAAAAATTTGTATGGTGAGAATTATAAAACATTGGTGAAGGACATTTTAAAAAGCACAAACAAATTGAAAGATATTCTATATTCTGAATCATACAAATTAATATTGTTAAAATGTTTACACTGCCCAAAGCAATCTACAGATTCAATTAAATCCCTATCAAAATCCCAATGACATTTTTTTTACTGAAAGAAAAAAGAATTTTAAAATTTATATAAAACCACAAGACCCCAAATAGCCAAAAAAACTTGAGCAAGATGAGCAAAGATTGAGGCATCATACTTCCTGATTTCAAATTATATTACAAAGCTGTAGTAATCAAAACAATCAAACAAAACTGGCATAAAAACAGACCTACAGACTGATGGGACAGAATAGAGAAATAGAAGTAAATCCACACATTTATGGCCAACTGATCTTCAACCCAGGTACCCAGAACACACAATGGGGGAAGATTAGTATTTCCAATAAATGTGTTGGAACAACTGGATATCCACATGCAAAAGAATGAAATTGGAACCCTGTCTCATGCTCTACCTCAAAACGGATTAAAGACTTAAACATAGGACCAGACACTGTTAAACTCCCAGAAAAAAAAAAAGGACAAGCTTTCTTCATCTTGGTCTTGGTAATAATATTGTTAGATATGACATGAAAAGCACAGGAAATACATGAAAAATAGACAAGTGAGACTAAATCAAACTAAAAAGCTTCCACACGATAAATGAGATAATTAACAAAATGGAAAGGCAACCTATGTAATGTGAAAAAATATTTGCAAATCATATATCTGATAAGGAGTAATCCAAAATATGTAACTCCTATGACTCAATAAAAAAAATACAAATGACTTAATTAAAAATGGACAAAATATTCAACCAGACACTTCTCAAAAGAAGAAGTTCAAATGGATAATAGATACATGAGAAGGGACTCAACATCCCTTATCATCAAGGAAGATACAAATCAAAATTACAAAAAAGATGTCACCTTACACCTGTTAGCTTGGCTATTATCAAAAAGAAAAGATAACAAGTGTGAAGATGTGGAGAAAAGAGAATTTATACACTACTGATGGGAATATAAATTAGTACATGTGGAAAACAGAAAGCATATGGAAACTCCTCAAAAAATTAAAAATAGAATTATTATATGACCCAACAATATCACTGTTGGATATATATCAAACAAATTGAACTCATGATAGCAAAGCAATATCTGCACTTCCACATTCATTGCAGTATTATTCCCATTAGCTAAGATATGGAAATAACCTAAATGTCCTTCAGTGGATGAATGGATAAAGAATATATGGTGTGTGTGTGAGTGTGTACATTAACAGAATGTTAACAGTACACAATGAAATATTCTTCTTATTTAAAAAAGAAGGAATCCTGCAATTTGCAACAACATGGATGACAAACACTCTCATGTTAATGTTGAAATAATGCTTTTGCCCAAAGAGCTAGGAGATAATGAGTACTTGCCATTCAATAACATCTCTAGAACTGAGCACACATTTATAAAGATATTCTAATTATCATCAGGAGTCAAGAAGTTAGAAAGATATCTCCATTTTGGTGCTTTTATACTCTATGATATTTTAAATGCTTTTTTCTAAAATAAAATCTGTATCTCTATTCTTAATTATATCATCAGTATACAAATGTGTGGTCTTTATTCAAAGCTTGGGAAAACAGAAAAAGCTAAGCCTACTGCTATATACCAGTGCTTTTGCTTCCAGTATCTCATCACTAATACATTATTGTCACTAACACTTTTCAATATAAAAAAATTACTCTTTAGTCCAATCAAATTGCATTTTTAATTGCATTTAAATTTCAGAATGGCTCAGGTCTAATAATAGGGAAAGAAAAAGATAGGAGTTGAAAAATAGACTCAATAATGAATCTAGAAGACAAAAATATTCAATGATTTTTTTTTAGAGGAATCTTTTAGATATTTGGCAGATATTTCATAAGATGGGACTAACCTTTGTACAAAACATAAAAATTACTAATTGAAATGTCCAAGCTCTGAGTGAAATCTGATAAACTGGATAATGCTTACATTGAAAAATATGAAAAATATTGTATTATCTAACAAACTACTCATCATATTCTTCCAATAAGCATACTTTTTGGGGAAATGTTATGAAGATATATTTTGTTGAGAACCAATCATAATTTTTAGCACCAGTGAAACAATTTTTATTGCGGCAGACACCTTCCTAAGGTGGCTCAATATGTTCTAAATTTCAACTAAAATATCTGCTCCAAAGACACTCTGAACTTTTTTTGTAAAATAGATGTGAGTATAATACAAATATATGTGCTCAAGATTGTTCATTACAACATTGTTTGTAATAGCAAATTAGTGGAAATAATTTAAATATCCATCAAAAGGTTAAGGTTAAATATACTATGATGCACACTTACAGTGAAATATTCTGAATAGATAAATAATTTGGAGGGTCTTTATATGCCAAGATAAAAAATTCTGAATAATATATTAATATGAAAAGAAGCAAGATACAAAAAAAGCAAGACATAAAACAGGGGAAGAGATTATATGGTTACATATAACATACGTATATGTGTTTGTGTGTGCACTAATTGTATATGTATGCATATAATAGAGCTTCCTAAGAGAATCATTCCTGAATGGCTGAATACCAGGAATTGGAGGGAGATTGTATTCCATCTTTTTTTGAAAAATTTGAATCATATAAATGAGTTAAATAAGAATATATAAAATACAAATGGCAGATAGAATGTTTTGGCTTATATGCATTTTGATTTCATATTATTCTTTACTCTTACAGAAAAGTCCTGTACATAGCTGCACAGGACTTTTCTATAGTGACATTTTCTCACACAACTATAATATGCCCTGAACAAAATCCAGAGTAACATACATATAAAAAATTAGGAGTAATAGAAATATTTTTCTTGGGGAATAAAAAGATAAAATATACCTGTATTTCTTCATTAGCACATCTTTTTAAGTAGTAAAAATTACAATCAAAGAATATAATTATGAATTGTCCCAAATATTGTGAATAATAACCAATTATAAAACATGTACAAAGCATTTAAACAAAATATATTTGAAAATATAAATGTACTAATAACATAGATAGTTATTATGAGATTTTATGTCTGCTGAAAACAACTTTGAGATTTATTATCTCATTAAACTAGTTTTATTGTTTTCTCTGATAATAAAATGATTTATATTTCTCATAAAGATTCAATAATGCAAAAATATATAAGGGATAACATAAAAATACCATTATCTTTGTAAGCTATTAATATGCTAATTATTTAATGAGCATTTTTCTAGATATTTTTCATTGCACACACACGTATATAAACACAAATACATATGTAAACCTACATGCAATTTTGTTTACAATGGGATTGTAGTAGAACATTTGGCATCTTTCCTACCTACCTGTTGATATAATGTGATAATTGTTCCATGTTAATAAATTTTGATTAAAAAACATTGTTTTAATGATTGCCTTATTACTGATTTTTTTTAATGTTTATATATAAGTGATCCATTCAAAAAGTCTCTGTTGGATTTCTAGATTTTTTACATGTTTTTGCTATTATAAACTACACAAAAAAAGCTATTCTGTAAATGTTGCCTTCTTTTCTGATATCTTGTTAGGACACATTGATAAAGAAATATAAAACAAGGTATATCAAATCATAATTCTAATCCATTACTATAGCATAGGTTTTGATACAAAACCTTATCCTTTTTGTTTTACTTTTTGTTTTTTATCAGTTCATTGTGATTTTTTTTGAAGTATAATTAACATACAGTGTTACATTAGTTTCAGGTCCACAATACATTGAATCAACAATACTGTACATTACTCAATGCTCACTTTGATGAGTGTAATGATCATTTATCACCAATCGACATTTTAGAGTCTTATCGACTACATTCTTTATAGTGTATTTTTCATTGCCATGACTTATTTATTTTCTAACTGGAAGTTTGTACCTCTTAATCCCCTTCATCTATTTCACTCATCACCATACCCACTTCCTTCTGCAAAGCACCTGTTTGTTTCCGTATTTAAGGATTTGTCTTTTTTTCTTTTTTTATTCCTTTTGTATTTTTTTCAGCATTAAAATAAAACTTTTATTCTACCAAAGTTTAGTAAAGGTCAAATGAGATTGCATTATTTCTGTTGCAATGTGTCAGCAAAAACGTGACTTAATGATTGTTTCAGTCTCATAACATTTTCATGGGTAATCAATAAAAACAAGTAGGTTAAATAAATAAAAGGGTTTATCGCTTTCAAAATCTTTGGTAAACTGAAATTTTAAAATTGTGCTAAGGTAAATGATAAATTTGGTTGAATTCATGAGATATCTAAGTCTTTTCCAAGTAAGATAGATCATTAAAGCATTAGTTACTGAACAGAGGTGGTTTATCTGCTTTGTCTGTCTTTCTTTCTTTCTTTCTTTCTTTCTTTCTTTCTTTCTTTCTTTCTTTCTTTCTTTCTTTCTTTCTTTCTTCTTTCCTTCCTTCGTTTCAGAGGTAGAATTTAGTGATTAATCGGTTGCATATAACACCCAGTGATCATTACATCAAGTGCCCTCTTTAATGCCCATCACCCCATTATTCTTTCCACCCACCCAACTTGCCTCCAGCAACCCTCAGTTTGTTTCCTGGAGTTCAGTGTCTCTTATGGTTTGCCTCCCTCTCAATTTTCATCTTACTTATTGTTCCTTCCCTTCTCCTATGTTCATCTGTTTTGTTTCCTAAATTCCATATGAGTGAAAACATATGGTATTTGTCTTTCTCTAACTGACTTACTTTGCTTAGCATAATACCATCTAGTTCCATCCACATCATTGCAAAAGGCAAGATTTCATTCTTTTTGATGGCCAAGTAATATTCCATTGAACACACACACACACACACACACACACACACACACACACACACACCCCACATCTTCTTTGTCCATTCATCTGTTGATGGACATCTAGACTCTTTCCATAGTTTGGCTATTGTGGACATTGCTGCTATAAACATTGAAGTGCATGTGCCCCTTCAAACCACTATGTTTGTATCATTCGGATAAATACCTAGTGAACCAATTGCTGGGTCATAGGGTAGCTCTATTTTTAACTTTTTGAGGATCCTCCATACTGTTTTCCAGTGTGGCTGCACCAGTTTGCATTTTTACCAACATTGTAAAGGGTCTCCCTTTCTTCACATCCTCGCTAACATCTGTTGTTCCCCGAGTTGTTAATTTTAGCCATTCTGACTGGTGGGAGGTGGTATCTTATTGTAATTTTTATTTGTATTTCCCTGGTGTCAAGTGATGTTGAGCATTTTTTCCTGTGTCTTTGACCATTTGTATGTCTTCTTTGGAGATATGTCTATGCCTGTCTTCTGCCCATTTCTTGACTGGATATTTTGTTTTTTGGTTGTTGAGTTGGATAAGTTTTTTTATAGATTTTGGATTCTAGCCCTTTATCTGATAAGACATTTGCAAATATCTTCTCCTATTTAGTTTGCCTTTTAGTTTTGTTGACTGTTTCTTTTGCTGTGCAGAAGCTTTTATCTTGACAAAGTTCCCATACTTCATTTTTGCTTTTGTTTCTCTTATGTTTGGAGATGTGTCTAGCAAGAAATTGCAGAGGAGGTCAAAGAGGTTGCTGCCTGTGTTCTCTAGAATTTTGATGTATTTCTGTCTCACATTTAGGTCTTTCATCCATTTTGAGTTTATTTTTCTGTACGGTGTAAGAAAGTGGTACACTTTCATTCTTCTGCATGTGGCTGTCCAATTTTCCCAACACCATTTGTTGAAGAAACTGTCTTTTTTCCATTGAAGATTCTTTCCTGCTTTGTCAAAGATTAGTTAACCATAAAGTTGAGGGTCCACTTTTGGGTTCTCTATTCTGTTCTGTTAATCTATGTGTCTGTTTTTGTGCCACTACCATATTGTCTTGATGATTACAGCTTTGTAATAGAGCTTGAAGACCAGAATTGTGATGCCACCAGCTTTGGTTTTCTTTTTCCACATTCCTTTGGCTATTCAGGGTCTTTTCTGGTTCCATATAAATTTTAACATTGTTTGTTCCAGCTCTGTGAAAAATGTTGATGTTATTTTAATAGGGATTGCATTAAATGTGTAGATTCCTTTGGGTAGTACAGACATTTTAGCAATATTTGTTCTTTCAATCCATGATCATGGAATATTTTTCCATTTCTTTGTGGCTTCCTCAATTTCTTTCATGAGTATTCTATAATTTTCTGAGTACAGATCCTTTGTCTCTTAGGTTAGGTTTATTCCTAGGTATATTATGGGTTTTGGTGCAATTGTAAATGGGATTGACTTCTTAATTTCTCTTTCTTTTGTCTCATTGTTAGTGTATAGAAATGCAACTGATTTCTGTGTATTGATTTTATATCCTGCCACTCTGCTGAATTCCTGTATGAGATCTAGCAATTTTTGGGGTAGAGTTTTATAGGTTTCCCATGTAGCATATCATGTCATCTGCAAAGAATGAGAGTTTAACTTCTTCTTTGCCATTTTGGATGCCTTTTATTTCTTGCAGTTGTCTGATTGCTGAGGCTATTTAACATTTCTAGTAAAATGTTAAATAACAGTGGTGACAGTGGACATCACTGTTACATTCCTGATCTTAGGGGAAAAGCTCTCTGTTTTTCCCCATTGAGAATAATATTCGCTGTGGGTTTTTCATATAGGGCTTTTATGATATTGAGATATGTTCCCTCTATCTCTACACTGTGGAGAGTTTTAATCAAGTAAGGATGCTGTATTTTGTCAGATGGTTTTTCTGCATCAACTGAGAAGAACTTATGGTTCTTGTCCTTTCTAATATTAATGTGATGGATCAAATTGATTGATTTGCAGATGTTAAACCACCCTTGCAGCCCAGGAATAAATCCCACTTGGTCGTGGTGAATAATCCTTTTAACGTACTGTTTTATCCTACTGGCTAGAATTTTTGCATCCACGTTCATCAGGGATATTAGTCTGTTATTCTTTTTAGTGGGGTCTTTGGTTTTGGGATCAAGGTAATGCTGGCCTCATCAAAAGAGTTTGGAAGTTTTCCTTCCATTTCTGTTTTTTGAAACAACTTCAGAAGAATAGGTATTAATTCTTCTATAAATGTTTGGTATAATTCCCCTGGGAGGCCATCTGGCTTTGGACTCTTGTTTGTGGGCAGATTTTTGATTACTGATTCAGTTTCTTTGCTTGTTATGGGTCTGTTCAGGTTTTCCATTTCTTCCTGTTTCTGTTTTGGTAGTTTATATGTTTCTAGGAATGCATCCATTTCTTCCATATTGCCTAATTTTTTGGCATATAATTACTCATAATATTATCTTATAATTGGTTGTATTTCTGTGGTGTTGGTTGTGATCTCTCATCTTTCTTTTTTTTTTAAATTTTATTTATTTGACAGAGATAGCACAAGCAGAGGGAGAGAGAGGGAGAAGCAGGCTCCCTGATGAGCAAGGAGCCTGTTGTGGGACTCGATCCCAGGACCCTGGGATCATGACCTGGGCTGAAGGCAGCTGCTTAACCAACTAAGCCACCCAGGCGTCCCTGATCTCTCATCTTTCATTTATGATTTTATTTTTGGGGAGCCTTTGTCTTTTCTTTTTGATAAGTCTGGCTAGGGTTTTATCAATCTTATCAATTCTTTCAAAGAACCAGCTTGTAATTTCATCGATCTTCTCTACTGTTTTTTTTTTTAATTCTATATCATTGATTTCTGATCTAATCTTTAGTATTTTTCTTCTCCTGCTGGATTTAGGCTTTATTTGTTGTTTTTTATCCAGCTCCTTTAGGTGCAAGGTTAGGTTGTGTATTTGAGACTGTCTCGTTTCTCGAGAAAGACCTGTATTGCTATACACTTCCCTCTTAGGACTGCCTTTGCTGCCTCCCAAGAGTTCTGAACTGTTGTGTTGTATGTGTTTTTTTTTTTTTAATTCTTTAATTTCCTGGTTGATCCATTCATTCTTTATTAGGATGTTCTTTAACCTCCACGTATTTGTGTTCCTTCCAAATTTTTTATTGTGGTTGACTTCAAGTTTTAAAGCACTGTGGCCTGAAAATATGCATGGTATAATCTCAATCTTTTTGTACCAGTTGAGACCTGATTTGTGACCTAGTATGTGATGTATTCTAGAGAATGTTTCATGTGCCATTGAGAAAAATGTGTGTTCTGCCACTTTATGGTGAAATGCTCTGAATAGATCTATTAAGTTCATCCGGTCCAGTATGTCATTCAAAGCCCTTGTTTCCTTGTTTATCTTCTGCTTAAATGATCTGTCCATTGTTGTGAGTAGGGTGTTAAAATCCCCTACTATTAATGTAATGTTATCAATGAGTTTCTTTAATTTTGTTATTAATTGTTTTACATATTTGGCTCTCCCAAGTTAGGGGCATAAATATTTACAATTGGTTGATCTTCTTGTTGGATACACCCTTTTATTATGATATAGTTTCTTCTTCATCTCTTATTGGTCTTTGGTTTAAAATCTAGTTTGTCTGATATAAGGATTGCTATTCCAGCTTTTTTTTTTTAATGTCCATTAGTTTGATAAATGGGTCTCCACCCATTGATCCTTACTTTTAGAGCCTCCATTTGGGTCTGCATCTTGGTAATAGCATTTTTAATTTTGGCCTGACTAGATTTAGTTCTTTTATTTCTACAGTCCTTGCCCTTCTAGTCTTTTCTATGCTTTTCTCAAGCCCAGCTAGTATCTTTATAATCATTGTTTTAAATTCTAGTTCAAACATCTTACTTATATCTGTATTGATTAAATTCCTGGCAATGAGTACTACCTCTTGTTCTTTCTTTTGGGGTGAATTTCTCCATCTCATCATTTTGTCCAGAAAAGACAGTAGAAAGAAAGAGAAAAGACAACAATAGCAACAGAAAAAAAAAAGAAAAAGAAAGCTAAATAAGAAAAAAATCAAACAAGACACACAGAAAACAAAATAAAAAACTAGATCCTGAATAGGTTTTGGTCTGTTTGTTAAAAGAAATTAGATCCAAGATAAGAAAGAGAGAAAAACTTTATACACAAAAATAAAATATTACATAATAAAATATATACACTAAAATAAAATAAAAGGAAAGGAAAGGAAATGAAGAATAATATATATATAACATATATAAATTAAAATTAGAAAAGAATAAAAAAGTAATTGTAAAAAATAAGATAACAGCTGAAAAGTAAAACTGAAAGACTAAAGAATAAAACAAAACAAAACCAAACAAAAACCCGCAAATGCTACATACTGTTTTCCCCAAGAGTTGAAGCTTTGCGGTTCTCTATGATTAGTAGTAAACTTGGTGCTGGCCAGTTGTTCCTGCTGGTCTTCTGGGGCAGGGGCCTGTTGCACTAATTCTCAGGTGTCCTTACCCTTCTGGAAATGCACCTCCCTTGTCAAGGGGCTGGCCTCAGTGTAAGTGGCTCCAGATTGCACTATGTGGCAGTTTTGCCTTCAGCATTGATGCGCAGAAGTAAAATGGCAGCACTCTGCTCTCTACCCCTGGAGCTGAAAGCATGCTCCCCACTCTTCAGTGAGCCCTCACAGAAAAGCAGCCAGTCACTCTTGTCTCCCTGGTTTCTGTCTGCACTCTGGGTTCACCCAGTCTGTGACCCAGTGTTTTAATCTCAGGCACATAATGAGTTTCAAGGCTCCAAATTTTATAGACTCCTACAGCACAAATCTGTGGTGTTCTTCCCAAGGGATGGTGGGCGGGGGCGGGGAGGGTCTCACCATGCCTCTGACTTTTTCCTAGGCCCTGCCAGGAGAGTGGTTGCAGGACTGTGCAGTGGTTCCCACTTTACTGCAACACAGCAGAAAGCCAGCACCTAGACTCATAGTTTCAACAGGCTACCCCACTCTGATGCCTGGGAACTCTGCCGCATTCAGGCACCCCTGTTCTTCTTGTGACCCTGGGGATCCTTAGACCATTTTGTGCCACCTGGGATTCTGCCCTGCTTTGCCACCTGAGCCCCTTTAAGCCAGGGACGTCCCCACTGTAGCAGGCTTCTAAAAGTTCCAATTTTGTACTCCACTGCTTATAATGCTTTGCAGTAGCCTCCTTAAGCCAGTTCCCTCCCCTCCACCACATCCTCTGATATATTGCCCCAGATTCAAGTCTCCACACCTCCTGCCTTCCAAAAAGTGGTCACTTTTCTATTTGTAGAATTGCAGCATTTCTTTTCTCAGATCCCCAATTTATTTTGCAAGTGTTCACAATGATTTGATAACTATCTAGATGAATTCCAGGGACCAGATGAACTTAGGGTCCCCTACTCCTCTGCCATCTTAACCTGCTTTTTCTTTTGTTGTTTTTTAAATTCCACATGTGAGTGAAATCATATGGTATTTGTCTTTCTCTGGCTGACTTATCTCAAATAGCATTATATTCTCTAACTCCATCCATGTTGCAAATCACAAGATCTCATTCTCCTTTTTTATGGCTGAATAACCACCCCCCCCCAGTGTGTGTGTGTGTGTGTGTTTGTGTGTGTTTGTGTGTGTGTGTGTGTGTGTGTATCTCACATCTTTATCCATTCATTTACTGATGTAAACTTTGGTTGCTTTCATATTCTTGGCTAGTGTAAATAATGCTGAAATAAACTTAAGGGTGCATATATCTTTTTGAAGTAGAGTTTTTTGTTTTGTTTGAGTAAATACTCTGTGTTAGAATTACTATATCACATGATATTTCTATTTTTAATTTTTTTAGGAAACTCCATACTGTTTTCCACATGGCTGCACCAGTTTTCATTCCCACCAACAATGTACAAGGCTTTCATTCTTAGCATATCTGCACCGACACTTGTTATTTCTTATCTTTTTTATTTTAGCCATTCTCACAGGTGTAAGATGATATCTCTTTGTGGTTTGGATTTGCATTTCCCTGATGATTAGTGAATTTGAGCATCTTATTCATGTGGCCATTGGCCATTTGTATATCTCCTTTGGAAAAATGTCTATTTAGGTCCTCTGCCCATTTTTAAAAATCAGATTATTTGCTTTTGGGGTGTGGAGTTGCATCAGTTCTTCATGTATATTTTGTATACTAACCCCTTATGGGACATACTGTTTGAAAATATCTTCTTCCATTCGGTAGATTGCCTTTCTGTTTTGTTGATGGTTTCCTTCACTGTGCTAAACATTTTATTTTGATGCAGTCTTAATAGTTTATTTTTATTATTTTATTTCTTTTATTTTAGGAGACATATCTAGAAAAATATTTCTACAACTGACGTTCAGGAGATTACTGCCTTTGTTTTTTTCTAGGAGTTTAATGGTATCAGGTCTCACATTTAGGTCTTTAATCCATTTTGAATATATTTTTGTATATATTTGAGTATATTTGTGTAAGAAAGTGGTCCTATTTCGTTCTGTGCGTGTAGCTGTCCAGTTTCCCCAGAAAAGACTATCATTTTCCCATTGTATATTCTCACATTCTTTGTCATAGATTAACAGACCATTGAAGCATGGGTTTATTTCTGATCTCTCTATTCTGTTTTATAGAACTATGTGTCTATTTTTGTGCCAGTACCATACTGTTTTGATTACTACAGCTTTATAACTTGAAGTCCAGAATTGTGAACCTACTGCTTTGTTCTTCTTTCTCAAGATTGCTTTAACTGTTGAGGGTCTTTTGTGGTTCCATATGAATTTTTATATTATTTGTTCTAGTTCTGTGAAAAATGCTGTTGATATTTTCATAGGGTTGCATTAAATCTGTAGATTGCTCGGGTAGCATGGGAATTTTTAACAATATTAGTTCTTTTAATCCACGAGAATGGAGTATTTTTCCATTTATTTGTGTCATTTTTAATTTCCTTCATCCCTGTTTTATAGTTTTCAGAGTATAGGTCTTTCACTTCCTTGGTTAAGTTTATACCTGGGTATTTTATTCCTTTTGGTACAATTGTATGTGGGATTTTTTTTTAATTTATCTTTCTGCTACTTCATTATTAGAGTTTAGAAATGCAACCAATTTATGTATATTAATTTTGTACCTTGTGGGTTCCCTGAATTCACTTATCAGTTCTAGTAGATTTTGGTGGAGTCTTTAGGATTTTCTATATATAGCATCATGTCAATTGCAAATAGTAAAAGTCTTATTTCTTCCTTTCCAATGTGGATACCTTTTTTTTTTCCTTGTCTGATTGTTGTAGTTAGAACTTCCAGTACTATGTTGAACAAAATGGTGAGAGTAGACATTTTTGCTTGTTCCTGATCTTAGAGGAAATGCTCTGTTTTTCACCATCAAATGTGACATTAGCTCTGGGTTTTTCCTCCATGATCTTTATTATGCTGAGGTACATTACCTCTAAATCTACATGTTGAGAATTTTTATTATAGTTGGATGTTGTACTTGGTCAAATGTTTTTCCTGCCTCTATTGAGATGATTGTGTAGTTTTTATCTTTTCTCTTGTTAATGTGATTTTTTTGCATTGATTGATTTGCAAATATTGAACCACCTTTGCATCCCTGGAATAAATTCCACTTGATCCTGGCAAATGATTTTTTTAATGTATTGTTGATTTCAGTTTGCTAATATTTTCTTGAAAATTTTTGCATCTATGTTCTTCCAAAATATTTACTGTAGTTTTCTCTTTTCTCTGTAGTGTCTGTCTGGTTTTGGTCAGGGAAACATTGGCCTCATTGAATGAATTTGAGAGCTTTCCTTCCTATTCTATTTTTTGAAATAATTTGAGAAGAATAGTAACTGTGCTTTCAATGTTTGGTAGAAATTTGAAGCCATCTGATTCTGGACTTCTGTTCGCTGGGAGTTTTCTGATTACTGATTCTATTTTATTGCTAGTAATCAGTCTGTTCAAACTTTCTATTTAATCTTGATTCAGTTTTGAGAGATTATATGTTTCTAGGAATTTATCCATTTTTTCTAGGCTGTTAAGATTGTTGGCATATTATTTTCATAATACTTTCTTATAATCCTTTGTATGTCATGGTGTCCTTTGTTATTTCTCGTCCTTCATTTCTGATTTTATTTATTTGAGTCCTCTCTCCTTTTCTCCTGACGAGTCTGGCTAAAGTTTTATCAATTTTGTTGATCTTTTCAAACAGCCATCCCCTGGTTTAATTGATACTGTCTTTTTACTTTTCTTCTCTCTCTCTCTCTCTTTTTTAATTTTTATTTCATTTATTTCTACCCTAATCTTCCTTACTTCCTTCCTCCTATTGGCTTTGGAATTCGTTTGCTCTTTCTTCTAGTTCCTTTAGGTATAAAGTTAGATTGTTTACTTGTGCTTTTTCTTGTTTCTCAGTGTAGGCCTGTAATGCTATGATCTTCCCTCTTAGAACAGCTTTTCCTGCATCACAAAGATTTTAGACCATTGTGTTTTCATTTTCATTTGTCTCCATATATTTTTTAATTTCCTCTTTAATGTCTTGATTGACCCCTTCATTGTTTAGCATCATGTTATTTAGTCTGCATGCATTTCTGTTCTTTCCAGATTTTTTTCTTGTAATTGACTTTTAGTTTTATACTATCGCGTTCAGAAAAGATTCACAATATGATTTCAGTCTTAAATTTATTGAGAATGGTTTTGTGATCTAACATGTGATCTATCCTATAAAATGTTTTATGTGCACTTGAAAAGACTGTGTATTCTGTTATTTTGGACTGAATGTTCTGTGTATGGTATTCTTTGTAGTGGAATTTTACCTTAAAACACTTTGAATATATCATGCCATTCCCTTCTGACTTCAAGTTTCTGCTCCTTGGATTAATTTTGTTGGGGGCTCTCTGTGTTTCCTGGATCTGGATGTCTGTTTCCCTTCCCAGATTAGAGAAGTTTTCAGCTATAATTTCTTCAAATAAGTTTTCTGACGCCTTTTCTTTCTCTTCTCCTTCTGGGATCATGAGAATGCAAATGTTATTATGCATGATAATGTCTCTGAGTTCCCTTAACCTATTCTCATTTTTTATTATCTTTTTTTTCTTTTTGCTGTTTAGCTTGGTTGCTTTCCATTATCCTTTCTTTCAGATTGCTGCTCTGTTCTTCTGCATTCTCTAATTTGCTATTGATTCCCTCCAGTGTATTTTTTATCCCAGTTATTGAGTTCTTCATCTCTGATTGACTTTTATATGTTCTATCTCTTTGTTGAACGTCTCACTGAGATCCTCCACTCTTCTCAAATCTGGTGAGTATCTTTATGACCATTACTTTGAATTCTTCTTTATCAGGCTTATTGCTTATTTCTATTTCATTTAGCTCTTTTATTGTGATTTTGTCCTATTTTTTCATTTGGGACATAGTCCTCCATCTCAGTTTGTTTAGCTCTCTGTTTTTGCTTCTATATATTCAGAAGGTCAACTACATCTCCTGATCCTGAAAGTAGTGGCGTTATGAAGAAGAGGTTCTGTGCTGTCCTCTAGCAGTATCCCCCTTGGTCACCAGAAGCAGGTGCTCCTGGGGTGTCTCTTATGTGTGCTGTGTGTGCCCTACTCTTGTGGCTAATCCATGTTTGCCTTTAGTCCAGTAGGCTGAAATGGTCCACTTTGCCTGCTATGAATACCCTGGGCAGGGGTTGGTCCCTGCACTGTTAAGGGGCCTGTCAGAGGCTTCCGTGGGCTTACAGGTGAGTGTTGTCAGTGATCAGCCTAGCAGTCTGTACTCAATCCATCTGCAACAGTTGTGTGTGTACTGAACTGCAATGTGCTCTCACTGTGCTGCCTTCTGAGAGTCTTTTGTTGGTGAGGGGCAGCAGTCAGACCAGGTGACTTCCCTGTTGCACTGAACTGCAGGGTGCTCTCCCTGTGTTAGTGTGTGGGATGATCTCACTCTTTTCTTGGAGCAGGAGTCACTTTATAGCAGGAGTCACTGCTCGCTGCTGGGGCTGCTTGCAGGGAGTGTCAGGGCAGGAGCTGCTTTGGAGAGATGCCTGCCAAGTGGGGTAGATTGGATGGGTCAAGTCCACAGGAGAATGTGGGATGAGGCATGCATTGCCAACAGATAGGGGAGAGTGTTAGCACTAGTTCCTGAATGTGTCCAGTCATCTAGTTGAGGAAGAAGAAAATGGCAATAACAAGCACTTTTGTTTGGAGAAGTCTCCTAAAGATCCTTATCCCCTCAGTGCATATTCAGAGACTAATAAATAAATCTCCTTCACATATACCCCAGGTGCTTTTCAAATTGCTGCCTCTATACTGTGTCTCAGCCAGGTTATTTGTTATGCTGGCTCTTTAAGGGTGGGGAGTCAGGTTCTTATTCCTCTTTAGTAATCTGTGAGCTAAGCTTGCTGATTTTAAAGTACCCTGAACTAAGCCCCACCGATTTTAAAAACTCTCAAAGTTAAGCCCCACTGGTTTTAAAAGTTAAATGTTATGAGAACTCAGGTCCCCTGTGCCTTGATGCCATGGGTTCTGATCCCCTTGTTTTTTCATCCTTGTGGTTTCATTCCCATTTGTGGTTAGTATCCCAGAATGTTTGTTTCCCAACCATGTCTCTGCCTCTCCTACCCTTCTCAATGTGTCCTCCTCTTTTTGATTAATTGTGGAAGGTCTATTCTGCTAGTCTTCAATTACTTTTTAAAGTTAGTTGTATAAATATAGCTGTTAATTCAGTGTGTCTGTGAAAGGAGGTGAGGTCAGGATCTTCCTACTATGCCATCTCCTGACCTCCTCCTGGTCCCTGAAACCTTATGTTTTAATTTATAATTTTAGATTACTTGTACTCATTACTACAGGAGTAATTTGGTAGACATCATTCTAATTTTGAAATTGGTGTGTTCTTGAAAATTTTTTGTTATTTCTATTTTCATTATGAATTTATAAGAATTTTTATAGTCAAATAATAGACTGACTTTTGCAAACTTTTTATGGATATAAGAAGTGTGCATGCATTTTAATTGCTGCATACAAAATTCTATACAGTTCTATTTGAATGAGCTTGTTGATTATTCAAATGCTCTGTTTCTTTTCTCAATTAGTTCATTTTTAGCAAACACATACACAATGAAATACTTTGATATTGTTTTTATAGGGGGAAACTATAAATGAATTGTGGTATATACATACTATGTAAAATTCTGAAGGCATATTTCAAAAGTGTTTGTCTTGTATAATTTTATTTTTACCCAAATGTGAATCAAATAGAGAGCTGCCCAAAGAGATACCCAGGGATATATGCACAATATCACTCCCACCCTGCTTCTGAGAATTTAACAGTTTAGCAGAGTATTGATAAATGTATGTGTGTAAGGAAACTTCCTGGGACTAGGAAAAGAACCATCTGAAGGAATTAGAGGGAACAGTAATCATTGTCATGCAAGGCTGGGAATAGTGCCTGTTTACACTAGACAGGACAGAAAACCAATAATTCAAGGGGACACTGCATAAAGTACTCAGATGGGTATTCCCTTATTGTGTAGAGTAACAAACCCTAGACCAAGAACTTCTCTGGTTCCACCTAACATATTTTAAAAGCAAGACCAAAATTTATCAAAATATCCTAGTGACTTAACTGTGTCCAGACTAAAACTTAAGAATAATAATTTTAAAAAATCTACCAAAACAGTGTAATTCACAATGTCTGATATCCAAAGATAACCAGGCATGCAAAGGAGGAAATATGACTTAAAGAAAAATAAATCAATCCAAAAGAGCCCAGAGCTAATATGGATGTTAGAATTAGAGAAGGGTGTTAAATGCATTATAATAGCTGTATGCCTTTTTTCAAAAAGATAAGTAGTCACATGGAAGACTTTTTTTTTAAGACCAAAATCATACTAGTAGAAGTGAAAAACTACAATGACTGAGATGGAAATACACTAGATGTACTTAATAGTAGATTAGATATATAGCAGACAAAAAGATTAGTGGCCTTGATAAGTGAATCAATAATTTCACTCTTAGATTTAAACCTCTTCCAAAATATACATATGTTCACCAAAAAATGTACAAATATACTCATGGCAGCAGTATCTGTAATAACCCCCACAACCAAATGCCCATAAATATTAAAGTGGATCAATAAGTTATGGTGCATTTACACGGTGGAATAACAAAGAAATGAAAGTGAACAAAAATATTAATCTCTAATAGCATGAATTAATCTCACAATGTCATCAAAAGTATCCAGATACAAAACAATGCATACAGTATGATGCTATTTATATGAAGTTGGAAACAGGCAAACTACTTTTTAGTCGTAGAAATCAGAGTAGGGAACACATTTGAGAGGTCAAAAATGGGAATCTAATATGCTGGAGAAATTCTATTTCTTGATATAATTGATGGCTGCATGAGTGTGATTATTGTGATGAAGGGGGATTCTAGGGTATTTCTGCAGATGGGTGAGAGCCATGTATAGCTAAAAATGAGAAGTGAAAAAAATATGCTATTGCCAGGAATTGAAAAGCCTTTTTCATTTCTCACAGATCTTTTGTTGGGAAAATGCAGAAGACACTCAATAGATACTTCTTGATTTTTTACCTGTCTTAAAAATTTTGTCAACCTACAGAAATATAAAATTTACTCCTCAGCTAAGGATATTGAGAGAATCTATAAAAATAAAGTTAGTGACATTTCTCTGAAGTTTTTATTTCACCAATAATATTTTTATTTTTGTGTCATCTTTCCATATTATGCATCATTCCTATCTTTGAATGCCTTCATATTTTACATAAAAAAATCAAATGCCATGTTTCATATCATTCCTACAGAAAAGTTGGTGTCATTCAAAATTGTTCAGCGTCATACTTAGTTTGCTAGATTAAGAAAGATGATTAACTTTTGACAGGCCACAATTTTGGGGTAGAAATTGTCAGCCTTTAAACTGCTAATTAAATTAACATCTACATCACTCTACATACCTTTTAGGAATGTGCTTATCAACAGTTCTATCTGCACTGCATTTGCCCAATTTATTATGTTTTCCAATGTAATATGAATTGCAATTTTGGAATTGACTGACATTTCTACCCTGTATCTAAGGCTTTTGTGACAATGCTCACAATGCTTAACCCTAAAATTTCAACACTGTATTTTTTATCTGTATATGTACAGATTCTTCTGGCTGAGTCATTTACTAACCTTTCCTCTCTGAAAAGGAATTTTTTGTATCATTTTCTTTACACAATTATGAGAAAGTATACTTTTTTCCAAAATAGAACATATTATTAACCGTGTGAATAACACTAATTCATCTAACTAATTTCTCCAAAAGTTGACAGCTATAATTTTTCAATGTGCTGTTATTAAGAAATTCAGACCACAAGTTGCTATTAATGAATTTATATATGATACATAAATTTATATTTATCCCTGCTAACACACTACATACACCGGTGCACATACATGTCCGCACACAAACACACACTTTATGATAGTACCAGTATAAATCTGCATGAAAATATTTTAGGTTTCTCCATTAGAATAAAATATACCTTTATATTTTCTTCAATGGGATGGTTTTGGAGAATATAATTTATGCTTTCTGATTCTATTTAAATAATTATGTAATTCTGAATGCTCAAAGGAATATTTTACTATTTTGTATATATAATAAATAATAGTGTGAAAGAATAGGAATTGAATTTTAATATAGAACTCATGACCAACATCTATGTTATGCATTGTTATTTGGAGTGGTGCTTTTAGAATTTTGACACCAGCAGCAGCCTTAAAGATGATAAAATTGTTACTGGAGTGCTTTTGTGTCCTGAGGAATTATTATCTAAGTTGGTGTTGCTATCAAGGCTGCATTTTTTTCCTAGTGACATTTCCCCCCTAAAAACTGGTATTTCCCAGGAATTTTTTTTTCAGTGACAGACTAAACATCTACCTGACCTGAAAAGTGTGAGACCCATTCCATTTTCCACCCCATCCAGTGCTTATTTTTCCATCAAAAATAGTAGATGTTTGAGTTAACATCTCTGAGTACCTCATCTTCAGAAATTATCTATAAAATGGGGACAGTGTCTTCTTTGCTGGCTTTGTAAACTGTGTTTTACTACTTATTTATTTTTATGTTAAAGGAAGATAATTAATATGAAAGTATGTAAACTGGGTAAGTGTAATATACAAACAAATATTAATGAACTAACTGGTGTCTGCACTCCAAAATATCAAATAATTGAGTCCCTTTTTAATATTCCCTCTATGACTATATTATTTCTAATAATGGGGCAAGAGCACTGTTAAGCTCTCTGTTTTTTATGGTATATCTAGGGGGTTAAGCAGATACTGTACTTCAAAAAAAATAGATCTAATCAGAAACTCTTCAAAATCAGTTACAAAGTCTGTAGGCTGGTGATATTTCTGTACTCCTCCTACTGAGTATCTTTTAGCACTTACAGGTTTAGATAGGTATGTGGAATATCTTATAATCCTTGGCTCCTCTCTGTTTGGGGTGTGTGTGTGTGTGTGTGTGTGTGTGTGTGTGTGTGTGTGTGTGTG